>NC_091821.1:347491641-347799766 GCF_038994185.2 Dermacentor albipictus | reverse complement strand
CGGGAGGCGGTAATAACGCAGCTTGGAGGCGCACGAAGATAAGGGAAGCCGTCGGCAAGTTAAATCTGGGTTAGCGGTTAAGTGGTTAGTAGTTAAGTTAGCGAGAAGGAATTAATTCTGCCATGTTTCCATTCCGAACCTTCGCCAGTCCCCCCTCATGGGCATGGATATGTGCAATGTGGTAAAGTGAACAACAACAACAACAACAACAACAACAACAACAACAACAACAACAACAACAACAACAACAACAACAACAACAACAACAACAACAACAACAACAACAAGGAATGAAAGACAAGAGTAGGAAATAGTAGGAAAGTGTATGAACCAAAAGCCGTGGATCTCGCCGGCACATTCCTCGCGCCCTAGTTCAGATGTTTTCGGCAACTGATACTGCGAGAAATGGCATGTATTACGGCGGCAAATGCCTAACTACAAGAAAAGTTTAGACGCGTACGAGTGGCCTAGACGTAGGGCCGTCTTGCAATTTTACGCCTGAAATACGAGTGGATCGGTCACGAAAAGCTCGCAGAAATATACGTTTTGGACATGGAAACTGAAGAATAGAAAAAAAAGAAACAAAACAAAGAAATGCCGTCATTACAGTAGCCAGTAAATTATGTAAACGGGGAACGTTGAGAACAAGCGTCGCTATTCGGCATGACCTCCGAGATTGAGCGGGGCCCACGGCGTGCTGAAAATACCGGATGCCATAGTCTATGATTTGCTTCAGGTATCCACTAACTACCAGGTGCACGCGTAGTCTGCTTATGTGCTATTTAAAGGCCATTAACAAGAAAATCAGAGAGCGCTACAGCTTCGCCATTATACTAGTCATCTATAACCAATTTACCTCAACTGACATTTTGTTACAGTTGGTCTTTAATAATAAAAGTAGCAGTTTCGCTCGAAAGACGAAGCTTCGATTGCGATAGCAAATTAGTAGACAGCCGTACGAATTAAGAATAGTAGTTTTAGCGGCCGTATAAAGTTGTAAACACAAGCTTACTGACTAAATTAACACGCATGGTGTCAGCGTGCGCAAGCAAACATGCACACGCCACACTCGATGACCGCGGACACTCGCTGTGGAAGCGCTGGCCTAAAGAAGTGCGGCAGCAGCAGCGAGTGAAGTGACCTTTGTGCTGTCTATCACTTCAACGCAAACTGTGTGGCGAAAACACAGCACATGCAAAACGAGGAGCCGTCGGCCCACCAAGACTCTGTCTCCAAAGCAGATCGCTTTCAAAATAAAGCACGCCTGACCGCGCGTTGCTGCCGAAAAACAATGCCCCCCCCCCCCCGTCTACCTCGCCTCCCCCGGTACCTTGCCCGTTACCTTACGCGCGACGGAAGACGGCGCACTTGCTCCACGCTTTCCTCCCTTGAGCACGCGAGATTGGGCCGCGATCGTCGCTTCACGTTCGCAAACTTTAACTCGTACATACAGCATACCGCGCGCGGCGTCCGTGTTGGACTTGATACATAAGTCTTCGACTTTATACGGAACATCGCGGTGACGACGACGGCAAGAATGCGCCTGCAGTGTACATATAGTTGCTATAGTAATAATAACTTTCATAGCGCGTTCAGCAGTTCCTACTTGGAGTGGAATAATTACAACGTTGTACGGAGGTTGCTGCGCCTCGAACGATGTATCTGCGATTATGGTGTTAAGGGGACATCTTGTCCGTGTTGGCGCTTTCTGCTTCGAGCTTTAGCCCCGGAGCGAGGTTTAGTTGTTTTGGGCCGTTGAAAGCAATTCTGAAAAAAAAAAGAACAATTTCCTGTAGATGAATGTGTTTTGAAGGAACCTGCACTGAATGGTAGCTGCCTGAGTTATGTTGACTAAATGCTTGTGCAATCACCCGCTAGATACTTGCATCAGACTAAGCTTACAGGATTAACGTATTTGCTACCGAATGACTTCATCTATAGACATATCGCAAAGTCAAAGTGAATACTAAGGCCCTAGAAGGCTTCATGCCATGTGAATAGATAGAGAACTCGTTATTCTCACTTTTATATGCAGGTTTGAGTTATGAATGTGAGAACTTGCGGTGACTTCTTGGCTAACGGCTGGCGGCTAACTAATCCTTGAAAGGATATTTGTTTCATCACATCGCGTAGTCTTCTAGGACACTGCGTGCGACCGCGAACATGCAAGCATTCGAAATAAGCGAGCCTGAATTGCTCTTTGGGCCGGTATCAACGGTTATTTGTCGGGAGAAAGATATGCAAATATTACAAGGAAAACGCGTTATCTCCTTTGCTCATCGAAAGAACGCCCAGCTTTCATTTTATAAGCTAGCAACCATTTTCCATTCCTATAATTCAAGGACTTCCTTCGAGTCTAGTTCGGTTATATTAAAGGGGATGTTTTCCGTAAGAACACGAGACAGACAGAAGCAAAACAGTGTGTCATCGTTTCTGTCAGGGTTTCATTTATCCAGTGGCAAACATGCCCTCCAGTTTCTATTATTATGACTGAAAAGGCGTAACCAAGCATCTAACTGAAAAAGAAATGCAATGCTATTGTGCATCCCAGTGATTAGCCTCCTTTCGGGTAACCTAGTCCACAGACTACAGTCTGCAAGCACCGACTTCCTGTTTAATCTCCTGTCCGCACGGTACATGATATGACATCACCATGCACATTCAAAGCAAGACATGGGCAATTTCTACCTGCCCGTTCGTAACATTTCTTTCTTTTCTTTTTCTTTTTTTTTGCAAAGCGGAGTTTGTAATGGGAGATTAGGGTTTGTTAGATGACACCAAGTCACACGTCTCGCTGTTCGGCTAGTTATCCATATAGGCGTCATTCCAACGCTTCGGGTGGCCGGCTACAGAATAAAGTAGCCCACCACCGGTGATAGCGCTGTCTGCACGCGGAATGCATGAACACTTCTGCAGCAGTTTATCTCCCGCACCTACCACACCATTTCGAAACGCGCGAAACTGATTTTTTTCGCATGTAATGCAGTATTCATGTGGAGAGCAAGTGCGAAATACAATTTGAATCTTTGATAGATAAATAAAAAGGAAAGCTCAAGTGATTGCTTTCGCAGCGATCACTAGCGTCTTCGACGCAGACGGAACATCTGTGCTACCCTGCTAATAATTCGTTCATGGCCGAATCGGCCGAAACGGTGGGCGATGACCTACGTGAGCGTCCTAGAGGTTTGATACGCTCACAAGAGCCACACGCAAAAATAAAAACAGATTCAGGTTGCCGCAGGAAATCTTGCTTCCCCTCCTAAGGGAGGGCCTGTGTAAAAGACTACCGCGACTTGAAGCGGAAAATCGCACTTCTGAAGTAAGAACCATTCCCAAAAGCCGACGTTTGACGTCAGGGGATAGATGCAGAAGCGAAAGAAGTTTGTCAACGTTGCCATGTAATTCCCGGAGCAGGTCTTCGAAATGCCGAAGTCAGAATTTAATAACGATACGCGAAGGCCAGTTAGTCTGTGTATATGTTTTTATCGAATCTGAAAATAGAAAAAATATTTACTTATTGAAATTCGTGGGTAGGAGGAAAGGGAGTTGTAATTGACTTGGTATCCATGAAATTTTGACCCCAATAAATGACGTTGTTACTGCAGCGGTAGATCAGTGTGACGTAATGGATTAAGAACTACCTTCGCGTGTTTGTACTGTCAATGAATGTAAGAAGATTTTCATTTGTTTGATTGAGCCCATTTTTATTCTACAATATGACGTAATTTTAATTTGTTAATAAACAATTCATTACTCCCAAGCAAGTTCGCTTAAGTATTCTGTGCAGTCACGTTGAACTGGGGCTGGGACTTGAAAACACCGACGTCATTTTTGCCGGTGTTGTTATATGGGTATAGTGTTACTGCAGAGAAGCGGATAGACAAATTTTGAACATTAGCTGTATAGATCAACGTCAGCAAGCAGCCTTGGAAATCACTTTCTATAATGATTCATAATACTATAGCATTTGGCATCGCACAAAAATAAATGGCTAAGTGCGTTTACTTGCTTAAGGTTTTCCGTGTTGTGTCATATCGTGCAGAGTGGGAATAATAAAAGGGAGGTGGGGAAATCAGACATCCTCACGTTGTAGCAATTGCTACGAACGGGTTGATGTCTGATACATAAAACACTTGCCTTTGCTTCGTGTTGTCGACAAATTCGACCTCACCCTGCCATCTGCTAGCCGCCTACTTAGCTCAGATGGTAGAGCGGCTGCCCCGGAAAGGCGGTGGTCCCGGGTTCGTGTCCCGGACCAGGACGAATATTTATTCAACTGTGAGGCTTTTCTTTCGAGGAGCCCGTATAGATTTCCTTTGTAGCAATTGCTATGAACGGGTGGATGTCTGATTTTCCCTTTATTAATCACTTCTCTCCACCTTGTGGATTTCTGCAGAACTACTACGTCAGAGTGGGAACAAACAAGTCTGATTTATCATTGTGTCATTATCTCACCTTCTTCACATGGCAAGAGCCCAATTATATATAGATAGCGTGCGGAAATATTCATCCGTCTTATTCTCCCATTAAAGCGCACTCTTCAATAGTCAGTGTAAGCAAATACGTGTTAATCACTGATTAACTAAACCAGTGGCGATAATTTGCTATTTACCTTATCGATTAGATGTTTTAGGTCAATTTTACAATGCTGCAATTCAAGAATTGAAGCAGGTAAACGCGCTGAATACGCGTTTACTTTGTAGGAATTCTGCGACTCACACTATAGCTTCGCAATTCTCTCCTCCATCTAGGTAAAAATTTAATTGCCGCTCTACTCATTATTTTACTTCAAAGCTTTCTTTTTCTCAAAAAGATATACGTGATAAGGGAAGTACGGGAAAGTCAACCTGACTGAGCCTTGTTGGTTGCCTTGCACCGGAGAAGGGGAATAAAGGATGAGTAGGGGAAGAGGAGGAAAGTCCACAGTGTTCATCAATCAATCAATCAATCAATCAATCAATCAATCAATCAATCAATCAATCAATCAATCAATCAATCAATCAATCAATCAATCAATCAATCAATCAATCAATCAATCAATCAATCAATCAATCTTTATTGCGATCCCTGCCAGTCAGTCGTACACGAGCGGTCACATTTAGGCTGGTGGATTTCGAGAATCGCAGCACCGGCGCTTTCGCGGCTTTGCAAATCGCAAGCGCATAAGGCCACGGTTCCGGGATCTTGTGAGGCAGAACTCACAAAGCTTTCTTCTTCGTAAAGGCTCCCTAAAATTAACTGCCTGCCTTCGCTATTAACGAATCCGGCATCAGGATTAGTTGGAATTCGCTCTTACGAACGATTCCAATGTTTCCTTTAACACTTCCTTTAAGTTTCAGCAAAGACCCCTAGAAGCTGGTACGCACTTGTCCGAGGGTTCTTACTAAGGAAACACGTTCAGAGCAGTAAATTGCTTTATTTCCGTTGATTGTGCTTCAAATATAATCAGAAAGTAAATTAAATGATAGTGTAATCAATCTGCTTAAAATATTTTTATGGATTTGATGACTCCCACCGGACAACAAGCTGCACGGTCTATAAACGGCGACAGTGATGTCCCTGCTGCCGCGTTATAAAAAGAAACTCCTGTTTTCCTTTTTGAAGGCGGTGCTAGTAGGATCGGATTTAAACTAATTACCCAATTGATTATGGCTTCGCTGTTACTACCGTGTACGCGCGTCTCGTGTGAGTGGTATGTTCATTTTACATTCTGATGCAGTCAGTTGCGACCCCTAATGCCTTCGCTATTAACATATCCAGCACTAGAATTAGTTGGAATTTGCTCTTAAGAACGATTCCAATGTAAGGGCAATTTGTGAATACGAGCGCTGTACTATGAAAGGCCTCACTTTCATGGAACACTTCATTTAGGTTGCAGCAAATATATCTAGGACCTGGTACGCACCTGTCCGAGGGTGCACGCGCGCACACACACACACACACACACACACACACACACACACACACACACACACACACACACACACACACACACACACACACACACACACACACACACACACATATATATATATATATATATATATATATATATATATATATATATATATATATATATATATATATATATATATATATATATATATATATATATATAGCGGGTTAATAATATTTCGCAATGTCTACAATTTCAGTGAAGCGAAGTTGCCACCGCAAGTATTCAACGAAACGCAACTTTCTCCAGAATAATCGTTCGAGCAGCGTCTAGGTTTATCATAATCGTGACTACTCAGTCACTCAGTTGTCTTCCCACTATGCGCAATACAGACTAATCTTTAAGAAGAGGAGAATGAACGTATACCCTGAATAGTTTTATGTGGTATGCATGCGGACCTTGGTGAAATTCGAAGCACCCAATAAACACAAATACAAGAAAATCGCCTTGTAGCATACATGATTCAACCAATTCAGTGCTGAAAAAAAATAAAGGTAGAGAGAGAGATACAGAGAGAGAGAGGGATTAAACGAGAGACTTGGAAGCAGTACATGCCTGCTGGTATCGCGTGCTTACTGAAATAATGCCGTGAACATGAGCCTCTGACTTAATTTGGTATTAGTAATGATCTGACCTGGCTGTAGTGTTACTTTAACGAAGGTCGGAGATATAACTAGATGGGAGAACGAAAACGCCGTAATGCTGTAAACACCGCCATCTGTTAGCCAAAGACGCGCTTCATTAGTGCATGCGCTTTCCGAGTCACCGGCATTAGCCATCCATAGCATGTATAGAAATTTGTAAAACTTGAGCGTGCCTACGCGCACTATCTTTGGAAACAACGTCCCTCTGCGATCACTGTGCGTATATAATATATATATATATATATATATATATATATATATATATATATATATATATATATATATATATATATATATATATATACAAGGCAGAAGCTTATTTAAACAGCTCGCACAGGTTCGTGCGCCCTCCCAAGAGGACAACGGCGTATTGCAGGAAAAGACGACGAAAGAATCACCCGTGCTATCGTCGCACGCGCTCGCATGGTAGGTGGCCGTTGTGGGCGTGTACAAAAAGAAGAAGAGGTGAAGCGACGCTCGAGAGAGAAGAAGAATGCATTCCTGATCTCCTGTTTAGAACGCGGCAGTCCTTGTTATTTACCCCCAGAGCACAAGTTAGCCCACAATAAATAGTTGTGTCTGGACTCCCTTAATTGTTCGTTACGATTCATATATATAATGTAGGAAGAAAAGCGTTGAGGCACGTGCGCTGTTACGAATGGTTTCCGTTTGTCTTCTTAGCATCGCAAGCGAAAATGGTTCTCGTCAACTTCGCGTTTCGGGAAAAGTTTCGTATAGCCCACTTGTGCGAATTGTTCGCATGAGTTGCTTACTTACTGCGGCACGTTTTTAAAGACCTTGCTTTAACTTGTTAACTATTTCGCTGCGCATTTTTTTTATATTGGCTTTATAGTCCATGTTATTTACATTTGTGCCATCCAGCTCGATCTCAGTAACTCATTCTCGCTTTTGTCTATCACGTGGCTCCCGCTTCTGAGCGTTACCTTCGTTCGTCCGTTCACAGCCGCTGACTGAATAGTCGGACACGCTGTGATCAGCGTTATACGGAGTTGTACGAGGGGAAAGGAGCACCACAGAGGTAACACAAACAAACGCTCCTTACGGTCCCGTTTAGCTGCACCTTTGACCGGAGGGGTATAAATCGCGTTCTTGCCGCGCCATCTATCGGGAGCGCAGCCGCCATGCTGCGACGGCAACCTCGACGCTTTGCTATCAGCGCCCTCTATCTGGTTGCCCGTTGCTAATGGTTTTGTAGTCGTGGTTGCTCCTGCCATTTCCGTGCCCACTGGTCTTTCGCGTCCAGCTTCCTCGAAAGCTTGCCTTCTCTCGACAAATAAAAGAACAGGCACACGCAAGAAGAAAATATGTTTAGAATACGAAGAGTCAGAAGCGAATGTTGTTCTCTCAGGTTTTTGGCGACCGTAAACGTTGCCGTCGTTAAGGTGCCGATGAAAATCTACGCGCTGCTGTGAGAGACGCCGGGGCTCCAAGAAAATAAGAGAACCATCGAAAATTCGGTGTAATGGGCAGCCGCCGCAGTACAGGAGCAACTTCGTTGGCGGTAGCGTGCACCAACTGAAGTTGACTCTTTCTTCCCCCCTTTTTTTCAGCCGCCAGCAGAAATGACCCCCATTCAAGTCCTCTGGTTTGTCGTCTGGGTGACTCGATTCGCTTTTGCATTTGAAAAGTAGGCAATAAAACTTGCTTCTGTTCTTTCTTTCTTCCCATACACGCCCGCGATAGTCTCAGCGTTCATTGCTATCGAGCGTGAAGAATTGCCTGCTATCGCCCGCAGAAAAACTGCGTCAGCTTAGCTGGAAAACGCCACTAAAATGTCGGCGATTTCTCCCCTGCTACAGCCATAAACAGTGCCGTCATTTTTATCAAGATTAAACAAAATCGACCTTGGTTATCGTTAAGGGTTACGATGTGATGGCGTCCATGTTACCAATGCAATGAGTGACTGCACATTACGACTACTGGAGAAAAATGGTTAGAAACCATTTTACATGTTTTACCCAGCGCCGCTTAAGAAGCGTGCAGCCGCAGTTAGAGCACAGGTGCACATCTGCTACGTGCCACATTTACACACACACACACACAAAAAAAGCCGGAAAAAAATGTCAGCTGTTGAACATCTAAAGTACCCATTATCTTTTCAGTGCATGGTTGTTTTCGTCTTTAACTTAACCAATGCCAATTTGACGTTCATCGCCAACCGGAAAAAATCTACGTCTTTCACGGAACAGTTCATTTTCTAAATAAAGAAGTATGCTATGGGCTCGGTTAGTTCTCAGAACTGAAAAGGAAATCACTGAAAACGGCAGTTAGGAAAAACTTGACCTAGTGAAGAGGCCGACTCATAATTTCGATTCATTAAATGGATCGTCCATTGTCATTGTAAGTAATATAAACTATGGCGTGTGTCAGGCGCTTGCGCAGGAGAAAAACACATAGCCGCTTTTCAAGCCAATTTGATCCTTACGCATATTGGTTTTTATTTAGGTTTTGTTTCATGCGTACGAAACTGCACTCTATAGGTGTTCGGGTGAGTGGCGGACATTGTGGCATAATGTCACATGGGAATAACGAACCTGTCTGCTGTGTGCTTTGCGGCTCTCCACGCCTCGCTTCATGTGATAAATGCTGAAAGTCCTCGAAAATGGACAGTATTCTGCGACTCAAGGTCAGCCTTGCAATGTGTGCAGTCGTTTTTCCGGTATGGAACTCACGATCAGCCCACGTGCGAAATCGCGGTAGTTGTCCACCACTTGAAAGAAAAAGGCCATGAAGTGTTATTTCAATGGATACCAGGTCATTGCAGTATCATTGGAAATGATGACGCAAATAAGGCAGCTCGGACGTCAAACAAGGAAGACCGCTGCGTCCCCATTCCTCCCTCAAGGACCGACGCTGCGGGACAACTTCGCATTCTAGCGCACGCGCTCTCCTTAGCAGAGTGGAATACCGCACATACAAGGTGCACCAGATTGCACAGACTAAACTCTTCTGCCGTAAAACCACCTGGAGAGCTAGGACGTTGTAGAAGATACGTACGAAAATTCGCCAAAGAAGCTAGACCGAGGCACTGTTATATCTGTTAGCGTCACTTTCCTGCGTTCATGCTGCATTTCGCGCCGAATTTACGAAACATCACCGACAGTGTCACAACTCACACCACGCGGGCTAATTACTATCGCGGCCGTTGTTTCGGTTTGCTCTCCTGCAAGACCTGCTGGTTAAGTAAAGCGCCTACACGCCACAGGTCGTGCTGAAACATAAGGGAAAGATAGGTGAGCCTAAGGCGACATAGAAATTCACCTCCAGCGCACGAAACATGAAAGACGCCGTCGATGACGAAAGAAACACGATCACATCTACGCCTACTGCAAGCAACCCGCTGGGCCCACCAAAGGTGAAAAGCCGAGTGGATCCTTCGAGAAGGGTGGGCTGGATGTTTATTGAACTTTTTTGGCGTTTTCAGTGCGCACTGCGAGGCTAAGCTTTCAAGGCATGAAAATATCAGACTTGAAGGATATATATCTCCTGTTGTTTTATTTATTATATTCTATTACTTTTCGAGTAAATTTATTCCTGCCTTCAAACTCATGTTAAGCAATCCTGACCAGCTCGCCCAACAAGTTCTCTTGAATAGGTGTAATACTTCGCAGACACGATCGCCACCACGTCATCTGCGCAGCACGCTTTGTTTCTTGGAAATGTGCTTTTCGACGCGAAAAGTCATTAAATCGGTCAAAGGGGATTGCTTTCTGGAACCGCACGTAATAAAAACATGTTACGACATTATCGCCTATATCTTTCCGATCGTGCTACCCACGTGCGTTACTCTGGTAGCGTTGTGTAGACAAAAAAAAAAGCCATTACTTGATTAAGTATGTGTAGCGTGCCCAGATGGCGCCAGTGTTGCGCCACAAATGACGCAATCGGAGCTAAATTTAGCCTCTCGCTCGGCGTTCAAAGAAGCGTAGCTCGGCAGCAGGTTCGTAGATCCGAGCGGGAGGGGTCGCGTTTGAGGAAGCTCACTCAGCCAGAGTAGGTATAATCCGCTAGACTCGAACATGTGCTCATCAGGACTATGGGGCCTAAAAGGCAGCATTGTCTTTTTCTCAGAAGTTTAATGGTCGCTCCGCTATGGCGTCCCCGCGTTCGACGCATACGGTACAGAAAGAGTGCGAAGGGGCTCGGGCTGCAAGATAGAGCGATAACAAACCTCTCTGACAACGGGGAAGCGTGTCCGTACCAATAGGGAGCGCAAGCGTAGGAGATTGAGGAATGCGCAGGAACCCCAACCATCTACGAGTGAGGGGAAGTTTCTTTCTTTACCTATTGCGTAAACGCCTCTGCAAAACAAACAGGCCCACTACGAAGAGGGATTGAGCAGGATTACAAAGCTAGATGATAAGGCTCCCACTAATTGGGCATGTAACCTTTCCAATCCGTGAATAAATATAACTTGTTTATTTGGTTGCGTCACTTAAGTACCCATATACTCTCTGCAGCACGCACAAAACGTTTCCCATATCCCACTGCGGCTGTGTCCGTGATATATCCTACCCGAATTTTTTATACCCTATATTCATTTACAAGATGCTTTTTTCTTTCATTGTTTTTTTACTGTTATTTTTTTCGTCTCACTGAATACATTAGTTTAAATGTGGCGACAAAAATTTAAAAAAAACACAGGAAGGCCTGCTGCGTTTTCAGGCAACGTGCCTCATTAACTGATGTGTTTCTTCTCTTTGTCCTTGTGTAAAGAGGAATGCACCGGGAAACATAATCTGCGGGGAGCTTTAGCCACCAACGATTTGTACTTTCATAACCGTGCTGTAGAAAGTAGAAATTGTGTGGCATGCTCTAATCATGCTTATCTTAGACCGCAGCTCACGTATTCACGGTGCTTTCGTGCCTGCTGCTATTATTTCCAGTGAAATTTACAAATGCTGGGAACATTTCAGAAACAGAAAACGTAGTGAACAAGGCCGACTTTCGCTTTGCGGGAAAGGCATCAACAGAACCATAATCTTATTCGTGTTCACGTGCGGGAAACAATCTAATAAATTTTGCCTGACTAATCGAACCCCTCTCCGTTCCTTTGGCTTCGGTAAGATGTACTACGTGAAAAGAATCCACTCTAACAAGCTCCTCTTTAAATGCAAATTGGGGCACGAGCATTGCAACCTGGCCACGACGAGTGCGGAAGCGAAAGTGGTTCGGCAAGCCGCCTAAATGCGTTGGCTGTCAATTTGCACGCTCAGAGGGATGCATTATTGGGTCTATTATGGGCGTCACGAAGGGAAACTAAATCACATGTAAACATCTGACGGTCGTTTCGGGGAGTTATGTAAAGAAATGATATAAGAAAAGAAAACGAGTTTACGATGGGAAATTTAGAACGCACGTACAAGAAGTTTCCAGTAGCATCGGCAGAAAAAAGGTCATGTTTGTTTTCGTACCGCTTCGTTAATATATTACTATTTCTCTGCATTGACTCTGCCTTATTTACGAACGTTAATATACGTCATATAGAAGAATCATGTCATTACTCGTTCCACTCATCTAATAACACAACTGCACAAAATGAAGCTTGTAATTCTGCGGTGGATGCAGATTTCTGTCAGACCTGGCAAATGAAGGCATCAGAAAGGTTTCATTGGCAACCCTTTCGAATTGCCTATCCTGGAAGCAATAATTTCATTCTGATCATTGTTGCTAACCCTTGTCCCTGTCAGTTTTGGGAGTGCTCATTTCTTCTATTGAGGATGCCCAAATTTCGAGTAAGCCTAGCAGCTATGCGATTGGCAGACATGTTTGTTGGTCTCCAGTACTATAGATACGCAGCAAAGGGATGAAAGTGCAGCATGCATTTGCACAGCATAGTCTTAAAGTAGACTCCACAGTACTGGCGCAATGAGCTTTCACAACAAGGAAAGAGGTATCATTTTATTATTTGACGCACAAAATTTACACGAAGAGAGGCAACCACGATAACGTAAAAATACCTTTGGGTGAACCACAGTTAGTTCTTCTGGCGCTTGGCTTCAGCTTTATGTTTTAGCCAGTACCTTAGCAATATTTATGGAGAAAAACGCCAGCATCTCAATATTAAGAGCTGTGCCTCTACACCCAGTTTATATTAAACGCATACTTTCACACTTAAGTAGTCTGCAGAGGATACAGAATTAGCGGGGTCGCACAAAGAATACCTGGTCGTCTTTTTCATCGCCATTTACGCATCAGCCATATACAAGACAAAAGCAGTTTTTCGCAAAAAGGGTCAAGAATTATTTGCTGCGGTACATGTGCTCATAGAGTTCCCGGTACAACATACATTTGATCATTCCATATCGCCACCACGTATGCCTTCCAGGCCATGGGCAATGAAGGTGACGTTGAAATAGCGCGGGTGTCAAAAAAAAAAAGAGTTGGTGACGTCGCAATTTTATTCATGCAACAAAATGCAAATTTTTTCAGCTTCGATTTGAATAAACAGAGGATAATATGGAACAAGTACGTTTTAGTTATGTTACTCAGAAGTACATTTAGGAACCTTGGTTTTGCGCTCATTTGAGACAACTGAGCAAAAAGAAACAAGCGAAGAACTTATTTGCGAACGAAACCTTTTCTTGCAAATTAAAAGATAAATGTCAAATGCAAGGAGACGGGCCACGTGCAGCGTGAAACGCCCTTTACGCAAGAAATGTCGCCTCAGTGAAGGGCGGATGGTCGAATCTAGCTTTCTTTTTCTGGTCGGGCTGTCTTGCTTTTTATGTCGACTAGGTAGCAACGTAGGACGTAGAAAATCTTCTGGGAAACAATGAGTCGGTTAACCGAACTGATAAAAGTAATGCCGCAGTCCTTCGCAACCATACAGATTACCTTAAGAGCGCACTGGACATGCGAAACCAGCCCATATTCCTATCTGCACAATGTTCTCACAAATAATGTTTATGGATACTTGCAGCGCGTAGTATCACGGTGCGATTGGTCCATCCTGGATATACGTACGTTTACTACGCGCTGTCAGGCTACGACACTACGGCTGTCGTAATCTAAGCACTTCTCGTGATACACGAACAACGCTCCCCATTCCAGCTTGCAGTGGGTCCAGCCTTTGTTGTTTAAGTATTTGCAGATAATCCTCTCGGTGTTTGTGAGCCGTTGTCCTATGAGACAAGCGCTTAACATGAAACTTTATCGAGACCATGCGTGATCTTGCAAAGGACAACGACCTTGAAACGGTGATGTTTATTGTCTTATAAGCCTGTGTTTGTTTTTCTGCGTGCTTGTTTTGCACTGTACAAGCCAATGCTCTTTCTTTCTCGGAAGACATCCATTGATATTGCGCAAGGTTTCCCCTTATATATCTACCATGAAAATACTTTATGTCCTAAGTCTACTCTTAGAGGACAAACGAAGACACGCCAACGCGAATATATGTATATTGGTCCCTGAATATTTTCCATGACACCACTGGAACGCAGAACTGGCAAAGAATCTGTGTCGCACATTACTTAAACAAGCACTCTCCTAATTAAAGTAAAAAAAAGTCATTATTTCCCTGACAAAATGCAGTCGTATACTCAGAAAGACTGAAAGTTGAGCCAGTTGGCATACATTTATTATACGGGACGGCATTCATGCGAAACACGGGTAGAAATAGAACGAGAACAACAACACAAACACAAACACAAACGCAAACGCAATATAGGTGTGCTCGCGGCTCGAAACTGCGCTGAATGCCGCCGGTGTATAACATGTGATTATTTTGACCTCGTATATATATTTGTCATAGTAAGTGAGCAAAACATAAATAAATAAAGGATGGCACCTCAGTTGGTATTGAACGCAGCGCTTATCACTCTATGACTAACTGAATCTCGAGGCAACGGAAAACGCTATCCGGACGACACACGCATGCGGAACACACACACGTACCCAGTGCTGGGCGAAATATAGCGACATTCGCTGTTCGGAAAAGAAACGTTGCGCATTGCCGGTGCCGCGGGGTCATCAGACTTGGCATGAAATATAAGCAGCGTCAGGCGGCACTGCGAACTAAGAGGGTAAAGGGACGGTCAGGACATCGCAAGAACAGCTCGTGTAATGTCGTACGCGACGCAAACACCTGCGCTGGCGTGGCCACAGTGTATGCCTGCGTCTCCACCGCAGTGTCGCTCACGTGATGTCCTCACTTCCCTCTCGAATCATTGCTTGGATGGCTATCACATATCGAGGCGGCCTATAGGTCAGTGATGATTCCTGGCGGAGCCGTCGCAAGGTGGCCGTCTCTCGCGCAGGTAGCGCACGTGAATGAATCCAGCCGCTCCTCAATGGTCTCCCCGATCGGTGGCACGCGGCAGGGCTGCACAAAAACAACAAAAAATACCTCGGAGAACTATCGTCTGCGCGGCTCAAGAATGCTTCCATGTGGCAAATCTTGGAGCGCGCGTTTTCCCATTGTATAGCGCTGCTGTGCCTTATCGGGCAGCTAGTGGTTAGCCGCGCACACACGTGGGCCTGGATTTATTTATTTATTTATTTATTTATTTACAGTACACCCTGCAGCGCCGAAGCATTATAGCAGGGGAGTGGGTACAACATGAAGTGACTAGCACGAGAATATAATCACACAGAAGGGAGGGATGACAAGCATAGAACACAAACAAAGATAGATACAAAGCATAGATGACAAACACAGAAGGGAAGGGAGATTGAGCATAGGACTCCAAGCGTGCGATCGCAGACCCCAGATAGTCCAGCCATGTTTTACACAACCCCTCGACAGGAAAATTTTCCGACTGTAAGCGACACCAAATACTGCCAAGGCTGCGCGCTAAGCGCTCTGTGGTGTGCGTTTCTCTTCTGTGTGTCTCGTCAAAATGTTGCTCGATCCAATCTCTAATAAACCAAATACTGTCGCTTTTCGTCTGCGTCGACAGCGGTCCGGTATACAGCGCTAAGCGCGGAGCGCTGGCACCGAGTCACATGAAGCGCAGCCAGTCGTTGCTCGCGGTCTTTCCTCTCGCCAGCGATGTGCAACCAAAGGCTGGTTAAGCGCGCACCATACCGACACCCTTTTTTTCCTTACTTGGCCCTGACCGACCCGCCGGTTCCCGTCTCTGATTCATGACGCGGCGGAACGTTTCTTTTCGCCGCTATCCGTCCTTGTTTCCCTTTAATTGCGGATCGGCTCCTTTCTGAAACCCATTTTTCGCCACAGGAGACACTCGGCGCCCCCCCCCGACTGTCGTCTCCGCGCCGCTCTTTAATTCTTTGCTCCTCCCGGAGCGCGCGGGGGCGGCCTCTTGGTGAGCTCGTTATCTCCGCGCCGACAGACCGTGGAAGTGTGCTCGGTGTGCGTGCGTGTGTGCGTCGCGGCTCGCGCGTCACACGCGGGCACGTCCAGCCGTGACCGGGCCCCAGAGCCCGCAGATTAACGTCCAACGGGAATGCGAAATGCCCCGCAAGAAAAAACAAATTGAGCCACGGTAACACAAAGGAATCGAAGGGACGTGGAGAAAGGATGGGGAAAAGAAATTCACGGTGAAAGTAAATAGTACTATAGCGTAGACACCAAGAGTAAGAGAGCGAGAAAGAGAAAAGACGTTTCGTTTCTCGCGACCTTACGAGATGGGTGTTCGAGGAGAGGTATATATTGCTACAGCTGGCGCAAGGAAGAGTTGCCTAACCAAATGAACGTTGTGGTTGGTGTCCTGCTGCAAAATGTTTTACTTGTCATTATCTTTGGTTTACACGGTACGTGAACGCTTTCACAGAAGTGTGGAGGCCCTTGAGAGAGCAATGTGTTTGCTACGAGGGGGAAAAAAAAAATGTACCGAAGCGAAGAAATGACAGAACTCATTAGCAAGCGGTGTTATTTGCTGGCCACAATATGCCACACAGTTGGAAGTATTCTTTAATGTGGTGTGTATTATTATAAGGGGAACTAAGAATAAAGATCGACACCGTGTTTCGAGCTTGCAATTTTTCTATTGCTTTCCTGCCATTATATGAACGCGGAAATGTGTTTTCTGGAGGAATGCTGCCGACTACGACGTGAACGAATAAAATCAGTGCGCATCACCAACGCGCAAATAACTTCTCGTGTGATGTGGCATGTAGTCTAACTTTCCAGCTATAGGTACTGTGACCCAATTAAATCATGAAGTGTCAGTCCAAAGCTCACGAAGGCAACAAATAAATCGAATTAAAATGATAAAATTCAGGTCATATTTTCTTTCTCAACGCAATAAAATGTTGTTGAATTACTGCCTGCTCAGTTTTCTACGCAAACGTTGATTTACTCGCAGACGACTTGGCCGTCTGGAGAGTAGCTGCATCTTAAGTCTTTGCTTAAGTTCCACATATTGCATGACAAAAAGGATTCGCGTGACGTCTATGGCGAAAACTTCACGAGAGCGGTTAATTGTCAAGTGCCTGGTACTTTGCACACTTAGAAAACAAACAGCACTAACAATGGGAATAAACTAAAATATGCCACCAATGCGCATTATTCATTCCACTTTGATGTGAAAGAAAGCCACACATAACGAATGCACATCGGAACTGTCATAATTTTTAAAAGAAGCGCCAAACGTGTCCACTTTCTCGCATTTTCGCGCGACTGCAATAGCAGTGCTTGGCTGTGCATTTATGATGGCATTGCAAGCGAAACCACTAGGCGTTGTTGAAAGGTTGAAAGCTCGGAGCAGTTAATCGCAGTGATGGGTAAGTCATTCCTCGTGGGGTGTGATTGAAGGTAGTGGTGTAGTAGTTAACAAATTTGGGCGTCCGCTGCGGGACTTGCTCGTTGCTCTTCTTTCCTTTAGAGGTGGTCGGAAGCGGGGCAACGGAAGCCCAGGAAACATAGTGCTTCTAGCGCTCCACAAAAGAGGAACCATGCCTATAGCGCTGCTTGAGTTAAGCGTGTTTCAGAGTAACACATACAGAACTGTAGGAACTGGGTCCGTATTAACAAAATTTCCCTTGCGTCAGTGCCATGCTGGCCATAGCCACGGTGATCATTTCGTTGTCATGGCGATAGCTATCATAAGCACTGACGAAACACTTCCAGAGAAAAAAAAAATAGGTTTATAAATATGAGCGGGGCACCTTAAGGACTCATCGGACAGGCGGTTGTCGTGCAGACGCGGGAAATCTTATACCTATCGTTTCGCAACAGCCAGACAGAGTAGTGTAACCTACTAGGTGTGTCCCAATGGTCGACACTGAGCCGCAAATGATCTGACGAGGAGTGACACGCAGTGCTGGGACGTATGTGCTTGCACCGCTAGCTTGGGGTTGGTGCGTCAGCGCTGATGCAACTGCATAGATTTTCGGTCGTACTTGTCTAATGTATCCTCTCGTGGTTCTTAGCTGCGCTAAGTACCTGAAAAGAGGATCGAGTTTTTTGTTTTCTTTGTGTGGTTTCTCCGTAGTTGTCGTTGACGACGACACGGGTGGTACGTGACCCAGGAATATATACATACGCATACACGCATGCGCAAGCTGTTCAATAACCTATGTTATACAGCGGTCGAAGAATCCCGTCTCTGATTTGTAAAGCAAAGCAGATGTATCGCTGATACAAGTTCAACCTTTCTTTATTATATAATAAGATTCCATTAGCCCACGTGCCGTTTGATTTATGCTTCTACCAATAATCTTAACCTCTTTGAAACGTCGTTTACACATGCAGGACTTGCAGTGTGCTGGCAAATGTGCCATGCCGTTTTTCATTAGATTCAGTTAGTGTTCATTATGGTTCGTTCATTTATGCAGCGTCAGGTCTATCCTATGTAGGACTTGCCGCAACGAAGGGCAATGAAGGGCACCGCCCCCGGGGCGCATTTCCCGTAAGTCGGGCCGTGTTTCTTGCCGCAGCCTTACCAACCGATCTCCTCGTGAGTGGTTTTACAGCAGAGTCGAACCAGCAGAGTCGATGGCCATGGGTACCTCATACCGGCGTGCCACCTTCTTGAGGTTATGGGAGACCCTATGAACACAAGGAATCACGGCAGGGCTTACGGATGTGGCACTATCTTCCTTCCTCGTGGCGCTGGTACCTTTTTATCTCTCGTAAAAGGGTTTCGGTGACTGATGTCACCAACGAGTAACCATGCTGCTTTGAGTCGCTTGATGTGGTTATCGAACGAATGCGTAAACGAAATCCCTTTGTCATTGTCTTTAAAAATGTTTAAAATATCATTGCAGCGCTTCAAGGAGCATTGTCTGTTAACAAGAATTAGAAGTCGTCCATATATCTTAAAACCTTTAAAATCTAATGAGAGAAGGCGTGGCACATTTGCCAGCACACTGCAAGTCCTGCATATGTAAACCACGTTTCAAGGAAATTAAGATTCTTTGTAGAAGCAGAAACCAAACAGCCCGTGAGCTAATTGAATCTCACTATATAAAAAAGAAAAGTTTAAGTGGTATCAGCGATACATCTTTCTTGCGTTACAAGTCAGAGACGAGATTGTTGGACGCTGGATAACATAGGTTCTTGAATAGCCTGCGCATACGTGTATGCGTAATTCTTGTTGTATATGTCACTCTTTCTTTGAACAATGTTTCAGGTTATTAGAAAATACCATTCGTATTCGTTTCCTTTCATTTCGCTTCTGAGTTGTTTTCATTATTTTATATCATTATCATAATCACCAACATCATTATTATTACACTAAAAGGCACATGAGAGCATTACAATAAATTTACGTTTGAAAACACACAAGCACCGTTACTCTGAAATGACTTTATTACACGTAAATGAGTATGAGCCATTTACCAGACACCCTACGACAGAATCACGCGACAATAAGAAAGACAACAACGAAAAAGTCATCGAATCAGTGACGTTGGAACACTTAACGTAACACATAACTTGGTCTTTTTCAGAAGGGAACATGTGCAAAAACTAACTCGCTACGTTTGCTGACGAGAGCGTAGAGAGTGCATGCAAATAAAACGTAAGAGACGTGAAAGAATGAGTATGGAGTCGTGGAGTTAAACTATGACGAAATATCTTTAAAAGTTAGCAGCCTAGTAGACCGCACACGTCTCTTTCACAATAGAGTATTCCAGCGTTGTAGATGCGCAGTTCCTGTGATCAAGCCGACTTTTCTTGTTTCATATAGCTTGCGAGGGGATGAAAACCTTTTTTTTTTCATAGAATCTTTGGTAAGTAGTTTGTTTATAGAAAAAAAAATATAGGACCAGCATTGTTGGCGAGGCAACATAGACGAGCGCTTGTGCGAACACGATATTCACTTTTCTTGTTGCTTCTTTCTTTTATGAAGCCACCTTGTGGTAATTGCTTATCGATTTCAGTACTACCAGAAAAAAGGAAAGCCAGGTGGTTACATTCTTTCATTGTGTCCTTTTTTGTAAAAGAGAAAGAAGGGGACGGGGGGTAAAGGCTCCGAAAGACACGTTTACGATTGGATAAGACCGCAGCGCGACTGAGACAAGGACAAGAAGAAACATAAAGCTACTTCACAAACGCCGACTACAAACTGGTCTTATGTGCACTAAAACCTTACTTCTATATGCGCATAAGATTGCCATATCACACCGTAATTTAACAGACAAAGATGGTCCCTGATATCCGAAATACATGCGGACACCGCCCTTGCACTCAGTTCTTGTCTGAATGCGGTCTAAATACAGTCTTTTGTCTCAGTAACGCTGCGCTTTTATCCAAGTATGAACCAAGTCGCCAAAATTAAAGTTTTACTACGTTTATAAATAAGAAAATTAAGCAGAAATTGAAAGTGACTCCTAGAAGGGACAGGGACCTTGTTTGTGCCAGACATAATTGTGCCCATCATTAAGAGCGATCACTGACATTGTCATTTTATACTCACGGTGAATGCGCACGACTTGTCGCATTGAGCTCACCCTTGAAAAAGAAGGCTTGTATTCAGGAAACTTGTAGTACATAAGAGCCTTTTCCTGATAGGCTGGCGTTCGGGAGGCCTTCACTCATGAAAGCTATGGATCTGATAACGTTCATGATGGAAAAATGGCTACTGAAGCGGAGACTTGGCAAGAACACAGGACAAAGCGCTTCGTTTTAGCAGCGCTGTTCTCATCACGAACGTTTACTAACACGTCCAAATGACAGCTATTCTCGGTGTGATAACGAGATGGTCGCCGCGTTGATGGTTAATAGCGGGTAGCACTTTGGTAAGAGTTGTTATGTGAAAACATGCCCAGGGCCCCCTGTTCACAAAGCTTACCCGCCGCGGTGGTTTAGCGGCTATGGTGTTAAGCTGCGAAGCACGAGGTCGCGGGATCAAATCCCAGCCGCGGCGGCCGCATTTCGATGGGAGCAAAATGTAAAAACGCCCGTGCCCCGTGCATTGGGGACACGTTAAATATCCGCTGGTGGTCAAAATAAATCCGGAGTCCTCCACTACGGCGCGTTTCATAATCGAATCGCTGTTTTGTCACCAAAAACTCCAGACTGCATTCATTCATACAGCTTTTCGTTCGTTCTAGGTGCGGTTTTTCATTGGCAGGCCGCCTTCGCTAATAGTAGGTCTTACATCACGACTGGTTAACACGTGCACTTACGAAGAATTGTATAGAGCGTAAGAAAATGTTTTAAATCTGAGCCCAGGGGCAAACTTAACAAAACTTGTCGCTCGTAAATGCTCTTTGCCATTGCACGCCCACCTTCGCTAATGATATGCCCAACATCACGACAAGCTGGAATCTGCATTTACAAACAGTTCTTATTCCATAACTGTTCATAAGAACAGATGAAAATCAATCGAGGTGTCGGAAATATTATTAGCGAAAGCTACCAGCAATTGACCGGCCACTTACGAACGAAAAGCTTTAGGAATTCGGACCCGGTCGCAGCAGCGCCCATAAATCTGTGCGCCTGTAATTCGGCGAACGATACCGACTGACCGAT
Organism: Dermacentor albipictus; assembly: GCF_038994185.2. Lineage (NCBI taxonomy): Eukaryota > Metazoa > Arthropoda > Arachnida > Ixodida > Ixodidae > Dermacentor > Dermacentor albipictus. Next base: position 347,778,261 of record NC_091821.1, on the reverse strand, counting down.
TGATGCAGTGTGATGCAGTTCCGTTGTATCGCAATTGAACGGCGTATTGTTATGCAAATCAATAAGCAGCGTGTGCTTCGCAAGAGCCCGCTAAAAAATTTGGTTGCGATTCTGCAAGATCGCGCGAGCCTGAGACGCTGTTTTTCTCTTTTCCTGTTGTGACATCATCACGTCCGTCTTTCGTCCAGAGAGCCTCGCTGCTCGAACGCCGATCGTGGATGCATGCAAACAACCGACAGCATAACCATTCTTCTTTTGTTTGTTTGTTTTTCGTTACGCAAATCAGGGAGCAGCGGGAGATTGAAAAAAAAATAAAGCAAACAAATACAGACAGCTGGAGACGGCCCGAAGACGTCAACGTGGAAGAGGGCCCCGTGTCAGACATCGACTGTCTCCGCACAGCAGCCGCCTCGGATGAGAATCGCCAAGCAGGCGTTTGCCCGTTCAGTTGCGCGCCCCGCACGCACCCCTGTCCGCTTGCTTGCCTGCATGCCAGTTGAGCACGACTGTGCGGCCGACGGAACCTATTCGTGGTTGTTACTCGCGCTCGGCTTAGCTGTCCCCACAGTGCGGCTACTTGTTTCCGTGCCTGTCGACCGCGTGTTGACAGCCCTCTCCGCAGGCATCTCCAAAAACCTACGTGTCGTGCGCAGACGACTCCCCGCAGTGGTTTCTTGCTCGCCGGTGGGTAGGCGTGCCCGTTTGTCTTCAGCTGTGATCAGAGCAGCGTGCAAGGCTCAGTTGACGCTTCCTTGTGCTTCGCTACGCCTTTCGCATAGTTCTGGAATGAAGAGAACTATGCACCAAAGACAAGGGATAGACATGTTGGGCGGGAACAACGAAGTCGCGCAGGCGTTGTCTTCTGCTTCATTTCTTTCGTTTGTATCTCGTCCCTTCTAGCAGCTGCACTAGTGATCATTGTCACCGCTATCTGTCCTTCTTTTCTTTCCGATTTTAGTGATTTGCTCGCGATAATGCTTCGCTGCCGACGATTCCCTCAGTGCAAAAAAGAAATAGTAAGCCAGACCTTTTCGAGTGAGCGCTTTCGACATACCTCAGTTATATTCGCGGCATACCTCAGATACATTCGCGCCATGCGACATACGCGCATGCCGCGGATGAAGAGATTCGCTTAGGGCTGTTTACGAAGTCTGCTGTTGCATAAGGGGGCCAATAGAAGCTTCTATGCAAGCGCAACAGGCTTACTCGCTGTATCCGCTCTACCAAACGGCTAGCAACGCAGTTGATACCTGGCACGGGCACATCGGATTGCTTCGCCGGCTCAGTTATTCCAATGGCGCCGCAGTTACTTTGCAGCCATTGAGAGATGACGCCATGTCCTTTCTCAACTGGCCGATAGAAATTTTAAGAACGTACGCGTGCTGCCGACAGTGAGTCTTGAAGGACAACCTTTGAGTCCGAGGAGATAGATAGTCGGAGGAGGGGATGAGGGGTTTTGCTAATCGCATAACTGCCACACTTTCTGAATTATTCGTAAGGTTTACGAGTTTGGGCTCGCTTTACAACTTGATGACTCTTAAGTCAAGTTTTACGAAAAACCAATTTTGTTTGCGTATAAGATTAGCATGTCGGTCTCTGAACTTTCCGTTTGAAGCTATTTGATGGTGAAAGGATGCCATATGGCTGCTTGCTTTGAACAAGTTTCTCAAGCAGGTGAAGTTGGAAACAGCAGGTTTACTGATAAAGCCACTATAATGTAAAAACATGTTTTGCTTGTTAGTCTCTGCTGTACTAATTTGGCTGCAACTTTTATGCTACGTCCAAAGGTAAAATATTGTTAATGAAGTGCTTATGTATTCCCCAAAGGCGTGTGCTAAGAGCAAGCTTAACAAGAGAGAGAGAGAGAGAAATCTCGGGATCGAATCCCGGCCACGGCGGCCGCATTTCGATGGGTGCGAAATGCGAAAACGCCCATGTACTTAGATTTAGGTGCACGTTAAAGAACCCCAGGTGGTCCAACTTTCCGGAGTCTGGCACTACGGCGTGCCTCATAATCAAATCGTGGTTCCGGCACGTAAAACCCCATAATTACACAGAAAGAAAGCTTCGTGCAACTATTTTCCCTCCCTCCACACTCTTGTGTTCAAGGATTTTACGGATTGTAACGTTCACAGATTGGCAGGTATGCTATACATCTTGTTCTTCTTAGCTGCACCAATTTAAAAAAAAAATTGCCTGTGGCAGATGGCACAATTCTGACCCTTGATCTAAATTACTCGATGAGGCGGTCATTACTTCTACAAGAAACCAAAATGATTAATTGAATAATTAACATAATTACTGTAATTACCTTCCGAATTAATAACTAACGGGACATATTTCAATGTACAAATTCTAGTAGCATTCGGACATCGTAATTGGTATAAATAATTTGTGAAATGCTAATGTAAACGCAATCATGAGAGAAAACGCGCGTTTTATTTATCAACTATCACCATTGCATTCATTTCTCTGCCTTAACCGAAGTCTCTCTCACTTTTACTATTTTTGTTTACTTCTTTCCTCGAACCTTTTTTATTGCTGGTGAACTGACTGTTGCTGAGATGACCTTGCACCAGGGACCATATGCGCTCGCCGCATCCGGATATTCACGATAGCGCCCCCCCCCCCCCTCCTCTTCTCTACCCTCCGCAACTGCGCACAGTGTATCCACGTGATTATGCATGAGCGGTACAAATAAATCCGATTTTTCAGTCTCCTATGGTTTGGAGAAGCTTCGAGTCCCGAAAGCTTTCAGCACAGTCCTCCGACGCATACCAACATCCCCGTCGGAGAAGCTCCCCCTAGCATTTTCATCTGTTCCTATCGCTCGGATATAATGGTGAGTGTGCGTCTAACATAAAAAGAAAAGAAAGTTCAGAATCAAGAAGAGTGGTCGACTCAACACCGTGAAGAGTTGGAAAGATTATATTGTTGCGAGAGCGATCTAGCAGAGGACCTTTAGTTTCATATCTTTCACTGGCAGAAACTTTCCAGGAGGGCCTTTTCAATTTCTTAGCTTGTGGCGGTCATGTTTCTGCCCCCGTAAGAAGACAACGCACACCGCACTGCAGGCCTAAACGTTAGACAAGGAGGGGATTTTTGCGGAATCCGAGCAAACGCAGCTTCGCGGACAATGCGAATGACGAAACGGCGGCGGCAATAACATTCCGAAAAAGCATCTTGAAGGTTCGGATAAAAGGATACACCAGGCTGGAGGCACCCCTGCCTTGCGGTCGACTTGTCCCGTTTGTTCATTTTTTGGAGAATTATTAAAGCTTATGTTCGTGTGAATCAACCTTCCTCTTTTTGTAGCAAATGTTTGAGCCCGCGATAAACTTTCGTTTCTTTTTTCTTTTGTTATTTACGATTTCATGTTTACCACATCGCTCGAGTGACAAGCAGAACTGAAAAAAAAAACAAGAGTAGGCGGGTAGGGGGGCAACGAAAGGAGCGTTTGCTTCTGTTCACGCTGTACGGTTGGAAGAAATCGGCCTGAAGCATTAAATAAATTTGTCCGCAGGTTGCTCTAACAAAGTGTCTTCCGACATTCTCGAGGATTGGAAATAGAACGTCCTGCGAAGATCGTCGCGATATCAGTGCCCTTACAGTAATATCCGACCGCCACGGTATCAGCAGTAACTAAATCACTGTAAGGCGATAAAGGCAAGACTTAAATGCCAAGTCGGGGAGTGGGACGAAAAACTTATGTTTTCTTGCGCCGCTCCACAGCCACATATATAGACAAAGCCGGTGCCCCATATTAGAATTGTCCAATGCTTGGGGTGATCAGCGACCCAATAAGCGAAATAATTTGCGACTGATGCAATTGCCAGGTTTTCATGGCGCCGGAAAAACCTAAATGTATTTGCGGCTCCTCCCGTTTTAATTTTTCTTTCTTGGTTTGATGCTGGTATAACTGCAATAGCAAGTGAAATTTAACGACAGAAGTTTCGGGGGTGAGAATGAAGCTAAAGCTGCGGTTTAATTTGTATACAATGTGCACTACCCCAGACATGTATTTTACATTTATTTTATTGTCATTTCTTTCTTAACCTGGCCTATCTCTGCTGTTCTTTGGTTGCCTGACTGAAAAAAGAGTAGACGGCATTGGTATAGCGATTAAGAGTAAGCTTTATGTCGGGTGCTCCTATCTAAATAGATGTAAAAGGAGAATTCGTTTTTCACGGCAACCACTGCACCAATTTTGACGAGGTTTGTTGCAGTTAAAAGAAAAGTTTAAAATCTAGTGACCATTTGTTTCGAGATTCTGATTTATGTTGTTAATTTTGTATTGACAATTGCCAAAAATCGCAAATTTTCAGCAATTGAAACTGCCACGTTTACAACTCTGTAACTCAACAATAAGATGTGATATCAGGATTCTGTGAATTTAATGTGATGGTACATCTAAAGCGGTCAAAACTGGTATGCTACACATGAATTGCAAGAACATTTAGTAATATGAAAATGCAGCTTTTGCGGAGCCCTTGTACACAACGTAACGAATTTACGTAAGATATAAAGTGACATATCAAATTTGTCTGCTTTGAATGATCTAATGGTTTCGTTTTAAAAAACTGCAATATCCGTTCTTGATGCAGAGCTATTATAGTTGTAAACATCGGGCTTTTATAATTTTGGAACTTTTCAATTTTTGAAAATTTTTTAACCAAAGTTCAGGCCCTAAATCGAAATTCCGCTTGCTACAGTCACTATAATCTAGCTTCCTCTCTCGAATGCGACAAATTTCATTAAAATCAGTCTAGGGGTCATTTCAGAAAAGCGTTTCTGCGTTTTACATGTATTTGAACAGGCCGCGTCGGTGTTGGGTCCGAGCTAAAGCTTCCTCTTAACACATACAGATATATTTACTACAATAAACGATAAAACCTGTCTGTAAGTACTACAATATGGATCACACAACGTGTGCCCATGACTGCCTTCTCTCGAATTTCAAAGCCTCCTCTGTGATACAACTGCGCGAGGCCATGATTTGCATTTGGGCCTTTTCACGTGACATGACGCTTTCCGCGTTGAGGCCGTCACTGTTTCTGACGGTAATCGTTATTTAGTGAAGGCCCGCGAACGTTGTCTCGGTGATACTATACGACCCCCTGTAAGCGTGCTCCTCCGCTGTGTGACATGTTTTGCAGTATCGTAGTATTCAGATATGTTGGCTGTTAATAAACAGATATCGCGCTTTTCTTTAGCAGTCTTATACTTGATAGGCTCCATGCACGAAAACTCGCAGCACGTTTTAGGCAAACAAACAACAGTAAACAGAGAAGGTTACCGGGACGGAAGTCGCAGCCGGTTACGGTGAAAAGCTTTCGGACAGTGTGGCCCCGAAACGAAAGTGCGGTAAATGTGAAACAGGTCGAGGTGAACTGCACGCAGGAGCAGCCGGAAAGCAAGGGCCGAAGGTTTCGGGGAAACAATAGTATGTTCTTCCAGAAAAGACAAAAGGACACCTCCCCCCCCCCCCCCCCCTCCCTAGCAGTCCTTTCTTTTGTGAGAAATATCTGGGGTTCCAGTTCCGTAACACTATTTTTTTCTGGTTCAGCGGTGACCTTGCTCAATCGAAGTATGCAAACAGAGAAACGCGCTTCACCAAGACGCGCGTTTCTCGACTTGTCCTTTTGTCCTTTTGTCGCCCCGCGTTGCGTATTGCCGTGGCGTGTGTTGGACCGTGTTCTCCATGCATGCACGATTGAATGCGACGAGAAAAGGAGCGGTTCACGGTTCGTTCGGAGCTCGTGCTCGCGGCTCTGCATTGAAGCCGCGGAGGTAACGCCGGCGCTCGTTCGATACCCGCGAGATCTACCGACCCGTGTCTCGGGGTCCGCGAGAAAAAAAAAGTTAGTGCTTTCGACGTGCTGTGATTGATCGCTCCCTTGACAAACCCGCGCACCGGAACTCAGCTTCCTTTTTACAGCGAGGTTCGGAATGCAGTTATTTTTCTTTACTTCCTGCAGTTTTCAGCCCATTTGCAAGGCGATTCATGAAAGCGAGAAATGGAGAACGAGGATGCCATACATTTTCGGCAACTCCTTCTCTAAAGAAGACGCGGAAAGCTTTAGAAAGAAAGAACGAAAAGAAAGGGCAGTCGGAAGCCTCTGGAAGATTCTTGAACGGGACGCCGGTGCTCAGCTTATTACGACGACAGCACCGGGAGCAGACACGGTGATATAAACTCCTTTCTCGGCTACGGTTGTGATCAGCGCACCACGAGGAGCGTGCTCAGTGACGAAGTGATGAAAGTGCGCCGTCCCTCTCATTCTCTGGTATATTTTGTTTCAAGTAGTTGAGGTGCTGCGCTGAATTCTTAACAGATACAACATACATTCCGCAGAGGGAGGAAGAAGGATCCATCGGATAGCAAGAGCCGCAGGATTTGCCCGCTGGTGGCTGTCTGCATTCATCGAGGCAGCAGCGGTTATCTCTAAATGCACATACCTTCAACTCCAGTACGTTTCTTAATGCACCTCCAGAAGGCGTCCTAAAAACAAGAAATTACATTCCAAGGCGAAATAGAGATTATGATAATGTCTTAGCGCAGGCTTTCGGATTACTTCTTATTGGGGTCGTTACGGTGGTTTATTCACAACTAAGGCGAGTTAGTCCACGGTGAGCGCAAGGCGGTCCGAATCCAAGCGAGCACGAACAGGAGCTTCGGCATCGCGGCTGGCACCAGCACAGTGGTTCGCGTCTTCTCTACTAAAAGGTTTCATATTGTACACTTACATTTTAGTCTGAGAAAATAGGTGTCTTAGCATTTCGCCTTATGAAGGCATTATGTGGCCACCACCGGTGGTATTGAATCCAATGAGCACCACCGCAGAGTCTTCGCCGGCCAGCCACTGCACCGGGAAAAGGATGAGGAATACTGCGCGTTTATAGAGCGGCCTTGACAGTTGCTAAGGGAAGGGAAATCTGCTCAATGCGCCAAGTGTGTGACTGTTGCGAAACAGTAAAAAGCCGAAAGCGCTGCCAGCGCACGAAGCTCTAGGAAGTCTCGGGCACGCAGACACCTACGCCGACACACACACGGCACGCGCGAAGCGCTTCGGGAGTGGATTACTAGAAATTCGGCTCCGTTATACCGACTCCCACGGTGACTTCGTAGAGATTTTCCGGCCGCTTTATCGCTCCGTTGCTGTTCGCAATGTTGCGCAACAAACCCTTCTACCCATCAGAGCGAAGCGAATGTGCGCGCCACGCTGAAAGAAAGAGAGAGAGAAGGAGAGAAGGAGGGACAATGAAACCTTACGGCATCATTCGTATGAGCGATAGAACAAAAAAGAAAAACAGGAACACAAAGTAACAAAAGTAGCTGGCACACTACTTTCCTGCATATCGAACAACACGCGAGCAAATCCCGGTGACGTTTCGTGAGTGCTCGTCGCCCTCGTCCTCTTTGCATCGCAGCCGTCCTCTAAATCGGCTTCGTGTACCGGCTGTGCTATGTTGGTTTTCTTCTGTCTTTCCTGCATCAATTTCTGCCACTGCACTTTTGAATTTTAAAGGCTGAGACTTATTTTGTTTCCCGGAGGACAGGCTATTTTCTATCGCACTGGCTGCTTCGCGCGCTCGCGCATACTGTGTGGGGATAGCGTACGAGGAATGCAGCCGACGCGGAGCACGGCTCTGAGATGACAGCAAGTGGCGAGGAGGCGAGGAACGAGCAAGAAGGAAGGAAGGAGCACGCTGTAATAGGTTGTTGAACAAAGTCACCGAATTGAACCACGCCCGAGGACGGAAAGCGACGAGGAGGGAAGAGCAACACACGAAGTGGCTCGCGCTCCATTCCGGATCATTTCGGGCCAGCTATTCGCAAACGCGTCGAACATTCTAGCCTTTACATCACTCGCAGATTTTTCTTGCCTTGCTTTCTTGTAGTCCCAGTACGAGTCTTTGATTATTTTATCTGTTTGTTCTCGTGTTTGCTCCTTCCTGTTCTTTGATGCCACATCAAGAGGTTCAGCACATTGCATGTGCTGTTCCTCCTTTCTTTCTTTCTGGAGGATTTTATTCTTGTTCGCACAGCAGGAACACGAGCTCTCGAACCCAGAGCTGGGTCATCTTATGTTTGTTCACTTTGCTTCGTTTTCATTTGCTCTGTTCCGGACGTCTTTGTTGCTTACTTTGTTTTATTTTTTGTGCTTGTCTGCCACGGGTACTAAGTACCGTTTAAGTGCATTTGAATGACCACGGATCGCCGTTCATTGAGCGAAATAGAGGGCCCTGCACTCCACAATGCAATCTTATGGGAAGTCAATTGACATGGAGCCGGATAGCTTTGGAAAGCAGTGCTTCCTGATCGTTGTTTCCGTCGAATGGGCTGACTGGATACTTTCTACGCCGTGCACGAAATTGTAGCAGTTATTCAGGGCAGCAAGCACGCGTAAATATCGTGAGCTTAGTCTATTTTCGCGAATTGCAATGCAATATCTTTGATCCCCCTGAAATAGCATGGCATATCTTTCATCCCGCCCTTTCTTGTTTGATGCGAAACACTTAGCAGTGTGACACGTGTCTTAACGACTGATGGAACACGGAGAATTTATACGGGAAATCACACGTAGCTTCAACCTAGCTTCATCAACTAGACGTAAACCGGAACATTGTGATGCGGCACTGTAAAAATAGCCCTGAAGACAAGGGCACGAGATATACCAAATTAACATCAACAATGATAGAAAGGCCTCATTCGCAACAGGGTTTGCAACAATACTGAACGTTGGTCGAGTTTCCTGTGAGCTGATATGAAGAGACGGCCTTTTATGCAAAGAAATAACTTGCCATGGTAGCTCACTCATCAACATCACTATCATCATCATCATCATCATCACTACTACACCATCGCCATTTTTTTTTTTTGAATGTCCACTGCAGGACGAAGGTCTCTCCCAACCCTGTCTTGCGCTAGCTGATTCCGATTTGCGCCTGCAAATTTCCTAGTTTTATCACCCCACCTAATTCAGCCGCCCTTGGCAACCATTCTGCAACTTTAATGGCTCACCGGTTATCTACCCTACGCATTACACGGCCAGCCCAGATCCATTTTTTTCTCCTAATCTCAACTAGAATGTCGGATATCCCCGTTTGGCTCTCTGATCCACAGCGCTCGCTTCCTGTCTCTTAACTTTACACCTAACATTTCTTGCTCCATCGCTCTTTGCGTTGTCCTTAACTTGTTCTTGAGCTTCTTTGTTAACCTCCAAGTTTCTGCCTGTTACTGCCTGTTATTGCTTGCTACTGGTTGCTCTGTAGCGTTGCGGTACTGAGCTTGAGATCGCGGGCTTGGTCCCGGCCGCGGCAGTGGTATTCTGATGGGGGCAGAATGCAAGAAAACTCTCGTGTACTGTACATTTTGTGAACCCCTTTGTCATCGCGGGGGCACCGCCAAAGTATAACGAGTATGGACACAACCTTTACAATTAGTACTTGTGCAAAGACTCACTTTCCTTCATCGCAATGGTTGGTTGATGTTTCTTCACAGTGCACAACTGTACGACGGTGGAGCAATTACGGAACACATATACGCGTAACACTGCTGTCAAGTGCTCTGCCTTGCATTTATCCCCTTCACACTCTCTCCCCCTTTCCAAATATTTCTTCTGCTTGAACGTTACAAATACTGCACATGCTGAGAGCAAGATTATATACCATGAATTAGCATCCTTCCGCTGCACCCGGATGCTCACTCTCTTTCTGCATGAAGGTTTTGACGCGTCATTTCTGCGAATATTTCTTAAGCTAGAAGCACAAGTCACACAACCAGGTGAACAAGCGCGGGCGAGAATAAACTCAGCTTGAACAGACACGGACACACTCTCAGTCAAACGTAAAGAAAGCAAACGTAAGCTAGCGTAACATGCGTACAAATGCATATATTATTTGCTTATTCGAAATCTGTTATCTATACACCACGTAAATGTATTGCTGAACATGCAAACTTGCTATGTTAAGCCTGATTTTGGGCACACGTTTCACGATTCCTCGGCAATTACCCTATTATAGAGACGGGCGCATGTGCTGCATTATAAGACGTGCGCTCCATATACGCAGATGCGAACAACGTTGCACGTGCATGCATGCTCGAGTAATAGTAATTGCAGAGAACTGTGCCAGCAACGAAAACGGTAATTTCCGTGACGTGCCGCAGTTATATAGAAAGAGCACCAGGTTAGGCGGGGAGAACTTCTCGCGGGAAAACGGGGGTGAGGAGAGGCTTCTTACATGCGAAATTACGCTGCATGCCCTCAAACTCGACAAATAAGTCTTGTGTTATAGCCAGCTTAAAGAAACCGCACTTGTTTGCTTAGTGCTTAAAGAACCCATCCTTAAGTACACCTACAGCCGTTAGGTGGAGCAAGACAAAGACGGCGAAATTGCGCTGTCAATGTTTCTAAAGATTTTCGATGAAGCACAACGTGCTCCTGCTAAACTCACGGGGAAGCCATACTTAGTCCATGCGTTTTGCTTTATTTCTTTGTTTTCTTTTTTTCGAGCTGATAACCGACGACGTGGTTTCTGAACGCCAGTCGGATCTCCTCTCCTCCTGGCATTCCCATGGAAAAGGTTGTTACTCTTGAATGGCAAACTCGTGAACTGAACGCGAACGAGCAGAAAATTGCGAATGAGGTGCTAATAAATGACGATCGAGCTCACCAAGAGCGCGGAGGATTCATCTCGTTTCTATTTTTGTTGATCCATCCAAGAAGTGCAGACTTCCAACGAACACATTTTTTTCTTTCCCTTTTTCTTCCGAGGTAAGCGCTAACTAAATGTTGCACATTATTCAGCGTCTCTAGGTGCGGTTTCGTGGGCACTAAAAAACAAAAGAACAACAGCAAAAGAAGGAGGGGTGGAGGACGGTGAGAAAGTTTAATGAAAGAAATGCGAAAGCTTCGCAAGGCGGAGCGTTTTTCTTCTACAGTATCTTTCTTCCTGCATTCAGAAACGCACGCAAGCAGGTAAATAATGCGGAGCGAAACTGCTTTGCTGTGAACAAGAACCAAACCGAAAATTGTGTTTCGTGTTCTTTCTCACGCGAGAGCTCGCGAGTGGCACACAAAGAAAAAAAAGAACGTGGAATGAAAACAAAATTGGTATGATCCTTTTGTTTGACTGCCGTCAGTAAATAACGCCCGGTCGACGCGAAGGTACAAGGAAAGCTCTGGCTAAGTGGCTCATCAGGACAAATGGAAACCTGCATATCCTTTTTTCTTCGTTTTCACGTCCTGCAGTATGTACGGAAGAGCACGAGGTCCGCATTAAGCCGGCTATTGGGCGTCGCACTAATATCGGCGGTACCTGCCTTGAGAGAAGACAAAGATTCTTTTCGCTGTACTTTTCTTTTTTTTTCTAGATGTACATTCCCTACGAATTCGTTCGAGAGGAACAGCTATGGATGCCTCGTAGTTCGTTCGATTACTTCTCTCACGCATCTTGACGGCTATAGCGGGTGCGTTTCAATGAGGAGCGCCTGGAGGGAACGAGAAAGACGGAGGAGGAGGAAAAGGTGATGGAAAAAGCATTTCGCAGATCCCTCACAACGTCGGGATCAACGTCATGCGAAGCATTTTACAGGCAGCCGGTTATGCAGCATTGTTTGGGGTACCGTAAAGTGTTACTAGGTTGACCAATGTGTTAGCATAAATTATGTATTTGTGCATTTGGCGAGAGTACAGTAAACTAGAATTTGCGGGAGTGCATGCGTGCGTGCGACGGCCGCAAGACGACGACGACGGCAACGACAATTGCATGATTTTCACGAACGATCGAATGGATGTGAACGAGCGGCATGGAGGTGCGAGATGCGTCAGAAACGCAGAAACCAAATGCTTACTGACGGCAGCACGTGGTATCACTTGGAGGACACAAACGTGTAATTTGACGGCGATACTGAAGCACAACCAGAAGCGTAGGCCCTTTTATAGCCATTCGGACGAGTGGCTTGATGAAGAGCCGTGATGACGCCGCCACAGTGGAATTCGATGCAGCGTTATCGTACTCGCACACTATGTGCACCAGGATAGAGAACGCCTCGACACTGATTATAAGCGGCCTGGCAACGACGAGAAGGGCGGTGAAAGTCGGATACTGGTTTTATGAGAAAAGAGGAGGCAGCGCGCTGCTGTCCGGCGCTCGGAAATCAACGCTCTTGGGAAATTTGCTTTTCAGTCGGTGTTTGAACGGATGCGATCACCACCAGTGTTCTGCTGCCGCGATGCCGGGATCTTCTTACGCGTGCCAGCGAGCTCCAGTGCAGATGGCACACGAGAATTGGATATGATAGTCGGAATGATAGTCGGATTATGCGGCGACCGTCACATCCTGGACACGAGCGTACCTGTAAAGTTACCAGCCCAAGTTTTCCGACAACTTGCTCCACTGGGTCGGCATAAGTTCTTGACATGGTAATGTCATGCCGTGCATACACGCATGCATTCATTTCATGACATTCATGGGCATTGTGTCATGGCTTGACATACAGACCACGGCATTCATGTCAAACATATTGTGACATACATGGCACGACATGTCATTATTGTCACATGCGTGTCGTTCGATTCATTATAGTCGTCTCATATATGACATTCATGTCATGACATGCATGACATGACAGTCATGTCAGTCCTAATGTAATAATGTCAGACCTAACAAAATATAATGTATCAGGATATCCATGGCATTGTCGGTTTTCCCTCCGTGGCCACACTCCATTGCCGTCCTGACCCTCCGTCCCACGGCGCAGCCGCTGGCGACAGCTATGCGCGTCTCCTCGAAACGAGGTGCTCTCATGGCAAGTAGCGCGACTGACAGCTAAGGTCGCTGCCATCCGAACACGCCGTCCGCGTTCTTTGTCACCTCCTTCTCTCAGGCCTCAAGACACTGAATTCTCCCGTGACCTGGAACGAGACCGCTGACCGCGCGTTTAGAGGGATCAAAGAAGCCATTGCCGGAGCGACGCTCTTCGTCCACCCCGAATGCGACGCCCCAACATCTGCCAAGGTTGATGCATCGCTGTCGGTGCAGTTTTGCAGCAGTTCGTTGCTGGTACTTGGCAGCCCATCGCCTTCTTACGCAAAGAGCTTGCGCCCCCTGACCACCGCTTCAGAACGGTTGGCCGAGAGCTGGGAAACACTTTCGACATGCGTTTCATTTCATCCCCATATATATTGAATTAAACGACCACAACGTCATCATGTCATTCATACCACTTATGTCACGAAATGCATACCATGACAAATATGCTATGTCACTGATTTCATGACATAGCATTCATGGTGTGTATACATGCATGTCATGCCGCCCCATGCCTATTCTGATATATATTCAGTTTAAGAAACGACCACGAGGGCATCACGTCGTAGGTGGATGGATGGATGGATGGATGGATGGATGGATGGATGGATGGATGGATGGATGGATGGATGGATGGATGAACGGATGGATGGATGAATGGATGGATGGATGGACGGATGGATGTATGTATGTATGTATGTATGTATGTATGTATGTATGTATGTATGTATGTATGTATGTATGTATGTATGTATGTATGTATGTATGTATGTATGTATGTATGTATGTATGTATGTATGTATGTATGTATGTATGTATGTATGTATGTATGTATGTATGTATGTATGTATGTATGTATGTATGTATGTATGTATGCATGCATGCATGCATGCATGCATGCATGCATGTATGTATGTATGTATGTATGTATGTATGTATGTATGTATGTATGTATGTATGTATGTATGTATGTATGTATGTATGTATGTATGTATGTATGTATGTATGTATGTATGTATGTATGTATGTATGTATGTATGTATGTATGTATGTATGTATGTATGTATGTATGTATGTATGTATGTATGTATCGATAGGATAGGATAGGATTAACTTTTCTTAAATGCCGGCAACCGACGGTTTAGCGCGTCGTGACGTTGGCATGCGTCCGACCCGGGATTATGCCCTACTCTGCCCTACCCCAGCTCGGCCCATTTGTGGTGGGTCGTGAGGCTTGTGCTTTTCGAGCGCACCCCCGGCCTGCTGGACGGTCCATAGTTGAGTGTCCTTGCCTGTAGACTGCACTGCACTTTGAAGTTCAGACGGGTATGTCCTGGAGGTAGCTTCTGTGTATCCCGGCCAAGGCAGCCGCATTTCCATGGGGGCGAAATGCGAAAACACCCGTATACTTAGATTTAGGAGCACGTTGAGAACCTCTGGTGGTCCATACTATTCCGGAGTCCCCCCTAAGGCTTGCCTCATAACCAAATCGTGGTTTTGGCACGTAAAATATCGTAATTTAAATGTAGATTTCAAAATGCCTGAAGTTCGCAAAGAATATACTCCGCATTAAAAGAGAGTACGTACGTATTTATTTTCCTTTTTCATTTTCTCTAATTTAGAACGGCGGGAAGCTCGAATTGGCCGTTGAACGACGGAAGTTCAGGGGAAGCAAAGCGGCTGGTAATAAATGTCCGCTTAATTTTTTTCTTTCCCACAGACAAACGTAATCACGCGGGTGCTCGAGCTGCGCGAGAGAAGCGACGAAGTGCAGCGTGGTAGCGTCGCGAAGCGCATCCTGCGTCTGGCCCTAGAGTCCAGTTGGAGAGCGCGGAGTGGCAGGGATAATAGCCCACTCAGGAGTTCGTCGTACAAATTTATGTACGCGAGCGCGCTCATCGCTTCGACAAACACGCGAAACGATGGTTCGCAACGCAAGCACGCAGGCAGGCGTCTGGCGCCTGCATTTCTTCGGCGAAAAAAAGACTGGCGATGGTCGTCGTCCCGAAATTATTTCGCCCTATTTATTTATACTCGGCACTCGTCGAATGAAGGCAGGACGTCTGTGAACGCGCAATGCATGCGATGCGAGGTTCTTACTTAGTAAAGACCTCTTACTTCGTAGGCACCACGAAACCGGAGGTGCTATATTTAGTGCGGGAACATATTCGGCGATAGAGGGATTTATTCCGCGTAGAGTTTAGAGCCGGGATTGGCGATCCGGTTGTCGTGGTCGGCATCTACGTGGGCGAAATAAAGGTAGTTTTTTGAAGTGGCATGATTGCAGTAACGAAATTGTGATGTAATGCGGAATGAAGAAAACTGTACGTCCATACACTGCAGATGTGCGCTCAATTAAGGCTGAAATCAATGTACAAAGCCTATACGTTTGTAAGGAGAAAACGTGTTTCTTTCAATTTAGGAAGTTAGAATGTTATCTTTCCCCCTCAAGATGGAATCTCTCGAAGGGCAAATGAAAACCAATTATTTCATTTTACCCCTTGTGTGTTGCGTTGAATTTGCGATGTCATAGTAGGTCTCCTTTCGCGTTGGTTATCGTATCACATTAGGAAATGAGCGAAGTGTTCTTGCAAGTATATCTCACAACCCTATAAATTTGGGCCGCTCGCGTGCAATGCGGAACACAACGGCGGGCACGGTAACACAAGGGAGGTTGTCGTCTTCAATTTGGCGAGATAAACGCTACCGGGTTACTGTTGCAGTTCGGAATCATGAAGTCGAGGAACCGTAAATTTGTGCAACACACAAAAGCAAAGGCAATGGCAATATTTGCCACCCGTCTACCTTCTGGTCCGTGAGCACTGTAACAATACAGCCTTGCTTGAGGTTTACCTCAAGCGACGTCACGTGATAGCAGCCTGGCTCTCCCGACGAGCACAGTGAATTCGGCCCGCAGAAAGAGAGCCGAGAGAATGAACGAGAAAAAAAATAAAATGGAAGGAACGAGAACGCGAGAGAGACGGACAGAGACGCTGAGAAACATCTGCTTCGGGAGAAGCAAGCAAGTACTTGTAGCGTCAGGAGGTCTATTTATAGCTTAAAAACACGAGACAGTAGAGCATTTAAAGCGTGTTCCACTTCCATGGCATGCAGGGCGTCCGCTGGAAATACTATCGGTTCCTGCAGTGGGGGCCCGGGGGTTCCGTGATGAAGAAGCATTCCTTATCCACTTTGAAATGGTGCGTTCCACGTTTGCTGCAGATGGGAGCGCGAAGAAATGATATAAACGGAGAAGGAAATAAAAAAATAAAATAAAACACAAATAAGTGAATGAAAACACGGCGGGGCAACGGTGGTGCCGTGGCCTGCCGCAGTCAAGCGCAGAGGAACGCAATCACAGTACGCACGCGCCAGGATACGTTCGTTTTCTGTGGGCGCGCACGCCAAGTGGTATAGTAAGCGCGCGCAGGCTTTTCGGGGCTAACAAATCTACAGTGAAAAGAAAGGAAATACGAGATTATGCGTACATTTCAGTGTATAAGCAAGCAACTGTGACGGGTATTTTATCATACTCAAGCGCACGCTTTCCGCCCTTCTCCTCCGTCCGATTACCTCAGTCACAAACACCGAGCTGTGACAGTTATCCCGCCATCCGCTAATACAGAATAATTCAACGCGATCCTTCTCGTCCCGCTATCCATCCTCGCTTACGTGACAGCTTACAAAGGGAATCTTTCTTTGCCTTCCTTCTTTCTTGTTCACGTTTACTCTGCGCAGAGTAGCATGGTAGACGGGCTTGGAGCATATTGCGGTAAGCAACTGACATGGCATTTTGGGGACTTTAAATGTGAGTCGCAACCGGCATTTGATAAGAAGTGCGCTGTTGTGGACTACACACTACAAGCGAGCGTATGTACTGATGTCAGAGCCACTCTATTTCGGCCAAAGCTATGAGCACATTTCAACGCCAGCCGTGTTTTAGTCTGTCGATTTGGTTTGGAGTAACGTAGAAAGGCGCACAGATTTAAACGCGGCATCGTAAATGCCTCGACAGACATCTGTCGCTTTTTTTTTCGACAGGTGATGCACCGTTGGTACATACTGCAAGAGTGACCTATTGCTTTTCAAGTCTTTGACGTCTTTTCAGAAGTTGGGTGATTCCGTGAACCAGAGTTTGAGAAACGCTGTCCTACCGTGAGCACCATTAAAAAAAGTAAAAAAGAAAGAAAAAGAGACCAAAGAGTTTGTTTTAAACCTCTTTAGGCCGCTACATTTGTTTCGAGCGAAGTTTGTGCCAACCATCTCTCCAGAAATTGCCCAAAAATATACTACTAGATGACAGCCTAGACAGCGGAGGTGGCTTCCTCAGTAAGGCAAAGACAACAGTTGAGAAAAACACCGAAAGAGGAGAAACGTTGATCCGTTCAAAGGGACCGCACCCTGGCCCTATTTGAAACTTTGCTCATACACTTGACTTTCTTAAGCGCCCGTGCAGGGAGCATTCTACTGTAATAATATTGCCACATCCTCTATGGTCGCCGAGGGTATGTGCCAGGCGATGAAAACGACGCTTAAGTAGCGCGCGAGTAAAAAAACAGAGACGACAACGACGTAGCGTTGACTGCGCTGATGAAGTGCTTTTACACGTCCTCGACATCGGCTTTCCCGTCTCCTACTAGGCTGTGACAATATATAAATGACTCAATAGCAGTGGAGATTGAAGAAAAGTGAAATGTCAAATTCCAAGGAGACGTGCCCTCTTATCCGCACGAGAGGCTGTCTTCTGTTGAATTGACCAGCACCCGCAAGCAACATTCCCTCTCCTGCATAGGTTGGTTGTTTTGCCTTTACGGCTGACTCGTACCCACTATTTGGAATTCGACAAGAATACAATGGTCTAATGGGTAGAGCATCGGGCTACCGTTGCCCAGCGAACCGTGTTCGTACGCAACCGTTGCACCAACTTAATTGGGTCATGGAGTATGGGTCACTACCGGGTATGAGCCACTTTTGAATAAGCCTGTTTCAGGCCTACTTGGATCACTGGGTATTTGCCGCTGTGTATTGTCCTCTGTGCATTGACAAAAAAATGTCATTGTGTTAGGTGGAATTCAACACTCGATATATATATATATATTTCAATGAAAAATCTATTCAGGCATGCGCCATGCGTGAACTTCGCGGTAACGCCGCTAGATGCCTCAGCGTGTCCAGAGGAATGCGTAAGAGAGGGGCCCGCCTGCATATACGCGTGATACATGAGGTGCTTGTTTCAGTAGTGGCAATACGGTGCGTCGCTACATTGTTTCAATGTTAGTCGCGTTAACGTGAGCATTCGTCGTGAGATGGGTTCTACTGACTTGTTTTTCGCAGGACTTGAACACTAAAAAAAAAAAGCACCACCTATGAGGGCTGGCTTACTCGTATAAACTGACAAATGTCATAGTTTTCTGAGTGTATGTACGAGAACACTTGCTAGCAACTGCTTCGTAAGAACGCCAGAATTACAGCGAGAGTGCTGCGCGAAAGGACACACAGCATTAAGGAACATCATCTTAACATGTGTAGCAGCAAGGGCTTCGCAACCTCTCGCCCATGTTTTTTCGCTCGGCAAATCTCGGCGTCACCACCTTCTTCGAAGCATCCTTTCATTTCATTCTTTTATTCTTGCAGTCATCGTCGCCTTGGACGACGGAAAGTGTTTGTAATTTTGTCTTTAAAGATTCATGCGCAACGTTGCGTTCGTAATTGCTCGTGTACAAAGCGCACTTGCGAGTCATCGCGAGAGTAATTGTCTTATGCCGAAGTGTAAGTGCGCGCCGCAGAGCGTTCCCCCCCCCCCCCCCCCCCCCCGGAGCGCGCACGCAATAAAAACGCCATCAGCCGCTCCCTCGCCGCCCGGCCATCGCCAATGATTATTTCAGCCCGCTTTCCAGCAGGCAGGCGGGCGAGCGCATTTCCGAAACAGTCGCGAAGGCTCCAATCTAATATCTCGTTCCCGTCTTAGATTCGAAAATTGGAACGGAGCGGTTAAATACAAACACGGGAAGGACACAATGTAACCACACAGAAATACCAAAAGAAAACACGGGAGCAGCGTGAAGGGGTACAAAGAATAACTCGCGAGCAAGCGTGTTCTCGCGCGCACCGCTGTGTGCGCCACCAGCGCCGTACACACGGCGAAGAGAAAACGAACAGCTAGGCCCTCGACGCTAGCCGATAAGCAATTTTATTCGCCCGTAGCATTTCCGCCGCCTATTCTATGTTTCCTTTCGCTTCCTTGCCGACTGCTGCTGAGTGGCTTCTCTTCTCTTTATCCTTTCTTTAAAGAAAAAACACGCTATCACTTGATTTCTTTTTTCTTCTGTCTTGCAACGCAATTGCGTGCCTATACGTATTCGTGCACTGCCGACCTATAGCGCGAGCTGTACTACACGCGGTAGCTGCCGCTTTACTTCGGCGCCGGCACGTCGCCCAGCTTCTCGCACCCGGCACCGCTGTAAACAACGCGCTCTGCAACAACCTCGTGGCGTGTTTAACGCGGCTGCCGCCTCTGCTGCGGTGTGGGCGCTCGCGCGCTGCGGCCTTTGTAAATCTGGAAGGCCGATCGGTTTCGTTTTTTTTTTTTCCGCCGGCACTACGGTTTTCTTTGTTGGGCATCTGGGCGTCAGTGGTTGGGTCTCGCCTGGCCGGCTCTGAGTGTACGGCCTCCACTCTTGATTCCTCCTTTTAGGCCGATAGATATATATACATTGAGAGCGTTTCTCTGTTTTTCCGTGCCACCTCGGGTGGAGAACCTAACCGCGTGTTCAACGCACTTAAAAAAAAAGCTTATCTAAGGCTAGAACAAAAGAGATGCAACAATAGGGGTGCTCCAAGTGTTCCTTGGAGACGATTGTGGAGCGATGCCTTTTCGCGTATTGAAGCGCCTTGCAGTATACACGTTGGACTTTTTTTTTTTTTTGCTTGCTCTGGTATGAGGCGGGTGTGGGTGGCGCTGCTACATACTTTACGTCGTAAGCGTATCTTTATTGGGTCCCATATATATATATATATATATATATATATATATATATATATATATATATATATATATATATATAGATATATATATATATATATATATATATATATATATATATATATATATATATATATATATATATATATACGGACTTATGCTACAGTTGTGGCCGAATCTTGGCCACTTTATTGAGTTTTTTCTTTCCTCTCTTCCTTGTTTCGGGGTTTGCTTCACCTGAAAACGCGCGGTCTGCACGGAACAGGGAAAGGGTTCTCGACGCTTGTAAACTTTTCTCGTCCTTATCTCGGCTCTTAATGCTTGCCGCTGTGTACAGCTTATCATGACCAACATTCGCGTCTTGTGTTCTTCATTCAGGCAAACCGAGACAGTGTAGATAAAAAACAGTGACCCCTCCAAGAAAAGAAATATAAATGAAAGTTGAACTGGCGAAACGTGGTGGAAAGTTTCTTGCATTGACTATCTTATTTAGTTATTTCTCCTGTTTATACACACGAGTTAGATGCCTTTGCTATTCATCGTCATTGGTTCAATACGTTACGAAGAACTGCGCCCTTGTAGTACGAAAGGTTCTTACTTAGTTTTTGCACTTTTGCGCCAGGCAGGGACGCTTGCTGTGATAAGAACGAACTCACTGCGCGAATAGGTTTGGTTGTGTTGAGTATAAAGAGAGCAATTTGAACGTAAGTCCCAGGTTTTGTTAAGATGAGCAGGCGAAAGAATAAAAAAATGTGGCACTGAAATGCAGCAGCTTTTGCTACGGATAACATACCGGTGAAAGCGAAGAAAGCGAAGTAATAAAACGAAACAAAAATGTCTCGATAACCATTTTCAGTGGCAACACAATGGTGTTTGTTGGCTTCTACTGATCGAACAAATTATGAATGCTGACAAAAGGGGCAATTGGCTCGGGAATATTGTGAAACGTAACAGTACTTTTATATGCGTACATGCAAAAAATGACGTGCTTCACGCGAACTATTGCGATATAAATTGATTTAGTGGAGCCCGAAGTTCTCCTTGGAACCTCGTTTCAACCTGGGAGACAAAATACGGCACGTTTTTCTTTAGGAGAGGGAAGGAGTGGGATTGGAGTACCCATTGTAACAGAGAAAGCACCACTGTCTCTAACTAATTTACCGTAATGCGTCATGATAAGCTGTCAGTGTGCAAAACGAACACACAGTTGTATATGATACGTAATAAGTGCAATATGTTTGTGGTTTATTCGTGCTTGATGGGAAAACTGTCAGTAATAATACTAATGAGTAAAGACGAAGAATGTGTCAATGAGAAGGTTTAGATGTGGAATATTTGTGTCAGATACCGCAAAGATGGGCAGAAATCACTCACACTTTAGATTTAAGGCAATGTCCAAAAAAAAAAAAAACACGAGTCTTCACTGTTAGTTGCTGCATCTTTTGGATACAACCACTGGTGCAATCGAATTCCGAAGAACTTGCACAAATACTGGATTAAACGATACATCTCGCGTGACATTATTTATTGTAAGGCAGGAAACATTGAAAACAACAGCCTCTGCTCGCGCCATAATTATATAGGAGGCGTATGGCATGTCACGCGCCAGACTAAGGGAACACTGCAACAAAGCCACAGTTGTACAGTTAACCGAGCGTCGCAGTGGACAAGTACAGCGAAGTTTAGCTACCTTCGTCACTGTCGTCTTTCTCTCTGGTTATTGCTTTCATTTTTGTTCTCGTTTTTTTTTCTTCTCGCAAATACCCCTGCCCACCACCTTACGAAACGGCAAGGAAATGATTCCTCGTTTCGTCGTTCCTTTCAATCGCGGCTCACATCGCAGCTTTCACAGCGCGCCGCCATATATCACGCGATCGGTCCCCGAAACATTGAACGGCAATGGGACATTCCCGACCCATGGACTCCTTCCTTCGTTCGATGCGAGCAGAACAGCAAAGAAGAGAGAGAGAGAGAGAGACGTTGTGAGAAGAGGAGGAAGCCGAAAGCCTTCTTCCACGAACGTTTAGGTCCTCGCTTCCTCCCTAGGTTGGGGAGGGAAGAAGAAGGTGCAAGCGAGAGGGAGCCTTGTACCGCCGGCGCTACAGCCTGGGATCCGAGCGTAAGCCCCGTAGCTTCGTATCGCTGATCTCTGCCAGCTATCCTGCGCGTTCCGCTCCGTCCCGTTATCTGCCATCCCTGCACTCCGGCGGCGCTCAGCGGCGGAATACAGTTACACGCCCCGGCCACCCAACACTCGGGTGCTCACTGCTTGCTCCTAGGGGCCCCCGTTACGCCTTGTTCCTTCCCCATAGATCAGTTTCTTGTTCCACTACGCTCTTCTTTGTTCCTTTCTTTTCCCCGCAAAGAAGCGGGACCCGCGGTAAGGAAGGAAGGAAGGGGGAACAGTGCGTGGGTATGTACAGTGCGTCGATGGAGGAAAGGTCCAATTCGCTCTCCCTGCGAACGGAAACGCTACACTTTGTCGACCCTACAGGCCTCACAGAGCTCTGTGGATTAACCGTGGCAACAATGGACTGCACGAGGCAGCTCTGCCGAGTTCACTGCCTGCCATCGTGTCTTCGTAATGCTCGGTATGTAACTGAGAATCGCGCGGTAGTGGCCTGTAGGGAAGGCGCGCGAGGAAGGAAACAGGAAATATATATGAAAAATGAAGTTATACGACAGGAAGAAAGGCTGCAAAGAAAAGGTTACTCCCTGCCGCCCCGAGAAGACAACTCCCTGTGCCTCCGACAGATGGAAAGAGATATATACGGAGAGAGAAAGGTTTGCCACGGGGTGTAGTGTGCAAATAGGCTCGGCAACGTTTCCCTCCTGTTCTGTCACACTCTTGGGTCTCCATGTGTTGGCCCGAGGACAAGAGTGGAGAGCGGGGCTCCTGGGAAGGAAAATGCCAACGGCCGCTCGCGGTAATCAACAAAACGGTTCCTTTCGTTTTTCCCCCATGTGAGTAAGGTATCGGCAAGGAATCTTCTAATGATGCTCACAAAGCAAGGAGGCCCTTATATAGCTGCCGTCTTTTATGATCTGTCTCACTGCACTGTGGTCGCAGGAACGTTGCACCCTAGAATCTTGAACTCCCAGTGACAGTCGCTTCTGCGTATGGTGGACAAAAGTGGGCTCATGACGCTATTCTGCATCTCAACTATACAAGGTTATAGGAATGAGCTTTCGGTGTAATTTGTCACAGCGAGGAAACAAAGGCCAACCACTAGCAAATTAATGAACCTTTAAAGTAAACGCAAAATAGAAATGTTGTGTAGACAGTTTCGGATACCGCAGTGAAACAATCAATACTCACGTATAATGGATGTCGCACATAGACGGTGGGCACCAAGAAATTTCTTTGATCATATGCCATGGTAAATTACAACGCTACAATTTGTCAGGACAGTGATACAAAGTTGACGGTAAGTGTCTTTCATGGGGGGAGTGCTTTTGTATTGATTTTTTACGAGAACAAATGTTATGCTGCAGTTGCTAGACAAGCAAGCCAAAAAAACAAAAAAGAAAGAAAATGCGTTAGTAAACACAGCTATTTACGCCGAGACTTAATCTTTAAGACTATACTGTACTATGTAAGAGGAAAATATCTGCTTGTCTGTACGCTTCCATATTAGGAATATACATGGCCCTAAGGTGAGAGGCTCAGCGCAGCAGCAAGACACGATAAGAAGATTGCGACTGCACTGCGTTTTCAAACAATCAAATGGCTACAAAAATAAGAATACGAAATTTGGAATGTTATGCATTTTTTTTTGTTTCTTTCGTCGAGCTTTCACTCAGAAAGGCCGAATAATATCAAATGCCGCTTTCCACTCCCGGTGTGTGCTCGCATGCGACCGTCTCTGGCCCAGATCCGCCGGCAGCACTCTGTGAGAAGAGATGCAGATGCGTCCGGAGCTTCACGTGCTCACCCCGTGATTCCACGAACCAGCTCAACGCAAACGCTGTGTGCGTCCTCGAAGCCGAGAACAAACATTCGAGAAGCACCACTCGCAGCAATGCCAAACAGCGCTCGCTGCCGGCGCCGCTCGTAGCTCAAGCGCTTTTGTGCGTCCTGCACGTTGATTTTGTGCGCGTAAGTTAGCTTGCAGAAAACGCCCGATTCGTTGGATTTGCGTCCAACACATTTGGTACTCTCTACGTACTCGCTCTAAAAATTTGAATAGTTTTCCTTCCTTTTTTTTCTTGCTGGCTCTTTGCGTTCTCTGTACGACATCTAGAATAATGCCTTGCATCTTCACTGGCAAATAAATACGCGCGTGGATTTGGGTTGTTCAGCACTTTTGAAAGCATGGGACTGCCTCCAGCGACGACACTGCCAAGTCTCGGCCTTCGTAAACGTGTCCACCGCGTGTCACACACTCATGGTGCGGCGAGCGATTGTTTTGGTGTAAAGGTCTTGTAAAAGAAAACTTGATGTTCTTGGCACAGTTCGCCCAATCACCTGTATAATTCATCAATTGGCCACACAGTCGTGCACGCACAAAAGTACAGTTTGCCAAGAAATCAGGAGTATTAGAATGCTACTAAATGTTACTGTAGTACCTTTCTTTGTTTATTTGTTCTTGTAACTATTGTTCTTCGGAAATTGTGCATGTTCTTCATTGCGTGTTTTCTACTGTTTTTTGTTGCCTTGAGCGTCTGCACCGCACATCAAATGGTCAATCGCTCCTTGATCGTCTCATCCACCACCCGTTATCTCGCATGGGAAAAATGGCGGCATTATTTATGAGTATCACTGACATTTCTGAACATGCTGCTTCGGTTACGCCTCAGCCTCCAAATGATATCACGAAACACGTATTCCCCATTTACCTCACTATCCCTGACATGCACAAAAAAGTCTGATATGCCTGTTTCAGCAATATTCCAATCGCCTCAGTCTCACATGTTCTATAGGTTGCCAGATTATATTCAACTATTCACAGCTGCATCTGTACACAGCGAAGGTCAAGGCGCCTCTGCAGATTTTTTCTGCCCTTCGACTCAAGTATGGCGTATCTTTCATATACCTCATCCAACTTCGTCAACAACTGCGGAGCTAGCAGCATTAATGTTGCACTGAAGTACGTGTAAGAGGAGTTAACTATATCGAAGATTTCCATCCTTACGGATTCCCGCGCTGCCCTTAGCAGGTTACAACGCAGCGAGATTGATTGCC
Organism: Dermacentor albipictus; assembly: GCF_038994185.2. Classification (NCBI taxonomy): domain Eukaryota; kingdom Metazoa; phylum Arthropoda; class Arachnida; order Ixodida; family Ixodidae; genus Dermacentor; species Dermacentor albipictus. Next base: position 347,753,278 of record NC_091821.1, on the reverse strand, counting down.
CAGTTATGCGCAGCATTACTGACTCTGCGAGCAAAATTTCAACACGTGGTGTTTCTCTCGTTGCTCATTGGATACCTTCACACGTAGGAATCACCGGAAAGGAAGAAGCTGATCGACTAGCTTCAACTTGCGCTCATGACAACTGTGACTTCCCAGAAATTTTGTGCAAGCTTGATGACGCTCCTCTGCTAATTCGTCGCCACCTACTAAAACAAGAGCACTCTCTCCATGAAAAACACTTACCGTCGACATTGTATCGCTGGCCTGACAAATTGTGGTGTTGTAATTTACCATGGCATGCGATAAAAGAAATTTCTTGATGTCCACCGTCTATCTGCGACATCCATTAAACGTGAGTGTTGATCCGCTGCGGTATTTGAAACTGTAAAACCTACAACATCCAGACCAGGCGTCGCAAATGGAACGTTTCCGCCCAGTGGTCGAGGCCAAGGCTTGCCTTGTCGCACTAGAGCACAACTACTCAAGCTGAGGGTTCGCTGCGTGAACGTGCACGAACGTTTATACAGACAAGGACATGTGGCCAGTCCATCGGGTACGTCTTGCGGCTGCTTCGAGACACTTCAGCACCCTATATTTCAGTGTCCCGCTTTCAGTGCGCAGTGCATGTCGCTAGCGAGAGACTGTCATCTCCTTGACCCGCTTTGTACAACACTCGACGAAAGTTTGTACCCCAGTGGTTGTGCGTCTAAATGTGATCAGGCTCATCGCGCTCTACTTACGTTTCTGTAGTTAACTAACCTGTCATCTTTGCCAATGCCTCCGACCCTTTGTCAGACTAAACGCCGCACTCAACAGCCGCATAAGAGCAGGGAGGAGCTTCGCGCCGATCCTAACTCTGTTGCATGCGTAATCATGCGAACGCCAATTAAAATTTGGAGTCGGATATCTTGGAGCACAGACACGCTAGAAGAATTCTTCCAACTGGCACTGTGTAGAAACGCGATTGCCTCTAACTTTTCATTACGAACATATCCACTTACTGGAGTCAACAAAAAGTAATTAGTTAATTTTAGTTCATTGAGCTGCTGACAGCGATAATTGTCATGTAACTTTGTGGCCCCCTGGCCACATAACTTATTTGCACAGGTGGTCTTCGCGTGCCTCCCAGTGCCTAATTTTAAGAAAACCATTAAACTTAATTTTGAACACCCTGTATATTGTTTTCTTTAGTAATCGCCGTTTCTATCATATCAATCATTTAGAGAAGACTTTATCATGTCAGAGAGTGAGCAGTGCAACCACGAAGCTCATCTGGTCCAATTTTCTTCCCGGTATCTGGTATTCCTCTGTTTTCGAGCACCCTGCCATTGGTCCTTCCAAGACGCGGATGAAGTCGAGAAGGCTTCTCCTTTATTCGGAAGTAGGCGGGTTCCGCTTGCGACATGCTTCCGGTGTTTGCTTCCTGGGAAACATCCTGGACAGCAGACTCTTGACGACGAGCTCTGGAAAACTACGCATAGGAGGTACCACTTCAACGTCTTCACTCACTCCAGTGCATTGCTGGCGTGCGCTGGGGCAACCATACAAAAGTCGATGCTCAGACTAAACAGCGCACTTGTGAATAGCTAGTTAATTTGCCAACTGCCGCCGGTGTGCCTACCAGTCTTGGGTTGGGTACCACCGTTGATGTGCCCACAACCGCTCACATTGAGTTGCCGTTGGGCAATGATGTGCCCACCAAAGGCCCATTATGAACGGCCACACATTATACATAGCAATAGTCTACATTTTTTGTGCGTGTGTGTTCTTCAAGTAGTTTCGTGCAAGAAACTCCCGCATGAGACCCGGTCTGTGCCATTGCCTCTTATTACGGTCCAAGCTCAATTGACTCAGCTCCTCCTGCTTAGTCTTCCTGGGATTGGTAAGCACCAGGCCTCGATACCACTTCTGTGACTTTATATGCTGCGCTAAATGCACTATAGGCGTCCTCGGTGTCAGGAGTCCTAAGCGAAGATAACGAACTTATCAGCCTTGTATGTTCGAATACTACGTCTGCGTCCTTACTATTCCTGGTTTACACTCCAAGTGATTGGCACCTTTTGCGGACAGCTGTTTAGTGTTGGAACGCTTGTATACATATTACTCCAAACACACTCATGCCTGGACATTGAGCGTGCTGACGACTCGGCTACATCATATTGGACTCCGCTAGGCACAACTATCGTAAGTAGCATTGAAACAGGTCAAATTTCTGTTGCTGCACGAAGTCCATAGTGACTTACTTACATATTTACACCGATAGATCGGTAACGCGCCAAAGTTCAGCAGCTGTAGCGCTCGTCTCGATCAAGTTTATTGAGATAAAAGGTACGTAATGACATTTCACATCGACGGCATCCACCAAGCTTTTAAGCCCTGGCTGCAGCACTTATATTCATCAAGCAGAATCTTTCCCAGCAACGGTATATCTGCAATTCCAAGGCAGTCCCTCCAGAGTTTACTATCTCCATTATGCTGTGGATAGCACAAACGACGCGTCGTGGGCATAACAAAAAAATTGCCATTGGGCAGTTGAGAAAGAACACGACATTATATTTTAATGTTGCCAACTAGCTGCAATGCCACGGGAAATGACAAAGGAGGTGCAGCTGATCGATATGCCCGTGACTGTGACGGGTGCTTGCTATCCCGACGTCAAGAACGGATGGAGCAGGAAAGCTCTGTGCTCTTGGACGCAAGTCTAAATTGGGCCCGGTGGAATTCATCTGATTTTTCAAACCAGCGCATTGGCTCCCTGAATCCTATCTAAAGCTCATCCTTTCGCACGGCTTATCACAACGAGACGTAACTCTCATTTGTAGTCTATGGCTCGGAGTAGCGTTCACTAATGCATCGGAATCACCCCAAAGTGTGGAATATAAAGGTGTGATGCGGTGAGACAATTCGGAAACTTCTATGCGACTGCCTAGTTTCAGAGAGAGAGGGAGAGAGAAAGCAAGGACAGAAACGGCAGGAAGGTCAACCAGAAGAGCATCCGGTTTGCTACCCTAGACTAGGGGTGGGGAAAAGGGGAATAGAAAGAGGAAAAGGGGAGAAAGTGAGCACTGAGTGCGTGTGAGCGGGACACTATGCACAGGGACACTATAAACGGTCTTTTAAGCTGGTGCACTTCAAGTATTGCACTAATGCACGATTCGCTTTTCGTGCCAGTTACGGGTGTGGCCATGGTCCGAGTATCTTTGACTCGCTGAACGGTCTTAAGTCCAGTCGGTGTAAAATTTCCCGCAGAGAGATGTGTTGTACCTCGTAGCGGAGGCAGGTACACAATAGGTGATCGATGGTCTCCTCGCATCCACAGGAATCGCACATCGGGCTCTCGGCCATTCCCACACGATGGGAATATGAGTTCGTGAACGCTACTCCCAGCCACAAGTGGTACAGCAAGGTTGCTTCACCGCGGGAAAGGCTAGATGGCAGTTGTAGTCGTAGCGTGAGGTCCAGTCTAGTTTCAGGTAACAAATAAAAACACTTTGCAGCATGTTCAACAAGCTTGGCAATCGTCCCCTCGCAAAAAATAGAATTCTTGAACCCTGGCCACAGCCGACAGGATGAGTTGCTCTAAAAGCGCTAGTGTTTACAAAGAAAGCATCTGGGCTCAATGAAGAAATGTAGCCGCTGCCAATTTCCTTCTTCTTACTTGCGCGGAGAGATGCTTTTCATGTCTATTCTTCTTTACTTCTAATCTTTACTGTCGTTTCCCCAAGACCCAGTGCAGAATAGCCAATCGTACAGTCAATCTTGCTATCCTTTCTGTCTTTCATCTCCTGCCTACTGTTTCTCCCTCTAGCATCCCGTTTCTCAGAGCCGCGTGATCTGGCTGTTTGGACCGCCTGATCTCTTCAATTATTGCAATTAGAGGACCGCTATTGCTGCTGTCCTTGGCAAACTAAATAGAGATTCGCACAAGAAGCCGTCATATGCAGGATTTCTCCATACTATTCCAAATACTTGTTGTTAAGCTTCATATTGTTGTTGCTGAGGAAGTACCGAGGGAATTACAGGCGGTTGACAAATCCGTAGCCTTAATATCATATGAAGTTTGAGGATTCAGGTCCCATCTGCGTTTCTTTTTAACTCTGCGTTAATTATACCGTTGCAAGTTTTTAACTCTATCAAAACGATGAAAGAAACAAATCCTGCCAAGAATCAACATGTTTATTTCCTAGGATATTCCCCAACTTGTTTGATAAATTCCCTTTCTACCTCCCCCTTCTACTCTGTTTCTCTTTTTATCCCTCTTCACCCTTCCCCCTGCGCAGGGTAGCCAACCGGAACTACCTCTGGTTAACCTCCCTGCCTTTCTCTGCATCATTTTCTCTCTCTTTTGATAAATTGCTTTTACTATACAACGTTAAAGTGATTATCTTGTTCTCCATCATTCTTCATAAGTAATCGCGCGCAAGTTGTGGAAACGTGCGCAATAACTGCCTTGCGTAATGATCAAAAGTTTAAAGAGCTGCGTTGTGGGATTTTGGTCCGGTGAGTTGAAATAGGCACGTTCACTGTCTTTATCGGATTAACTAGTGGTGGTTACCTCACGCTCTTATACCGTTGTCCCAAAATGAAAGAAGGCATTACCAAAACTGTAATCGCTTCAGCGCCACGAAAACTACAGTGCAGTTTTTCCTCCCTAGGCGCAAACTTTAATTAAAAAAATAAGTAAAGCAAATCAGTCTGTTTTCAACCACAGAGTAAAAGTGGCCAGAGAGTCTCGCCGGTTGCACTGCAATCAACTAGCAAAGCTGAGACTGGTTTAATGTCATTATCTCAATAAAGGAGCTTGAAATGAACGGCCGGTGCACACAACAAAACCCCTCTTGTCTCTGCACTGCTAACGCACGCAATTTCTTCAAGCGATGCCCTCGACGAAACCATCAGCAGCCTCTGCATCATGAACTCCATTACGATGCGCCATGTTTCGAAACAAAGCAGTTCTCTCCCAGTGCCAACGACCGGCGCCATGACGAGGGTTATCACTGTAGCGTGCCACATTTTTTTCAGTGTGAAGAAAGACTGTTGATCGCATTCTCCTTCATTGGTTATCGTTACGCTCCATTTTGGTAACACCAAATTTGTACGGACAACGTAGCAAGCAAGGTCTACCTTGGTTCGTTTCCTGCGAAACAAAGCAGCTCCGGACGTGCTCGGAGAACTACGCGTATTTTTCTGAGATGCGAGTGTGCTTCAGTGTTGCTTTACAGTTGGATTATGACAAGGAAAAAAAACGGCGTCAGAGGTAAATGCTCGTCATACGTGCATGGACGTGAATGGATGTGGCAGGCGCAACAAACAGCATTCGGATAACACTGCGCGAGCATAGAAATCGCTTGCGCATATATTGTTTGCAAGGCTATATAGACAACAGGCACTAACAAGGACTTGTAAATGTGGGGAAGGACTCCTTTTATTCAATGAAACATTGCTTCCTTCAATGCGCGAGGCGGTAATGTGATAGGGAACACAGTTTTAGCGATACAGAGCAACGTAACGCTCAAAGTGAACATTTTGAGTTTGTCTCATGGGCAAGGTAAAAGTGACAGGAAAATAAGATTTTGCACAGACGCAGACAACGAATCCTGTCTGAAGATGACGTTTGGAAAATTTCACAGTCATGCTATATTTGCCACGTCCGTATTAAAATAACTAAAAAAAGTCTGTGCAGAACGATGTTGGAATCAATAAAACAAGGAGTGTAAAACTAAACGCTATGGGTATAATTGTCCTAATTTTCGTTTGGTGTAATCTCACTCAATGTTTGTGTTTAGGCGCAAGCCTTTCGCAAGCTATGACGGAATGGAAACCCTATTTCAGTCTGATGCACACCGTACGACGTCGACGCGCCGATACCACGAGGACCAAGACGATAAGAAAAAAAGTGCAAGTGCACAAAAGAAAGAAGTGAGTTGTTTATGTGCTGGTAACGCCGGTAGACATCAAACAGATATATCAGAAACTGGCGCTTTAATTAACGAAAATCCATTGCTCGCATGAGTGTCATTACCTGTCTTGGTTGATACTTATTCGGGACATCGTGTAGTTGCATTTTGGCGTAATAGGCTGACATACTCGAGCTCCGGCATAACATCAGCCCATTGTTACAACAGACCTGGTTGCATGAGTAGGTAGGTCCAGTGGTCTCAAGCACGCTCGCTGCAATCTGTCTCTAGAGGCGGGAGGCGCTTGACTTTGTTCTTTGCCTGGTCCGAAACGCCGCAGGCAAAGGATCGAATCAGCTTGTTTTTACTGTGAGCCAGCGCCTCCTAGCTGCATTCACTCAAGCACGTTCCATTCTTCCTTTTAAAATTTTCTGTGAGTTAACCTCTGATTACCTTACTATATATCCACGAATTTCTGTACTACGGTATAGTGCATCTTTCTATAGCATTATGAAAGCAGCAATTGATTGCGACAGGGTGTAAATCAGCGAAGTCGCAGCACAAATTGCAGCAAGAACACGTATAAATTCAAACAAGCGCATAATGTTTCCTGGAGAAAGTGGTCCCAGGGGCGGAGTATCTAAGTGCGCCTTGAATTATCAGCGAACACTCGTGGCGCAAAGATGCTTGCCGCCAAATTAGCGTGACCTCTACAACGGTGTCTCAAGTGGGAAAGTTCTTTTCGGCGTGGCTTCTTCTTGGAGTGACCTCCGACAGGAATTGCGCGATGAGGCATGCGACGACCTCATCCGAACCTAATTGGGCGGAAACTAATTGGAGGACCAGGTATGGGTATTTTTCCTTCTTGCTTCACTGACAGCACACGCGCACAATAGCAAGAAAACACCTCAGTGGAAAGCGTTGGGACGATAACCCATACTCACCAAAGATGAGTGGAAGCTTGAGTCTTACTATTATTCTTTGTTGGGCGGCGTGGCTTTTTGCTGCACCGACGCAAAGCAAAATGCAGTTGCGCTGTGCCCTTCTTGTTCTGCGCCTCTGCATCGGAACGGAAGACTCCTCCATGAGCAGTTTGAAGGACCATCGCAACATTGATATTTGGGACGGCACGATCCCTGCCGCGAATGCATTTTATTGCTTCGGCATTCGGCAGCGTTAAGGAGTGTTCAATCAATCTAGAAAGCTGTCCTGCCATTTACAGGCACGCTTCATCAAAATTCACCGCGTCTCGTGAGTTTTGGGGCGTGAACGCGACTGCTTAAGATGATACAGACGCTGCCATCTTCGCAATGGATTCAAAACTGATTTTCTTCTGAGCTTCGCGCTCCGTTGTTATGGTATACTGACCACATGCAGCAACAAACTTGACGTTTCTGAGCGCGGGGAGTCGTTTGACGTCGACCGCAGCAGTACATTTTAAGTACAAATAAATTCTGTGGGTTTAAATGCCAAAACCAGCATATTATTAGGAGACGCACCGAAGGGGTTAAAGGGGGAAGGGGGGGGGCGGGGATCCCGGAATAATTTTGACCAAGTAGGTTTTTGTCACGACCTACTGAACTCCAGACCAGCACAGATCTCCCTGCTTCAGCACGTCTGGTCTAGTTCGTCCCTTTTGCCGGGATAGAGCATGCGAGCAGAGTGGAGCTAGTTATAACCTGTTCGCTGTCGTCTGCTTCTGCGATCTGTTCAGTGCTGTTGCAAGCACAAATCGCTCGTATTAGCAGTAAATGAATAAATTGACAAATATAAAAAGAAAAAAAATTGCGAATGCTTTGTTTTTGAGTAGTGAAATTAGAAGAGGAGGAGCGGTGCATGAAAGGTAAACAATGAGCATAGGTGGCAGGTGCAATGCTAGACGGCATAAATATCCCTTCCCTAGCCTCTGTAAGAGACTGGAAATATTATTTTAAAAGATTCATGGGATAATCTAGCTTGTTTTGAGTTGATTACGAATAGCCTAATGTCGTAGATGACATTAGGATTTGCTGTTGTGTGCCGTAGTGAAAGGTAGGGAGGAGGAAAGAGAAAAGTAGAAGGCAGGGAGGTTAACGAGAATAACGTCCGGTTGGCTACCCTACACCAGGGGAATGGGAAAGGGGAAAAGAAAGATAACAGGGAGAGAGAGGAGGGAAGGAAAGAAGGAAATTGCGGCAAGTTCGCTGACGCGTGTGGTTTTACAGAAATTGCAGTAATAGTCACAGATGGTCGCACAAACCCGTCGTTCTTAAGAAACACAGGAGTGCCTTCACCGCTTTATGGGCCGATGGGCGATGGGGGTGGTGTTCCAGCAGCACCTGCACAGAAAGCGGCCGATTGTCTAGTTTTTGGGAAGCTTTGGCAAGTTCTAGAGGACAAGAACTTGAAAGGCAGATGATCTGGTAAAAGTCCTGCACCCAATATGTGCAATAGGTTGATCGAGTCTGTTTCAAGGAAGGGTAATCATAGCTAGTTTTTAATGTTGTTGGATGTGTAGCTCGGTAGTAAGCTTGCAAGAGCGATCCTAGTGCTTTAAAACGTGATGCATTGCAGGCCTTGTGTCACGGAACTCCTTTCAAACTGCAAAGCTAGCTTCTCCGCGTGGTACGGGGGCAGCATAACGGTGATACGAAAGATACGTACGCAGCGAAGCTGTATGCGCAATTCTCTTTTCGAACTCGCGACGCATTTGCGGACAACTTTTAAGAGTTAAAATGAGTGGTAATCGTTCTGTTGTCGAACGTTACGGTGGTTTCCAGTTTCTAAAGAGAGCGGAAACGAACTTTAGAACGTATACAATTAAACGGTTGCGTACCTTACGAACTCTATAAACAATGTGACTTATAATAATCTGCAAGATCTGTGTGCTTTGCTACTGCCTGAAGAAGACAATAGGAGTGACTATTTGACGCTGTTTTAGAGAGCAGCCAACTGCACGCACCGCCATTTTTCAGGTTCGGGCAGTCAACTTTTGGAGCCAAGTGACCGATCGAAGCCTTGTGGCATCACTGTCACTGTATTCACAAAAATAATCAACCGGGCAAGTAGTTCGTCACAGCACAACAGCCGCTGTACGAGTTACAACGCCGCACCAGTGAACCGTAGAGTAGCAGATGAACAGGTTATAAAAGTGAAACCAACGGCCAACGGTTGAACGAAAGTGGGCGCAAGAGGCTCCCATAGAAGTCGGATATCTGTGAAGGTCTTCAGTTCCAGTAGGTGGTGGTTTTTACACTCCGCGTCCGTGGAAATCCAGCCGCCACGGCCGGGATTCGATCGCACACCCTCGGGCTTAGCAGCGCAACGCCAAATCCACTACGCCACCACTACGGTTTACCAGTGCATTTTGAGGCAGCGCAGGAATCCTGCTCCAGATCCTGCGCGGAGATAGTGCGCGTAGCGTGTGTGAAAAAAAAAGAAAGCATAGCTGAGGACTATAGAACAAGCAAAGCCAACGAAGAAAAGAAGATAGCCGCGATAAAAGCAAACGACAAAATAGATTGACGAAGCAAAAGAATTCAAGAACGATGATGACACGAGTCGTGGAGCACCACTTCCCAGCCACGAGATGCCCACGCAACTCAACGACGAGTAGGTGGCAACAACGAGGTGATCAGCGCAGCCGGCGGCGGCGGAAAATGCGGCGGTTTTCAAACATTCACGATTGGCGTGCATTGCTGCGAGTCAAGCAAGCAAGCAAGCAAGCAATCAAGGAAACAAGCAAGCAAGCAAAGGCTGTTCGCTGCAAATGACACAACACCTAAAGTGAGCTCGCCTGTGTTTGCACATGCGCATATAAAGAAAGCGAACGCTTACCTGCGCAACTCGACAATGACTCCGGCTGCCTTATTCCTGTTCCGCGTTTGTTTCTATCGCCTCGCCTTTGAAAACGGCTCGGCGCCGCCACACAGGAAGGCCTTCTCTTGGGCTATAGCTGCTGTTGCAAGAGAAGGCCATTGTTTTACAACGAACTGGTTCTCCCTAGAACCAGTGGCTGCTGAAACGAGGGACACCCCTTCCCGCTCTTCGGCCTCCTTTATTTTCACTCTATTGCCACCGTAGCAGAGTGCGAGGTACTGCACGAGTTGTTGCGTGGCGGTAGCTCTACGAAACCAGAAACAGGCCCCCGCTAGCAAATGACGTGTCTGATTTGGTACGCACACAGCACGTGGAACGAAATGGCTTTGAAGTTAAGTGGCCATTCGAAAGCGGCGCATGGCTGGACAGGCTGCCAAATGTTGTCGCACCTGTGGGCGGTTGCGCGCAATGGCACGAAGGGAAACGCGGGAGTGTTTGTTTCGTTGTATATGTATGCGTCAGGCGCAAGGCGATGCGTCGCGTGGCAGCCGGATAACGGGGAGAAAACAAACGAGGCGCGCGTGTCAACCGTTATTCAACGCTGAGATATTTTATTACCTCATTCTCTTGCTCTTTCTGAAACGATTGAAGCCATAACCTCGATATAGCTGCGCATGTTGAGAAATCTGGGCGAGAGAGCGATTGTTCCAGTTTGGGGTGATTTCTTTCGAATGCGAAGCGGTCGTTTGCATCCTTGCCATGGTCAGCTTGGTCTCGACGATGTCATGCCACTGTGTCATAACATAATGATTTTGAGTAAAGGAAAGCTCGTCATGCTGCCTACCTTGAAATGGAGGACAGCAAATAAATTAAAGTCATGTATTACCCAACGTATAAAAAATACAAGCGAACGAGGAAATTTACATTATCCAGCTTATCCGTGGGGCACAAGGAAAGTTACATCATGAAGTAGGCTTTTTAGGCGCAACTTCAATATAACGAAAGCGGTACGAGGCAGCACGTGTGTTTAGCTGCACAAAGCTATATCTGGCGGTCATTTGGGCCAGCCGTCCCGGTTGTCTGCGGCAGCGGCGATGTGACGTGCAACGGCTGTTTACAGCATCGATCACATTGTTGCATCGTAAGTGGAGGCGCGTGGCGAGGAGTGTCTCCCATTCCGCAGAACTGGTGCGCGTTCAGTTCAACGTGGCCCGTATGAATGAAGGTGCAGCTTGTGCGCTAGTATACCTTAGAATAAGGCGAATAATCCATGCACGCCGGTTGGGCACTCAATCTTTAATGTGAAGCACATTTCCTCTACCCACTCGGCTTTTGACGTGTGTCCTCACTCTTCGGTCATCGGTCGGCGGTTTTGTGTCGTCGGTTTCTTGCCGGTTAGGCGCGGAGCCAGGTTCCAGGACCGACAATGTACAGTTGGTAAGCGCACTTTTGTTCTGCGTAATCAAACAAGAAATCACGAACTGAAACCTGTACATATAACAACGGTTCATAGGTACCTCAAAGGCACACATACCTAGCTCTCATTGGAATGATGCATGATATTCCCTGGCTTCCCCAGCTGGTCAAAGGTACCCCAGCTGATCAAAGTTAATCCGGGGTCCTCCGATAGGGCGTGTCTCACGATCAGACCGTTGTTTTGGCACGTAAAACACCAGACTTCCTTTTATTTGCAGATTCGAGCACCAGTGTTTAACCTGGATAATTTATTTAGAACTTGTGTCTATGCAAGGTGCCGAGAAAACCCGGACGAAGTGGCCGAAAGGGGCGTGTCGAGAGAAAGGAACGACGAGGCGCCGAGTGGCCCCTATGTATACTGACGTCACAGGAGGAAGTGCGTAGGTAACGTCATAGGTGGCAGTGCTGAGGATTTTTGTTGCTCATAACCGGCGGTGGTTATGAACATGCTTATGAACATGCTTAAGAACATGCGTTGTGCCTCATTACCATAAGGCACTGCGCAGCCGATCTCTTACTCGCGATTTTTTTCACGAGCTGCGTATGCTCTCGCGCCTATATTGAAAGCGGATGTATAAGCCGCGTGCTTATACTCGGTTGGGTCGGTGGTAGTTGGGCATGTGCGCTAGGCAGCCGCATTAGGCAGAACCGCTAGCCGTTGAGAAACCATTTTAAGGGGTGGACTGCTTTGCACATCCTGTGGCTTTCGTATTGCTAAAAAAAAAATTTGACATTACGATGGCCAGTCGGAGGACCAACCTCTGAAAACGTTAAGACAACTTACTTCAAGTCAGGAAATAAATCGAATTCAGGTGTTTTACGATGTGACGGTGTGCAAGAAGAAAAGAAAAACTTCTGAAGAAGTACAAGAAAAAAAGCGCTTTTATTGGAGAAGCGCAAGCATTGACCTTGGCGTGATGGTAACCACGATATGGGTTCACGATTTCAAAAAGAAGAAACCTAATTGAAGCTCAGAGTAACCAACGGAGTGCGGAGTAAACGCAACGAATGTAGTGCGTAAGTACGGTATTGCTGAACTGGGACTTGGTGTGACGAAGCAATTTTGGTTTCATGATAAAACAAAGTAAAGCCTGATCTCCGCAGCCATATCATCGAAGCTTCTTCAGAAGATTGGGCGTCTCCGTCGCTGCATAATGTAGCTTCACAACCTGCGTCTGCGCAGAAACTTGTAAATATTATAGCAACCAATTTCCCTCAGCGCGCGCAGTTTTCACCCATTTCTCTTTTTCTCCGAGGCGAGTGATACGCAATCTGCCTCATACTGTTATGACGTCTGGATGTGCCACCTATGCGAGCAACATATCTATAAACATGCCAGCGACGGTTACGCCGACATCAGTAGTGGTACGGTGAACTCCGCAGGGAAACTGGGCTCGCTTCCACGGGCGAGCTGTTCGGCGTTATTTTGTCTGTGCGCGGCTCCGTTTATGTGGAAATCGCGACTTGGGAATGCGGACACGAGTGAGTGCAAACACACGAGTGACGCGTGTTTTCAAATGCTCCTGGCCAAAAGGCGCCCATAGCCTTCAATTTCACCGGCGTCATTTATTCCTGCGGTCCCATCCGCGTCGCTGGTATTTGAGGATAACCAACGACGCGCCGAGTAACGGCACATTACCGTGATAAGTGATGCGTTAGCCTATCTGCGCATGCGCAGCCTCTCCCACGAGCCACCACGGTAGACGTGCCGAGGTATCACCGTTAGGGCATACCGTCATCGTCTACAGTGTTAGAGCGTAGAATCAGATAAATTATGTAGTGAAGAATGAGCCCTTCAGAGTGCTCTACATCGACCGCTAATGCAGCGGCGCTATCCGCTAGACAGAAATAAGGATTTTCCCGATTCATTGCCGTCGCTCTCGGCCGAGTCAAGTCTAAACAAATGCTGATATATCAATAAAGCAATAAACAATAAACGCAATAAAAACAATAAAACATCGATAGTGCGTTGTCCTTGTCCTTAGCGAGAACTGGCACTAGATTGATGTCATTTATTTGGTGCCTTCACGAAAGAGAGCGAGTAGCGAAGACAAATGCGCATCGAAGTGGGTAGTTTGGGTGTTCTGGAAACTGTCATGTTGTCACGCTATATTACAGCAACCTGCGCGGTAATCACTGGTATTGGATGTACGTGCGCTATCTGCCTAAGGCGTCAATATCGGGGTAATGTATCATGCATTACGCGTCCCGCAAAGCTATAACTCTGTAATTTCAGGTTACTATACCATTCGAAGACTGAGACGTTGGTAGACGAATCGCCATCAAGATTATCATTGGGATCTGAAATTAACTCGAAGTCACTGATCTGGACGTCAATTTCCTCGTAGATTTCGCACTGGATGACAGCTTCTATTGAAATGCCTGATTAGTTGCAATATCCAACATATTCGCAGAGGAGATGACTTTTGTTCAACCACAATATGTACACACACGCGCACATGCATACGCGCACACACATTCACCAAAATAACTTCCAATAAAATCAGGGCAACACTTCAATCAACCAAGAGAACAGGCTGCCTTCAGGAAGGGATATTCTGCAATGGATCACATCCATGTCATAAATAAGTTAATTGATAAATCTGGGGAGCGCAATCAACATTTCTACATGGCTTTAATAGATTATGAAAAAGGCATTTGATTCATCAGAGAGAGAGAAAGAGATTGTATAGAAAGGGTAGTTCTGGTTGGCTATCTTGCACAGGAGGAAGCAGCAGTGAGATAGAAAAAAAGAGAGAGGAAGGAGGAGAGAGAGCGAGAAAGAGAGACGAGCACAAACAAACCGTGTACACTATAGAGCGGTAGGGGGTGGCGTTCTTAAAGTTTGTCATGAAGCCCCGTAGACAGCAGGAGCCTTAATAATGCGAATAAGGCCTTCTGCGCTGATTTTCTTTGGGAGCACTGGCCTTTTAGTTCTTATAGCGGAAGATTGCCCAATTGGTCCATCACTCTGCACATCACTTGCCTGCATTCACAGGGGACCCTGCTCATGAGAAGGAAATTTACAGACGAATTAAAATGGGGTGGAGTGCATACGGCAGGTATTGCCAACTTCTGACTGGGAGCTTATAACTGTCATGGAAAAGAAAAGTGTTCTAGCGATGCTAACATAACGAGCAGAAACTTGGAGGTTAACAAAGAAGCTCGAGAACAAGTTAAGAACCATACAAGGAGCGATGGAGGAGGAAGAATAAACATTATTTGTGCACAGCAGATTTGAGACCTCGGCCTCTCTACCTAGATGACAGCCTCGAACCCTTGATCCCTGGCGGCATCTACGAAAAATGTTCGGCGTAACATTAAGAGAAAGGAAGAGAGCGCTGCGGAGTTGACATTAAGGGAAAAAAATGAAGCTGGAAAGGCCATGTCATGCATAGGGTAGATAAGCAGTAGGCCATTAGAGTTACAGTATTTGTGCCAAGGGAAAGGGAGCGCCGTCGAGGACTGCCGAAAATTCAGGTGGGGCGATGAAATTAGGGAATTTGTAGGCGCAAATTAGAGGCCAGCTAACGCAACCCAGGGATAGTTCAAGATTGCATGGAGAGGCCTTTGTCCTGCAGTGGACATAAAGATAGGCTGATGACACACACACACACACACACGTATATATATATATATATATATATATATATATATATATATATATATATATATATATATATATATATATATATATATATATATATATATTATGAATGACAGTATCAATTAAGAAAACTGCAGAAGAATCTAAAGAACTCCCGATACAGCTTTTTGTTGCTCAATGTGCGCTACATAAGTGTTTTTCCGAGCATGAAAAAAAGCCCGCGAATACACGCAAAATTGCCGCGCAACTAGCCGTTCCAGGCAGGCAAATGTATAGGTGCTTATTTTTTTCCTTTCGTTGTCAAATGACTTAGCGGCAAGCAGAAGTTGCCCCTGCAAGGCGACCATGGAGGACGGGTTTAGAACTGCCGCTTTTTGCGGTGCAGTCAAACTATTCGACAAACACTCGCGTAAATCAGTCACATAGAAAAAAAAAACGTCCTTATTCAGAAGGCCTTCAGGCGGGAATGATTATACCAATATCCTCGAGAAACGTATGCGAGCCATATGAGATAGCTATTCCACTTTATGGGGCACGACCAAAGTCTTAGCGTTTCGACCGCAGATAATGAGAAGCTGCTTGTGGACTCGAAAACGGCTGTGCGAGAGGGCTTCGAAAACATTTATCTCGTTGGTCGTCATGTAGGAACTCCGCGAGAGGGCGTTCTACACAGGCGACGTGAGCATGGTGGCAACTGCCATCACCCCGTTTCAAAGGGGACGCTCCTACCTTCCATCCATCCATCCATCCATCCATCCATCCATCCATCCGTGGGGAGGCCTGGCGACAATTCTTTTTCTTTTAGTCTTTGTTAACATGGCTTAAGAACCGATTCAGACCGGCTATATCAAACTTCACACTGAATGGCCCACACCCCGACACTTGATACTATATATCGGTGTTTATTGGAAATATAGTGCGCACGAAACATGCATGTATCTGGCGTAAACAAAAGTTATCGCCTTTCGGGCACTAAGTGCGATGACGTCCCACTTCGCATGCCCTTCTGGTGGTGCACACGTAGTCTGAAGTGGTTGTACCCCTTTAACAAAATAAATATAATGATCACATCTTTAAAGAGATATCAATTTTGCGAAAGTCATTGCGCGAAATGGTACTGCGTTGTGCAGAGCACGTATACGGCAGCTGCTTATCGTTCTGTATCAAGAAAACAATGGTTTGTTAGACGTAATAGTTCTGCGGAAACCCGCAAGGTGGAGAGAAGTAATTAATTAAGGGAAAATGAGACATCCACCCAGCCGTAGCAATTGCTACAAAGGAAACCCATACGGGCTCCTCGAAAGAAAAGCCTCGCAGTTGAAGAAAAATTCGTCCTGGTCCTAGACTGCGAAGCTTTTTTTTCGGGGAGCCCGTATGGGTTTCCTTTGTAGCAATTGCTACGCTTGGGTGTATGTCTCATGTTCCCTTAATTAATCCTTTGTTAGGTGTGTTTATGTGTGCGTGTGCGTATCCATGCTTCTGAATGGGAAGCGTTCTTGCAAAGCCGTCTTATTCATCTTCAAGAGAACAGACAGTAGGTACTGCACAGCTTGAGGCAAAGCGCAAAAAAAAAAAAAACACGAGGACAACAGTGCTGTGTCGTCGTTCCCTTCTGTTGTCCTCGTGTTTTTTTTTTCAGCTTTGCCTCAAGTTATTCATCTTGGTTGCATGTACTTAGAGAGAGGAAAGATTATCTTGATAATACTGATAACTAATTGGGAAAGAAATGTTTATATTAATGTTTTGCAGACACGAAGGGACTAAAGATCGAACGAAAAGAGAGGATCCTGGACTTCTTCCACCAAACCACTACACATGCGGGTCAGGCCGACTCTCTGTTTGCTCTGGTTCCTATTTACCTCGGCCCTAATGTCCTCCGGGGGCTGACACATGCTGTAGTTCATCTTGTAGCATTTTTTTTTTGCCACTGAAGTTCCAAAAATTTTGCCTTCTTCCATGCGCACTAAGCACGCCCGCACAATTTTTTCCAAGCTTTAGGAATGCCTATAGTTCTTACCAGACATTGTTGATGCTTTTTCCTCGTGTGAGCTGGCAATTAGGGTGGTGCAGCTTTATGCTCTCGTAAAGAGACCCCGTGGCAACTAGCTCGTCAGCAGAACAACATGTCGTATTCTAACAGTCGCTTCACAGCTTGAGATGAAAAGTCTACGGTGAAAACAATCACAAGTATACAATAAACATATATTGAAATACACTAACCATCTGACAAGTAAGCCCATGCCGGGGATTGGTAAGAATTGATAAGATACGAGAACGCTGAGTCGACGTTCTTTTTTCTAACGTTTCGAAAAATGTCTCATCAAAATTTAGCTGCGATCGATATCCATCGTCTGCCTATACCATACTGTGCCCCATAGCCTTCGTCTAAACTTGTGTCTCCTAGATGTTTCATGAAGTATGTTGCATGGCGCGATTGCCATTAGTTTAAACTAAGTAGTGGTAGAAACAGTTTTTCGATGGAACATATTTTAATTTGCCGCGAAATGGGCCAGCGTACGTACATTCGTTTGTTTATGTCGGCTTAATTTATGTCGGCGTCGCTTTCACGAACTCCTATTCATTCCGCATCGGAATGGCCGACAGCCCTACTTGCGGCACCTGCGACTGCGAGGAGACGATTCAGCACCTCCTTTGTGACTGTCCCAGCTACAAAGTGCCAAGAACAGTGCTCGTAACCACGCTCGAAAAACTGGACAATCGCCCCTTTACAGAGGAGAAGGCTCTAGGACACTGGTCCAGACGGGCTTCGGCGCTCAAGGCCTTAAAGGCTTTGCTGAAGTATCTAAGGACTTGCGAATTGTGCGATCGCCTTTGAGTGTTGTTTCGCGTAGTATCGCGGTACTGCGTGAATTTCCTTAATTTTTTTTCTCCTCTTCTTCTTCTTTCTCCTTTTATTCCCTTTACCCCTTTCCCCAGCACAGGGTAGCCAGCCAGTACTTACACTGGCTAACCTCCCTGTCTTTCCTCCTCTTTGTCTCTCTCTCTCTCTCTCTCGGCTTAATTAAGTGCTCGGATGAAACAGAAAAAAAGTTTTGGATCGAGATGGGTTCATGAAGCTCCTTTTCTATGCTTCGGAAGCCTGCCTTTAGTCATAATAAATGCGTGGTTACAGATACACAAACAGATTTGTTTCGTGCAGGTAGTGCAATGGTGAATGATAAAAAAGAACATGTATTCAGCGTTCTTTCTCGGGAGGACGCCTTGGGCGAAGGCCTGTGACACAGAGGTAAGACAGCCTTGATGAAGTCCGGAATGAAAACATGAAAAGACAATGATGAAAACGGGCTTCATGAAGTCCGGGCCAATTTCATAAGCTGTTTCAGGCGATGGGTTATCAGGGGTATTACCACACATTGCAAATGCATTATTAGATTAAATTTAATTTCTGATACTGGTGTGCGACTTCGATCTCACGACAGAAAGCATGTTCACTTGTTTACTTCTAATTCTGCATGGCAGTATTCGTCGATAGATCTCTGTATTTGCTGACTAAGGCATAATATACGGCGACGAGTTCACATATTGCTTGAAGCGTAACGTAATAGACACGGGATGTCTACTGAGTCCAGCAATGGCACCGTGCAGGAACACGAGCGAAAGGAAATCGCGGAGTACAGCCGTCAACGTGCCTCTTGGCGTGTCCGGAACGTTGGGGAAATGCGTGTTCCTCTTCGCAGGTTCGTACAATTTGCGGAGCTCCTTTACGTAACAGAGGATTTTCACACGTGCAAACTCTGCAACACGCGCAGCTGCTGCTTCTTGATCCGCCCTTTCGACGCACATTCGTCCTCCAGCTTACGGATAGGATTTTGTTAGCAGGCGTCCGTTGCTGGCTGTGCGGCGAAATCCGCAGACGATTATAATCCGAGGTATACCATGGATAGCTAAAGAGCTACTTCCACCGAGTCAAGCTTTCGTGTGAATCGTCCTGTTGGACTGCTGCCGCAACGATAGCGGCTCGCCTAGGCCTACTTTACATAACCTGATCTTCAATGTCAAATCTTAGATGTATTTTGGCGAAGCTGTAATTTAGGTTAATCGAGAAGGTAGCAGCTGTATTTGAAGCATCATACATGTGGTGTTGGAGGCAGGGCTTCTCCATTCGGTATTGAAAGCTCATCAATGTTAACACTGTATTGTCATCATGGGTCGTGGCCAACCGCACACTATTACAACTCTTCCACTCTTCTGCTTCGGAAGATATCTTATACTTACTCTATGTTGGCGGGCAAGTTCGCCTTTGACCGCGATGACTGTTGTTCACTGGTGCTTCTGAAAAGTAGAGCTTCTTGTTTATTATTCATTGTATTTTGTGATCTGTGAGTTGTTCTATTAGATAATACATGGTGTATGCGCCCTCAAATGGAAACCTTATGCCGCTGTCCACATGCTGACGTTGCGACGCGATACTTACGACGAGGCCTACGATGTGCCACTTCTGGTCTCCATGACGCAGGGATCCTTGGAGAGAAGCCGCTCCTTACGGTTATCACGCGGTACCACGTGTTAACAGGCGGTGCCGCCAGCCAGTACCGATGGTACATAACATGTAAATCTCGTGCTCAGGACCAGAGCGGTATCATTCGCTTTAAAACAAACAACGTAGCGAAATATAGTTGATCAAAATGCCGTGGCACTGTCTATACTAGTGCTGCTTATCACGACACCCACTGACAATAACATCATGCTTGAATTAGCTTTTGTTCAAGCATACTTCTCAAACAGTGTTTGCACGCACGTAGGCGCAGCATTAGGGCTGAAATAGCATGAAGGTGCCAGCGCAGAATGACCTTTTGCCAACAGGAATCGTATTTTATATATTTAGGCCGATAACACTCCATATCGTGACTCCGTACCTCTGTGTCTTCCGTATACCAGTCAATGAGGAAAGCCAGTCTAGTTGGTTGCTGCAGTTTGCATTCATATTGGCCGAGCATAATCGACGAAAACGAGCGTATAATGCACAACTACTGTGATGCCCGCAGCATCTAAACACGAAGGCACGAGTTCGATTCCTGCCGCGAAGGCTACATTTCAATGGAGGCGCAGTTAAAAACGGTCTTGCAACGTGCATTCAACGCAGGTTAAAAAAAGTGAGATGGTGAAACTATTTTGGAGTGTCCCCTTACCTCCTTACCCTCGTTTCCCCCGCCCCCACCTCCCTGGCATTCTATTGCGTACCTCGTAATCATATCGTGGTTTTGGCACGTAAACCTTCAGAATTAAAAAGCAGAGAATAATTAGCGCACAATCTGCACAACGTTTGTGTATGCGTGCGCGTTTCTAAAAGGGTATATTTAAATCGTTTGAGGTGGAGCCCAATTCCTCTATATTTCATTTGCTGCTTTGTGTGCGTGTTTTCTTTATTTATCCCCAACAATGTGAATGCAAGTCCATAGCTAGACATATGCCATGTAAAGAAACACACACTTTCACTTGTGACCTCGCAATGCAGAGGGCATTCATCAAAAGCTGTATGTATGATTGAAAAACAGTAGAAACTTTCATTTCGACACTCCGTTTAGGTCTGGGAAACTTTCTCTAAAAGAAGTTTATGCAGGTGAGCATTCCTCTTGTAAGACATCGATAAAACGTGCAGAACAACAATTCAAGCTGTTCTAGCACCCGTCAGGTCCTCGAACGAAATGCCATGTATTTACATTTCATCCTCCGTCTACGGTTTTTGTGTGCCCGAATGGCACAAATTTAAGATTTTTTTTATTTGGTTAGTTATAAAACGTCTATGGGGTGGGGGGGGGCAAGAAATGTTCTGGGATAAGTAACGGTGACGTCTGTAGTCTGCGACGATTCTTCATCGCTTGAGTGGCGAGTAACGTCGGCCAGACACCATCAGCGTTTCTCACCGCGGCGCGCGCAGCAAAACCAGAGGAAGAGAATGCGCTCACGCACGCACACGCGAGCAGTATAGGACAGCACCGAATCGAACACCCGCGAGGAGCGACTCAGCATACCAGGCACCCTATACTTAAAGGCGGCGGGGTAGACATAGCTGCCGAGGCCTTGGCTCTTTTTGGGATCCGAGTCATTTTCGCAACAGCTTCTTGGCTTTATGCGTTCCGCGTCGTTATGTGTTCCTTGCGGAAAGAACGCGAATTCAAAAGAAGGAGAGAAAAAAGAAAACACCTGCGTAGGTTGCGCCGATGTTCCAGCGGCTTCGAAATGACGGTAGCATTACGGGATGCGCCGGAATCGCACCGTTTTTCGGCCCGCAAAACCGGCGGAGACGACCGTGTACACATATGCGACTGCAGGAGTCGCGAGTCGAGCTAGTAGTCGGACAGAGTTTGTAGTGAGAGTGTGCGCGGGGGAGGGGGGTTCGAAGAGCGGGGATGGAAACGATGCGCACGCACGCGCGACGCCGCCCGCCCTTCTCCTCCTCCTCCCCTCTCGGTTCTTCCGTTCATCTTGACACCCGACGAGCGAGTACAAAGATGGCGTGATAACAGATTGGGGGCAGAAAGAACGAGATCGGCGCTGGCGACAAAACTGCCGGGTTCCGGTGGCGCGAGCGTTGCCCGCTAAGGGAGATGACCTCGCGCGAAATGATGGATGCTGGCCGGAGCCGCCACTTCTAGTCGGGCGCACAGGTTTCCACTCTCAAACCGTCTTCTGCGTCTTCCCCTGTCTGCTTCTGTCGCCCGTTTCACTGCTCCTTTCTTTCTTTCTTTCTTTCTTTCTTTCTTTCTTTCTTTCTTTCTTTCTTTCTTTCTTTCTTTCTTTCTTTCTTTCTTTCTTTCTTTCCTTTACCCGGCTTCATTTTTGCCGCTTCTGCCGCGATCGACACCTCCTTCTGTCTGGCATTTCTAAAACGCGCATAGACAGCGGAAAGACAATCGCAGTCCATTTTTCCTTCATCTAGCTGTCTCCGGTGACAGTCTGCTGACATCAATTTATCGTATGCATCTTTGTTTAAACTTTATAGCTCTACTTCGCGGAGAAACCTTAACAACCATCATTTCTGAGTCCTTACAGCTGCTCAGTTTTTGTTTGTTCAGTGTGGTACATCGTCACAGCGTAGTATCGTTTGCAAGATTTGTTCAATTTCAATTCAATTCAATTCAGTTTATTTTTCATTGATAATAATTTGTACAAAGGAACTGTTGGGCCTGTAGCCAAAGGCTAGTGTAGGCCCATAGTCATATTTGTAGTAGCAGCTAAAATGTCATGCGCTTATCTAGTTTTTTAATGATACAACCTAATATAGTTAGGTGGATACATGCAATCAAAAACATTACAAAAGAAAAACAGTGCATATCAATCAATGGTAATAAAACAGAACTGTCAGGAGAATACATGCAACTACACAATGAAAAAACCGAGATAGCATATTATACGTAGAAGTGACACATTTGCAAGGGTCTGTGTTGAAGTGTTTAGGCTTTCTGAAAAGATTCAGCACAGTATGAAACAGGTGGAGAACCAGACTGACAAAAAATCACGTACTTTTTGATAGGTATAGCTTTTTAACAGTAGACACGAAGTTGTTGGCCATTTTTACCTCAAGAGGTACTGTATTCCAAATTTTAGCACCATGAAACTCAAGTAGTCGTTGGCCATACGTGTTACGAGCGATTGGTAGGTTAAAATTTATATTTGTTGCACCCCTTGTATTGCGATTAGGTGTAACAAACAGGCTTGGTGATAATGAGTGATTCCCATGTAAGATATTGTTAATCAAAATTGCAACTTTCATTTCGCATGCCAGAGATAAAGGTAATATACCGAGACGACAGAACAGCATGTCAGTATTATCATGTGGGCTTGTGTATGTCATAATGCGCAAGGCCCTTTTCTGTAACCGAAAAACGGGATCTATGTATGTTTTATATGTGCTTGACCATGATTCAGAACAATATGTGATGTGACAGTGAAATATGGAAAAGTGAACAACTTTAAGTACGCTAAAGTCAAGATATTCCCTGCATTTTATTAATAAATAGCAAGCCGAAGCTAATTTCGCATTGCATTGCAGTGCATTGTTTGAGGACCTTAGTGAAATAGTACTATCATAAATGAAATTTGTTTATATTTTGCAACTTCAGGTAGGATTTTGGGGAGGCTGGCTGTCTCGTCATATAAGTTGTAAATATAATGGGGTAAAATCTGCATCTCGTAACATGTGCAGTTACAGAAGTTACAGTGCAGGCGCAAAAAGAAAAAAAAATTATTTAGTCGAATAATAAGTGAACCTCGACCTACTTCCTTACCTGCTTGTTACTTTCTGCAATAAAAAATTGCTCAGTAATGAAGGAAAACAGAATCTGATAATTCCTATGTTCACGCTCTTGCTTCAGTAACGAAATTGTTTTTCTTCACTAAAATTCCCACAACTAAATTAATTTCACCTTCGCAGATTATGTGTGGTGTGGTTGTGGTTTGCGCATTTGCCATAAATGCGCAGTGAAGCAGCGGCCGGCGAACATCATCTTCCAGTGTCCGCGAATTCTCTGAGTTCCTATATGAATGCTTGCGGTTAGCGTTTTCTTAGTGCGAAGCATTCCTTGGCTCATTCCAGACACGGTAGGTAGGTTCCTGTCTACGCATCGTTTCGCGTCTCTTAAAGAACAAACAAACAAACAAACACATACGAGCGTCCGACGGCGACATCAAACCTAGTTCTCCCAGCATCAAAGCCAAATGCAGTTACCCTTAGGCTTGGTCGCTTTTTCTACTTCTATATTGCCTGGCATGTAAAAGTGATTACATACACTGCACAACATTATCGTGGCGGACTAGATATAATTAAGATTTCGGCATGCGCAACAAAGGTTCCAGTCTGGGAACCCACTCCAGTACATATGTCTGCATGTTCTGTCCTTCGACAAACTGGGGGAAAATATTCTGGGGTTTTACGTGCCAAAACCACGAACTGATTATGAGTCACGTTGTAGTGGGAGACTCCGGCCATTGCACGGTAGAGGAGCGTTTTTTCCATTCCGCCAACATGGAAATGCGACCTCGGCGGCCGGGATTCAATAGGCGACGTCGAGCTCTATGTAGCCGCACCGTAGCCGCTGGGATGCTGGGGCTGGTGACAAACCGGAATGCTGAATGGCAAAAGTATTCGCGCACTGATCTAGCATCATCTGCGTTGGGCACCACCGTCCAAGTTTGGTGCGTATTATGCAGGCCCAGCAGCATGACAAGATTATAAAGCCCGCTACCATCATCAACTAGGAGATAACAGATTCCACGTATATAGATATTTAACAGTAGCTCCTTTTTTAGGCATTTTCTGTAAAATACAAAGATAAATAGAAAGGTTTAAAATCAAATACGCCCCACCATAGCAATCTAGAAACACGTGCTTAATCATATCTCCGGTTTTCTGCTTAAGAAATGATGTGGTTAGGGGGCCACGGTCGCTCGCATAGTTGTGCCCCTGACATAATTAGCAAGTGCATCACATCGCACAGCACAAGCGAGAGAATGTGCGTGCGAAATCATGTGAACACGCGCATGTTTCCACTCGGCCGCAGATGTCGCTGCCTTTTGCGTGTGTTACGCCCCTATCAACCATTTGCCTATAAAAGTAGGAACGTGCAGGTAACGTCTATTCTTCCCACGTGGCAGCTAGCGCTTCTAAACGCTGTATTAAACTGCACCGCCTTCGGGATCGGCCCACGTCTCCCAGTCTTTTCCTCGTAGCAGTCAACGTTACGTAAACGCTCTGCAACAATCAGCGCCTGTCACGACAGGGAGCGCGCACGTGCACGGGAGTGGCCACTTACATAAACGTACATGAACCTCCTGCGTCATCTGTAACATAAAAACAAAAGTGCTCGTAGTCTACTATCAAGCCAAGCCAAGCCAAACATGGCGGCCGGATCTTTAGCCGGCTTACGGCACAGTAGCCGCCATTTCACGAAAAAGAAGATTATCGCGCTGTCCCGAACAAACGAGAACAACGAGAGCAGCACGCGAGCCCCTACGTACGCGCGCAAGAATCGGATGCGTACGTACGCGGCGGACACGTACGCATCGCGTACCGTTCATGTTGCGTTCTGCACATGCGCACCATGCAGAAGTTAGAACTCTTACGGACGTAAGGCCGTTTCGTACGCAACGTGCACAATACTAAAGCTGCCTATCGTACCGCCGTCGGAATCGGGCGAGGTCGTAATAAAAAGGGCTTTAACGTTTGTCCTGCAGGTTATAGACAACGAAAAAAAAAAAGATGTTTCTCGTCATGTAGCCGCCGTCATACTATCGCTATCGCCGACTTCTTGATGCTTTCGTTACACACGCTCATCTCGAGCACAAAATTGCTCACTTTACAAAAACACGTTTGTTCAACCGGTAACGGTTTGCGGAACTCCGAACGCTGTCAGAATGAGAGCGGTTTGTAAAATATTTGGCATAACGTCGATTTCTGCGGTACCTAAAATTAGCATAACGTTTTTTTTCAACTTCTTTGCATTTCGCCACCGCGAAACTGTGCCACCAAGAAATTCGTAGGGCAAATAACAGAGCTAATCAGGTCCCTCAAGCGCCATCCGAGGATGTTGCTGTTTCTCGCCTCAGCTTGCAGAGAAGAAAAACAGTGGTTCTTTAACTCGCCGCTGAACTACACTCAATTATAACACATGTTATCAGAAACAGAACGTGATTACCTGAAAAAAAAAATTCTTGCAATTTAGTTCGTTCCTTGACCTTCAAGTACACCTTGAAAGTGCCCATTTATTTGTTCCTTCTATTTTATTTTTCTTTTCGCAAGAATGGAAAATATCACGGCAAGCACAGAACAAAAATAAGTACGCGAAATCTCGCCGGCTACTATAGAAATTGTGTGATGAGGAAAAGAAAAAAACAAGGACGACAGAGGCAGACTATCTACCGCATTAGCAGCAGCGGCAGTGCCGAGCGCCAAGCGAGGTGAAACTGGCCGAAAGGAGCAGAACTGTGTAATAAGCGCGAGGTTGGGGAAGGCCGAGGATAAGGGCAGCGAGGAGGCGGCAACGAGACGGTGTGGCGAGCAAGGACAAGGGCAGTGCAAGGGAAAGAGGAGGACTAGAGGGGGGGGGGGGGGTAGAGCAAGGAGGAGGTTGCGCAGCGCCGCTGACTGGAGGGGCCGTGGGTACCGTCGGCGCTCGGGCCGTGCGCCCCGGACCGGTGCACCGGTGCCAGAGCAGCGAGAGTAGCAGCAACGCCAGCAACGCCGCCGGCCGCCAGCGTCGGCGGCTGGCGCGAGCGCCTGCAACGTCCCGATAAGAAAGACCCGAATGACACGAAAAGGTGGCAGAGGTGGCGACGACGGAACACGAACCGTGTTCAGCGCGAAGGAAAGCGGGGTTGGGTGGGGGGGGGGGGGGGGAGGGGGGAGCGCTAGGGGTCGCGCCGAAGCCGGAGGGAACGGAAAGAGGAGTTCAGACGAAGCAACACGTCTGCAGAAAAAGTCGTGCCAACGGATGAGGAGTATAAGAAGGAATCGGTTGCCCTGTCCCGCCCTCGAAGAAAACAATAGAAACCGGTGGAGGTGGCTATTTTTGCTGTTGAGTTGGTCGCAACGCTGTACAGTCTGCTGGCGCTTGTTGACGTTTTTTTTTTCCCCTGCAGCTCCTGCTTTCGTTTTCTCGCGGTTTCGCTTAGATTTGCACCACCCCGCACCCTACTTGCTACTCTTCTCGAAGCCGTTTACAAGAAATGCCTCATTTGGGTTAGCCGAGAAGTGCGGGAAATTGTGGAGCAAAGGTCATGTCGACACGGTGCAAGCCTTCGCGCTTGTTTGCTAACCACGCTCGCTCTATTTTAGTTCTCTCTTTTGATAAAGGGGTTTTTCTCTATGTTGCGTAACACTTCGACTGTCCAACAAGTACGAGATTGAATTCGTGTGGCAGTGGACGTACCTAATTTTGATTACGGTTGGAAAAAGCTTTTGAATTGTGTTCCCAAAATATAATCCAGTGAGATCCAGTGAGTGAGACCGGGACACGTGCGACGGAGTAGCGGCAATTACAGCACGCTTCTCCATCAGAACAGGCCACTGACTAATTATATAGTAACATCTTGTAAAGGCTGGTTATCTAATAATTTATGACATAAAAACTAGCACGAACAAAAAATCAACCCGTACAAAACACGCAGAGAAGGAGCGATCTTTCTTTCTTTGTTGGCGCAATTTTTCCCATTAGACAAATCAAGTCGTTGTTTCAGTGTTTGGCAACTCTGATTTCTTGCGCTTGCTGAGCGGTTTATAAGGTTCGCTTTGTTTTATGGCAGGAACATCGTTTCAGCCTTGTTTACCAAATAATTTAAAGACGCAGATTGAGCCATGTGGTACGTTTTATGATACTGAATCACGATAATGAAAACCTGCTTAACAAAGCTGCACGATTCCCTAGCCTACATCTTTTTTTTCTCAACTAGTCTGGTGTGGCAGGTACAGCGAGGACATTAGCTGCTCAGCTACATTTGGAGACAACAATGCGATTTTGATTTATCCATGGGCATTTCAAACGTAAAATTTTCACATCTAATGATATTGATGAAAAATAACTAATAAAGTACTTAGCACCTTTGTGGTCCGCAGATACCATAACAAACAAAGAAAAAAACGGATCAACAAACAGATGAACAGACAGACAGGTAATGAAAAAGACAAAAAAAATTAGATCGGAGGCGCGCTTAAGCTTGGAAAAGCGCTATTATGTCATTGCAATCGCAAAATTATGCCCACAAGTCGTGACAGATAAAAGCGCATACAACCTTGTATCCCGTAGATAACACAAGAAAGGTACACCTTAAAATAAATAAATAAATAAATAAATAAATAAATAAATAAATAAATAAATAAATAAATAAATAAGAAACGCAACGCACCAGCGCTGACGGCATATAATTCGATTGGATGTACGCGTGCCCGCCAAGTTTTGGGACAACAGCAATGCCACGCGCGAAAAGAAAATCGCGAAGATTCTTTAAACCCTGAAAATCAGTCGGCAGTCAAGGTGTGCATCACGTAGGCTGTCCGAGGTTGTGCAGAAGGCGTCGTCGACTTTTGGGTGTAAGCCCAGTTTGTGAAAAAAAATTGCTTTTGGGGGGGGGGGGGGGAGATTCATGCACTCCCAGACCATCTCTCACCAGCTGTGCGTAATGGAACGGCTGGTTTTCGTAGAATTTTAGATTGGGTCTAAAACTTTTGGCATCAGGTTCACAAGAATAGTCTTTTGTAGCTCCTGCTCTTGATTGGCCGACGTCGGGACTGTCAGCTATTTTACATACCAGCTTTACGCAAGAAGAACTTGCATATATACGAGATAACTTTTAGGAATATAGTCACGCCGCTTTCTATACCTTCTGCTGGGAACAGCGATTTAGTAGGCAAATGCTTCTGTCGGAGTTGTGCCGCTCGTAATATGTCAGGCATCTTGCTGTCTGGCACTATATAGGGCTTTATTTTATTTACTCCATTTACTCACACCACCTACGTGACCTTAGAGCGGGCGGATGTCTACATGCAAGAAAAATGAGAGCACTATGCAGATAGTTTAGCATGGCGTACGAACAAGAAGGTAATAGTAAAGTTAATACGAGCAAATAAACAAGCCTGAAATGTCAAAGGTCGTTGACACTGTTTTGTCGCAAAAATGCCAAAAAGGGAACGCTCGTAAACGTAACGATGCCGTTACACGGCAACAATGGCTTGCCGTTCATGATATATATATGTCTACATATATATATATATATATATATATATATATATATATATATATATATATATATATATATATATATATATATATATATATATATATATATATATATATATATATATATATATATATATATATATATATATATATATATATATATATATATATATATATATCGTTTCGAGTACGCAGGACGTTTCACGACTGCAATGCCAAATCGCACTTTCAGAGGATTGCCTGCCTTGGTTGCTTAGTGGCTTTGGTGTTCATATGCTAAGCACGAGGTCGCGGCTTCAAATCCCGGCCACGGCAACCGCATTTCGTTGGGGGCGCAATGCAAAAGCACCAGTGTGCTTATATTTAGGTGCATGTTAAAGAATCTCAGGGGGTCGAAACAATCTGGAGTCCCCCCACTACGGCGTGCCTCATAACCAGATCGTGGTTTTGGCACGTAAAACACCAGCCTTCATTCATCCACTGTCAGCGGATGGCACCTGCACCAGATCACGTGGCACACGTGCGCGCGGGAGCACGAGCGTGCGCTCCAGGTTCCATTTAGTGACCGACGCAGTAATTGACCATTTGCGAAAATGTTCTGCGCATGAGCAAGAAACATTTCCCTGCCGAAGGTTCTTAAGACGGCAAAGTTTGCCGCACCAATACGTGGTTGACCTTCGTCTTTGTATTACTGCATTTTGGATTAGCCCTGAAAGTCATAGCTAATTTCTCTGCAGAATGCGTCAGCTATATTTAGCCCAGGGCAACACTTTCGTCAGGAACAACCAGCTTTTCTTTTCTAATTAGCCTAGAGTTTACACTCACAGTGCAAAAGCACTTGGATTGTGCGCGGGCTCTAACAAAGCTGGCCGAGAAACGGCGACACATCATCGAGAGAAATGGCGGGGATATGTTTTGTTTTCCAAGCATATTTTGTAGCGCCGGGAGCAGCGCCGAAGCGGACGTCAATGCAACGGATAAATAATTGTCAGCCTTACTCTGTCCTTCCATTCGCACTTCTATGTGCCAAGAACTCTCCTCACAATTCTTCTTTTGTCAAACACAACGCCTTCGTCCTCGTGGCATCACTGCCACGATGTCTCAGAATGTGCATTCGCATTATCTGATATTTTTTTACGTTCTGGCATAGTGTGTGAATTGGTGTAATACACAGACATAGGACATTGCATGACATGAAAAGTGGGCACCTGTGTGGTGCATAAACGTTATATGAGATTACACG
Organism: Dermacentor albipictus; assembly: GCF_038994185.2. NCBI lineage: Eukaryota > Metazoa > Arthropoda > Arachnida > Ixodida > Ixodidae > Dermacentor > Dermacentor albipictus. Next base: position 347,723,566 of record NC_091821.1, on the reverse strand, counting down.
TAGCAATGGATAGTAATAAAACAATTGCACACTTCGAATTTAGTTTTATAGCATTTAATTGACTGTTTCATGAAACCTTCGCTTGACATAGATTCCAATATGTTCGTTGGATCTGCTTATCTATACAAAAACACTTTTGGGAATTGCTAACACAACAAGCATAATGTGCTTGTATTTGTTTTTCATGTTTGCTGTTTGAATAAGCTTCCGAATTGGCCGTCATGGTGATCTTTTATCTTGACTGATGCTGAGCGTGTTTTCTTGGTCACACTTCTTATCACTGCATCCACTGTTTAGGTCACTTGTCACAGAGTTCGCTCCAGTAAAGAAACATCGCCCCTATCCTAGCTTACTCCTATATCCGAACGGCGCTCGCTAGCGTCAACAGTTGCCCTGAAACATCAAAAAGATCGCCACAGAGAAACACAAAAACAAGTTGATACGCCTACCAAAGAAATAGATGGGCGCGAGTGAAAGGACCATTAAACGGCCATGTAGAAGATAGGCCCTTCAACAGTGGGTTGCGGGGAGTAGCTTCACGCCTAAGTGCCGCTAGTGATTTTTTCGATGGTACCATCTCTCCCCCCTTTTCACCTATCTCGCTAGCCTTTGTGTCCGCGCCTTCCCTTCCTCTCCTCTGCTGCTCCCGTGTCCAGCCACACTTGTCCCTTTCGACACCGAAGAGCACAGACAGAGCAGACAGCCGCGAGCCGTGCAAAAAAAAAGAATATAAAAAAATCAGAAACATACTGGAAAAAAAAAAAATAAGAACGGACGGTTAGTGGTAGTGAGCAGAGCCGAGGGAGCAGACGCGGGCGCCATTTTCCGGAAGCTTGCCCCTGCCCCACTTCCGCACCATGCCATCATGCAAGTGCGTGAGGCAAGCCAGCAGAGGACGTGGAAAAAAAGGGGGGCTGAGAGAGAGTGGGGTGGGATGCGGGACAGCGAGAGGGCGAGAGGGACGATGGCGGCCCTCGGTCCTGGATGGAGGGAACGAGGCCTCGATCTCTCACGTCGGCTCCTGTGGCCACGGAACCGGAAAATGAGTTTGCGCTCGAGTTTGTCTGCCGACGCTGCTGCCAGGAGTGATGACGCACATGCGCTCACAGCAGCAGACGTTTTGTTTCGGCAACGCTGGACTGACTTTCCTCCTCCTCCACCTCCCCGCTCGTCCTTTGCATTCCCCAGTCCCTCTTCCCTCAGCACTACGAGCCGCGCTTACACTGTCTGCGGATTCTTTATTTCTCCCTTCTCTTCTGTCGCTGCCCGTTTTGTCTTCTCTCTCCCCTCCCCTCTCCGCAACCTCACACCCTTGCCCCGTGGTAGCCAACCCTTCTTCTCAGCCCTCACACCCGTGGATCCCTTCCATCAACCATCTGACCTGTCCCCTCGGATTTCGGTACGAACACACGCACGACTCCGCTTCCAACACACGCACAGACCGAAAAGCTGGCCACCAGAAGCTAACCCTCGCACCTCTAGCGCACTCCTCTCCTTCGACTGTTTTCCCTCGCACTTGGAGACGGCCGAAAAGGGGACGCAAAGGAGCATGTGTCGTCCCGAAACTCGAGAAGGTCCTGGCCAATTATTTCTAACCCCACAGAGCGCACCGAAAGTAAAGAGCGGGACAACGCGCAAACAAGACTTAGCGGGAGAGTAGAACGCTCGTCCCAGCCCCTGGACTCGCGTCTATTCCTCTCAGGACAGCGAAAGAACAGCGGCACCGATGTTGTCCTTTGTGCCAGTAACGCAAGCACAAGCGCCCACCGGGCCACTCTGTCTCAAATGACGGCAAATCTCGAGGCTCTCGCGGAATGGAAGGAGAGCCATTGCGATGATTAGGTCATGGGAAGTCGCACCTTCGGACTGCCCGGACAATACGGATTGAGATGTGTTTACGAAGAGAAATACTGATTTACTGAAACCTGAGCGACACTATGGAGAGAAAAGAGTGGTGGCAGATTTCTTTAACGACAGCATATATATTTCTGAAATCACAGTGTTTCGCCAAAGGCCGAAGTAAACAGGGCCTGCTCTTTTATGTGGGTAGCAGACTTTAAGGTATGAAGAAGAAGAAGAGCAATATTTATTTACAGAAAGGCAGAGAGGTCGGCCTGAGTTAAAATAACTTGTACAACTCCGTACAATACAACTCGTCTTGATTAAGATCATCTAGAACTGCTTCCGCGTGCGTTTCACATTCACTAAAATTATTTGTCTAAAACAGAACTGATTCTCTGCACTAATTACTAAGCAAAAGCAAACTATGACAGATAAAAGGAATGGAGACGTAAAGCACACGCTGTAATCTATGTGAAGTGAAGCTAAAGTAAAGCACGTAGTTAAATGTTCTAGAACTAAACGTGATGCGTACCTTTCATGTGCTTTTATCCTACACAGCACGTAATGTTATGAAATGTTTTTCTTTATCCACTCCAAAGGTCACAACTTTATTGTCACGCGATTCTTATGTACGTTCACTGAATCGTTCGCAAGCTTTGCCGAAACGCAAATCTCAAACCTGGTGGATGCACAGTGTGAGACGCATGCGCAGCGATTGCACATGGACGAAGACGATGTACGATGCTTGTCGAGGGAGAAATTGCCATGACATGTGCATGCGAAGTAAAGGGACGACACCTGTCAAGAAACGCTTATAAGGATTCTGTACCTTATGTGTCGCTGTGGGCCAGGTGCATTCTGGACGATTGGAAATGAACGGCACGCACTCGGCGACATGTACTGAGGTGCTAAATCAAAGAAAATAAAGTGAATCAAGGAATCCGCCAAGTACACCATTCCATTAACACATCGACGTCCTTTACATATGCCTGTGAGCTCCCATTAGAAGTACAGGTTTTACGAAGGAAGTGTTTCTTTTTCCTTAAATAGAGCAGGTGTGTCCTTTTGGTCAACCTACAAGAGTTATATAGGCCACCTCACATGTGCCTTTAATGTATATATATTCGCCGAGATCGCGACCGAGCAAACAGCCAGGCAGCCGCGCCAAACAGGGGAAACAAGGCAAACAAAGCTTCCTTGTAAGAGGAAACCTTAGCTCGGGCCCAAATCCGATGCGGCCCATTCAAATACATGTAAAACGCAAAAACACTTTTCTGAGATAACCCATGGAACGAGTTTAATGAAATTTGTTGCATTTGAGAGAGAAAGTTAAATTCTAGTGACTGTTGCAAGCGGAAGTGCGATTGAGGGCATGAATATAGTTAAAAAAATTTTAAGGAATTCACAAGTTCGAAAGAAATAGGCGCCCGAAGTTTATAAATTAATAGCCCTGCATCAAAAACAGATACCGCGGTTCTGTAAACGGTATCCATTAGATCACTCATAGCGGGCAAATTTGATACGTCAATTTATATCCTACGTGAATTTGTCACGCTGCGTACAAGGGTTCTGCAAAAGTTGTATTTCCGTATAACCAAATTTTTTTTAGATTCATGTGTAACATATCAACTTTGTCAGCTTTAGATGTACTATGTGGTGCGATTCACAGAATTGTGCTATCATTTTTCCTTGCTGAGCTATAGAGTTGTAAACTTGATAGATCCGGCCGAAAATTTTCAATTTTTGCCAATTTTTAGTAAAATATTGACAATCCACGTCGGAAATTCTAAGCAAATAATCACTAGATTTTAAGTTGTTCTTTTAAATGCAACAGGCCTCGTGAAATTCGGTGCAGTGGTTGCCGAGATATACGAATTCTCCTTCTACATGTATTTAGATAGGAGCACCCGAGCTAATGCTTCCTCTTAATACCACGCGGCTTAAACTAATTGGATAGAAACAGCCGTAAAGGAGTAGCATTGCATTACTCAGTTTGTATCACCACATTTTGATGTTGAATAGAGTAAGCCGAGCCTTATCTCTTTGTATATATACTGCGGACTTGTTCTGTAAATGTACTTAAGAATCGATAGCCAAGTACTCGTATCTACAGCGTTAGGAAGTTTCACAACTGCATGTGTTATTGGTGAATTTCAATGGCAAACAAGATGCTAGAGTAACTGACCTTCTGTGGCTTCAGAGATATAGACAATGCCCACGTATTATATACAGACATACAGCGTGCCGACCTTCTCGGAGAATCCAGCAATGGCGCGTATTTGAAAACATGTACCATGATGCTATGCAATCTCCACGTGAGTCGGAAATTTGCAATTTATTTGAAAAAAAAGGAAATTTTCCAATAGTAAAAACATAAGACCACAAAACTGAAATGTTGCGGCGATAAAGCGACACGCACAGAGTACGGTGTCAGAGCACGTCGAAAACACTGAAACTGCGGCTGACGCGATAGCAACGTCATACGCAGCGAAGACAAGCTATTTTCTAAAATCACATGTGGGAGGAAAGAGACGTGGTCGTGCCGTCCTTATAACACATGGTTTCGCTTGTAGACAGTGCTGACCTGCGAGAAAGTGCTGGCCTTGATTCGATTTAACTAAGCACGCGACGACAAGCTCATCTATCGCTCTACTGTTGAGATGACAGCTGTCGGTTTTTAATCGGGGCGACATCTTTAATTGATAGTGAGACTCCATACACTCCACTCCCTTTAGACACAAGATTTTATAAAATACTGCACCAGATCGCAGTTAGGTCATTTGCAGGATTTATAGCTTACGCCTCATCTCTCTGTTGACCTTTTTACGTGACAGTGGCCTATTAAAGAGACTATACTGATCCCATTCCGTCCCTTTTCATATTTTTTTCACGCTTTTATCTTTGTCACGCTCTTCTTTACGTCTTTACTTCCCCTTTCCCTTCCCCTAGTGCAGGGTAGCAAACCGGAGGTTCTAACTCTGGTTAACCTCCCTGCCTTTCTCTCATTTGCGTCCCTCTCTTTCTCTCTCTCTCTCTCTCTCTCTCTACGCTTCATATAATATGTGATTGTGCGTACTCAAGTATTTGAATAATGTTTTAGGGTGAAGGTGTATATGGCGAGCTGATTCGTCCATCCGTCTGTCCGTCTGTCGGTCGCCTGTACTCCGAAAACTGTTCCTGTGCAACCCCATGTCCATACGTGAAGAAAGAAAAAAAAAGTGAAAGAGAGGCGCGCGATTAGCCAACATCACCTAGATGGCACGAGGCCTGTTTACTCCGATCCATGACGTCGCGCTACCTCACCCGAAATTTCCACTGACAATGCTGGCGTGATGAAAGCGGTGAGGTCAATATCACTGTTGTCTACGAGAAGGCATCCCGATTAGATTCCATGGTAGTCGGGCCAGGTAACATAATGCCATGGGTCGGAGTGAAAAGCCTTGTGCTATAGGTGGTGTTAGATTAACTGAGCCAGCAGTAACGTCGTTGCTCTCCGTCGCAGCGGAGCGCGCGCGCAGCTGTTTCTCTCCGGCTTCGAAACGGGTAGGCCCCGCGTCTTATGTACTCCTTAGGAGCAGGCAACTTTCGATCAGCAATGCAGCGAGCAGAACCGGGAACGAGCTCGTCTATGCCGTGCCGATGGTGCATCCCGGGCACAAGAACATGCTCGTGCAGCCGAGCGCAAGCAGCAGCTGCATACCGAGGATCCGGCAGCCTACCAAGCCGTCGTTTAAGGAACTGTCGGGATTAACCCAGTGACCCTGGGTTAATCCCCACACCTGTTTCAGCTTCGCTGGTTAACCATCTGTATGGAGTGCTTGGGTGGTGATTTTTAAAGAAGTTTAGGTGTGGAATACGCTTTGAATAACTATGTAGGTTTGTAGAACGCAAATGCTGCCGCAGGGCATTTTTAAAGGACCTACAGAGCAGAGAACAATAAACACACTGCTTTGTTATTGATCTATGAAGAAAATGCACTTTTAGCAGATTAAACATCCGAAACAAGTACATAATTACAAAATTTCGCGACGAAGCTGTGCAGATATTTCTTTTCTTTTTGATGACCATAAAACATAAGCTTTGCTGAATAAACGGTTGTTCATTCCACTTCGTCGTACTAGTTTGACATACAAGAAATGCTAAACAACGAACTAGCTCCTCCAAAGTGAACCCGTCTGTATAGAATTGCCAACAGAAAGAGTTTTTCAGTGAACTTGAACCAAGCCTTCTAAGAAAAAATAAAAAGATACATTCACGCGCCATGTGAATGCAACCGTCTTAGTATTGTTCTCGGTTCTATTGAGTAAATCAAAGTATTCTTTACTACAAACTTCTATTATCAGTGAATGAAATTATTTGACCAATCTTTAAAGATATGGTTGAAACGCATAACCGTCAATGTAGAAATTGTAGCAGAAGTTTGATGTGGGCGAGTTGGTTTTGCGTACTTAAAGAAAAGAGCGCTACGAGGACGCGGACAAAAAGAGGAACATGTATGACGAACAAGGCGCAATTTCCAACTAAATGTTATTTTGAAGAAAGAGGGTTTTAAATACATACAACCTAGAATGGCCCATCGTGACATCACGACCTCCTTATCTCATTAGAAAAGCTATCTCTTTTTCAGTAAGCGTATTTAAAATCCTGTTTCTTCAAATTAACATTTAGTTGGAAATAGCGCCTTGTTCATCGTACATGTTTCTCTTTTAGTCCGCGTCTTCGTAGAGCTCTTTTCTTCAAGTAGAAATCGTAGTGCGCACTGAGAAAAACAAAACAAATGATTTTTTTCCATAAGAGAGAGAGAGGGGGGGGAAGAAGGAAAGGCAGGGAGGTTACCCAGACTGAGTCCAGTTTGCTAGCCTACACGTGGGAAGGGGAATGGGGAGTGACAGAGAGAGAGAAAACACGAGTCTTTAGCGCACTTGCACATGGACTAAGTTAGCTGTAGGATGTCTGTAGTCGGGCACTCAAGTCTGTTGCCTTCAGGTAGTGAAGAAGCGCTCGAACTGCTTTCTGGGCTAATGAACTGTGAGGGCAGGCTCCCTAGATCTTTGCTTCTGTAAATGGCCTGTCATCCAGTCTATTCAAGGCACACTGGAGAGTCTGACGTTGGTTGTTAGAGCGAGAACAGTGGCACAGAAGCTGACTGATGGTCTCTTCACACTTGCACTTAGCGCACATTGGTGAATCAGCCATTCCAACACGATAGCTGTAGGAGTTGGTGAATGCTACTCCTACCCACAGCCGACACAGCAATGTTGCGTCACGTCGTGGAAGGTTCGCTGTTAATGTAAGTTTCAGTGATGGGTCGAGGCTGTGTAAACGACACTTAGAGTTCTGTGGTGTATGCCAGCAACCTAACGTGATTGTACGAGCGAGACTGCGAAGCTCTCTTGCAGCGTCTATTCTCGAGAAAGCTATAAGGAGTGTCGGTGCGCCATCCTGAGCACGTCGGGCAGCGTCACCGGCGAGGTGATTACCAACGATGCCATAATGTCCCGGCAGCCACTGAAAGATGATGTCATGTCCTCGCTCAGAAGTGCAATGGCAAGTTTCGTTGATTTTAGACACCAGCTGTTCATAATTGTCACGTCGTAAACCTCGCAAGCTCTGGAGGGCTGCTTTCGAATCACAAAATATTGTACATTTCTCGGGCGGTTCTTTTTCATGTATTCGACAGCAGTGCGAAGAGCGGCCAGTTCGGAACCTGTAGATGCCGTTACGTGTGAAAAGTCTTAAACTTGATGACGACCAATTGAGATGGTATAACAATGGCGCCCGTCGAATTTTCTGAGACAGAACCGTCCGTGTAAACATGGATTCGGTTAGCGTATGAACAATGCAAAAGTTCCTATGTGATCTGCTTGAGAGCCGCGGTGGTCAGGCTAGCTTTCTTCGCTATTCCTTGAACAGCAAGGTACACATGAGGCTTTTTCAAGCACCACAGAGGGGATGGTGTTCTTGTTGTGGGTGAGTGCCTCAATGACAAAAAGTACCGGTTAGCGGCAACTGATCTGGAGAACGCTGCCTTGGGTCTTTTCTCAGGCAAGCGAGCGAGATGGTGGTCAGGGACTCTGGATATATGGCGAACATGCGCCCGGAGTGCGTCGATAGCTATATAAGTCATTATTTGGTGGTCTCTCGCGGTGGAAATTGTTGCTACGGTTGAAGCACTTCGAGGTAACCCCAGACATGTACGAAGGGCTTGGCCTTGAATGCTTTGTAGGACATGGATGTTAGTTTTGTTAGCATTGGACAGCACTGGTGTGCTGTATCGCAAGTATCGTAGGAAGAGCGTCCTGTATAGTTGAAGCATAGATGCCACGGATGTGCCCCAGGTTTTACCGGTAAGAAACCTTAGTAAATGGGTCATAGAAGTAAGCCTCTTCTTCAAGTACGAGATGATGGGGCTCCATGAAAGGTCTCTGTCAATAATAACGGCTAGGAATCGGTGAGATTTGCGCATGAAATCGTTTGGTGGTAGAAATGGGGTACCAGGTCATGGGCTTGTGGGTAAAAGCGACTAAGGCGCACTTCTCGGTCGAAATGCTGAGGCTTTGAGCACGCAAATGCGATGATGTTAGTGTCACTGCTTTTTGGAGCCGTGCACGCACCTGGAGACGTGTAACTGCCGAGGCCCACTTGCATATGTCGTCAGCATATATGTAAAAGTTTTCTATATATGGTAGAACGCCGGAAAATCGAAGGATTGCAAGGTTGAACAAAGTGGGGCAAAGAACGCCACCCTGAGGAACGCCACGGCAAGTGTAATGGTCAGCGGTTCGGCCATCTGCACTGTGCACAAAGAAGGATCTTTTGAATAGATAGCTCTGAATCCACCAAAACATGTGCCCACCAATTTCATTATTTTCCAGGGCATCAAGGATGGCTTCATGCGTTACATTATCATAGGCACTTTTCACATCGAGGAAAAGTGAAACCGATATACGCTTGCGGTGTTTTTCTTGTTGTACAGACGTCATGAGGTCGATGACGTTTTCAATAAAGGAGCGGCATCCTTTTTTTTCCATAAATATAGCTGTTGCGCTTTGGGTTTGAATTGTTTCTCAGTGAATAAAACTGGTGGCTAGGAGCCAGTCTTGCTCTTCATTTCAGTATCTCAGACCAAGACGCCCTAAGATACGGACAAAGTTATTCAAACACAAAGGTGGCGTTACCTTAGCTGAATACGCTGTTTATGCCTGTATGTAACTAATTCTAACAAAAAAAAAATCACGAGTCAAGGCTAAATCGCTCTCGCCCTGGTAAAGGTACCGCTAGTAGCGGCAATCACATCCACAAACATCGAGAAAATAATTCCAGATTTCACTTACTGTCTTGTTTGCTGTTCAAATTCCTGGAAACTACGTCAATACAGAACGTGAGAGATAGGAAGTTTAAATACATATAAGAGATGGAAACGTCTGCTGCAGGAGCATGTGGTCCTCCCCAACAAGTGCAATGTGTTCGACAGAGGCAGGGAAAGGAAGAACAGGAAATGTCAGTTGAATCTTGAACGCTGGAGCAGTGGCTCCCTCTAACGTTTTGTGACTACCTCCAGCGTGTGATGCGATGCGCCTAACTACACTACTAAGTGGCCGTAAATGGAAGTATGCTTGGGCCCTCACGTAATTGAAGCGAGTTCTTTTTTTTTCTGTTCATTAAGCAAGGACGTATGGAAGAGTAGTACGGTTTAAAGTTACTGATTCTATATTATAACGCTTTTGTATAGCGCGATATCATGAGTGCAAAAAAGTTATCGGTGCACAGGAAGTGAACATGTGCATTATAAATTCAGGCATAATTTCTTCCTAACGGATTTCTGGGCAATGAAAATAAGAGATAAATTCCAAAAGTGGAGCTATGACGACATGCACTCATAACTGGCGCGAGCGCTTCAGTGGCTCTGCCTGAACGAAAAGCAAGAACAATGACAGAATGAGCTGCGTCGGAGAAGGAAAGCTTCAGCTGTTCCGAAATTAAAGTAATTTGCATTTCTTTTGTGGGCTTTGTGATCTCAACTAGAGTAGTGCGGCTTTTAAGCGAGGGATACGGTGAAGATTCTCTTTGTCTCATATCAGCGAACGATCTGAGGCAGCAAAGATGCTTCGCAATCCGGCGGAAGGTCGCTATGCGGCTGATTAAGTCCTTGCTTTCGCTGCCAAACTCAATATTAGGGAATCAGCCTTCAAACCACGCCATCGACAGCCGACGCAAGACTGAGACGGCTCGGATAAAGATAAGGAAGAATGAATAAAGTGGTCTCACATAAGTGAAGCGATCAATAGAATAAATTATATTCTAGTCATTGAAAACATGTTTTTTTTCTCTCTCCCCTGACCCCTCCCGCCTTTCCCTTTCTTTATTAAGAAACTCCATATACCCATGTGTCGCTCCCAGCTTTTGAAAAGCATGCCTTTTGAGAGGTGCGGTAAACAAAGCGTTTTCTTGTGATTGATCGCGACTGCGCAACGGAAATATTTGACATTGGAAAAGTATACCGAGTACGCGTTCGCCTTTGGTGGTGCATCGGTAGTGGAATTAAAAGAGGCTGTCGACACGCCTAATCAGCTTTTCTTTAGCATTTTATTGTGGTACTTTACCGGCAATGGGAAACAAACTGCATGACAATATTATATATCGGCGTATTGCCTCACGACCTGCTGAATTAGTCGAGCGACGCGTGAAAAAAAAACAAAAAAAAACAGAGTCACTGCTCTACTTCCGCCTTCACGTCAAGCCCAGCGTTATGGATCGGCGTGTTTGGCACGTAGAGTTCTGGACACGAAGTCGCGCGTTTGATTCCCACAGGCATACTGACTGGCGTGCACTAATAGAAGACGGCTTAAGTGGTTGAAGTCTATCCGTATAGCACTCGGCCGCGGTTCTTCTCACGACCACCGCTGCGACACAAAGCTCCAGTAATTGCTTGTGGTTCACGGACGTCGTATTTCTTAGAAAACGCGCAGTGGTTGTTGGAGAAACTGCGACATCAATTGCGTGTTCAGCGTACTGAAAATACTTTTGGAAAAACGTTTATTACTTTGTGTTCCCAGAACCAAAGCACACCAATGCAGAAGCTGCACACCAGAGGGGGCGAGAAATTCAGCTTACCTGTGCCTCCTCCCTGCACAATGTCTTTACTGCAGCCGCTATTACAGTTTTCTGCAAACCGCTCTTGACATTATTCCCGAATACTGTCAGCTATCTCTTTAAAAAATACACTTGTTGCAGAAAGTTGTGTGTATATACATAGATCACTCACGAAGTCGCCTTGTTTGTCCATGTTTTTCCCGAAAACCCCTCATTATCCATTAAAAGACTACGCTAATGGTTACTTGGGACTCTCTGTCATGCACTAAAATTGTGCTTCACTGAAGGACGGTGACAGCGTGGTTAGAAACAGCTAGGGTGTACGCAGATAAGCAGGAGCGCGGCTATAAATTACCTAAAGAACATCCCCGCTTGCTCCTCTAATATTTCAAATAAACGCATTTTGTCGTATCACAACCCTTTATCGTTTGAGTTCCGCACGCTTCGCACAAGACGTGCTAGAGCTCTCGCTCATCTTTTATCTGAGTCACACACAAGCTACTCTTCTACTACGGTGGCCAACGGGAGGCTCCCGTGCTTGGGCGTCCTAAAAAAAAAAAAAAGACTTCCTTATCGGACGCTGTTTCTTTCCCCTCTAACAGGTTTCTTTGCAAACCCTAACCCAGATGAGGCTACGAGCCAGACTCGGGCATCGCTACTTTGTTGCGTCAAGCCATCCGCGACGCTGAAGGGAAGAGTAACTGCGTAAGGGCACTCACGTCGTCCTCGGTACTCCGTTAAAAACATCCTGCTCACCGCACGCGCGCATGCGCGCGCTTCCCAGTGGTCGTATACACCACGGGCAGACAAGCGCCGGCCTCTAATTAACTGGCCTTCGGAGCCCCGCGGTTCGCTCGCTGCCGGGCGTCTCGCTCTGGCGGCAACCGGATCTGTTAAGTGTGTGTCGCGAGACACGCTTCCTCCTTTCGCCTTGAGATTCTGTTTGGGGATGATTCTCGTCACAACCTTAATTAACGTCCGCAATGTGCAGGCTACGCTCGTGGCGCGCTCGCGCTTTTGGTGCGGAAATGCGAAAGGAAGGGGAAAGAAAAATAACGAAGACTCGGACTACGCGGAGAGCCTTCTCATTACACATTTCCGTTCTTAACCACTTTTTTTTTTTCTCGCAGAAGAAGCGAAGGGGCCCGACGTTACTTTGTGGCCGTTTTCTGAGATGCATTTACACCAGGTGCCGCTTCTTTTTTGGAGGTGAAAAAATGATTCCACGTTATACACCATGGTGGTGCGAGTTTTATGTAGTGACATGGATACCTTACAAGTCTTGCTCAGCCGGAAGGCGGTTGTGACAACGGAGAGAAAAATGTGGAGAATCAGAAGTACTAACAAAAGAATGGTTCATATGTATTTCCCTTTAATTCACAAAACGCTTTCGTTGCTGTCTTCCTTTTTCTTTTTCTTAATTGATGTTGTGACAGTTCTCGCGAGAGATGTAATTACGTTGTCTTAATCTAGCATGTAGGTCCGTCACCTGTTTGGGAGGAGCACATTTAGTAGCGGAGACTGACAAGTCAGACTGACAAGTCTGACAAGTCGAAATGTATAACTAATTATAATCTTCAACATTATGGTAGCTACGCTACTTTGTTTTATTTATTCGCTCTATATGAAGCTGTCCTACAGGAAGGTGAGACGAAATTGTTAGCCAAGAAACCGTACGCTTGGCTACGTCATAAGGCAAGGGGGTAGGTGTGTGAAAAATAGAAATGGTGGACGCGGTGAATTCATACACTGTTAAGAATGGCGAGCTGCACTGCAAGATTGCCACCCAGTTACGACCGGGGAACAAGACACGCATCCCCCGCTCTCCGTCGCTGCACCTAGGATGCGTTCGAGGAAGCGGGCGTTGTGCTGAAAACCGCCGCCATTCCTCCAGCCCCATCGCCGTTGTGACGAAACGAGTTCGGTGGGCGAACTATGGTGCCGGAGCTCTCCAGCGCGTACCTGATCTGCTACGCGTGAGCAAGCTGCCGCGGGAAAGCCGTTTTTTGTTGCTTCTCAGACGCCTTCCGGGACGCAGGACAACGAGCTACCCACCATGGCTCCGAGCTTCCCGGAACGGCACCCCTCCGACATCGGCGCCGGGCATCGGAATGTGTGTGCCTATGTGTACGTAAACTGTTCTGCGGGGCGGCGGCAAGTTGACAATGAGTAAACGAACGTTCGCGTCACCTTGTATCGCGGGAGGACCGAGTGTATAAAAACTGCTGTGGTGCGAATGCTGGACACTTCTCTTGAATAGTGATGTTAGACTGATACACTTCTCTCATGCAGTCATGTTGGACTGACACTCTTTTTCTCAAGCAGTCATGTTAGACTGATTTAAATACTGTAAATAAACCCATAATCCTCGTTATTGGTGAGAAGCAGTTCTTCCCTTCATCAACGTCCTCAGCGTGGATAAGTTGGACGACGGCATGGGCCAGCTACCTTCGAATTCATGCCGGACTCCAATCTTGGCAACGGATCTCGAGCGATGGGATTGAGCCCCCAATCCTGACAACACGCGGGCGGACCGCCCTCCTTGCATATCCATTCGAATCCCGAGATTAACGAAACTTTTTAGATGTCCAACCTCCAAACTTACTACAAAATTCGTTGGCGCTTCATATAGTTCTGTCTCACTATGTTCGAATGAGTTTTTTGGGGGGAAAATAACGGGAACACCTGCATATTTTACGCCAATCATACAAATGTTGCGTCGTTAAGTCTTTTATCAAGAATACTGAATGGTGAAGAACCCTCTTGTATGCACAATCTCTACTGATATCTGCATGATATCTGCAAGACTCGACTTGACCAAAAAAAGAAAAAAAAAAGCGTAAAGACCGACCAGTATGCACCCTAACCTCAACGGTGCACCGCCACGACTGCCACCATTCTGTTCTCGTACTCCTTCCTTGACTGTTTGTTTAATTTCTCCCTCCAGGTAACTCGATATGTTTCACCTCTCACACTCAACCGGCTCACACATCTCAGGAATGTTTTAGGTCTTCGCATCCCAGCGCGCGTTATCTTTAAAGCATAAGAAAAATCGGTGTGCCCACCCCTATCTCGCTGCATCAATTTTCTTCTTCACGTAGGCGCAATTCGTGCGCCTGCCTGCAATTTTCGATCGGTCAGGTTTCAATGAATAATGATCGGAGTGTCCGGTTCCGACGTCTGGTTCAAAGCAGCCCCTCCTGGCTCGAAGGTGAAATATTTAATTTCTTCTTTGTTTGATGAATTGCACAAAACCGAGCACATTTCTTTTCTATATGCGTTCGGCACGGCCACCATGCAGTCACGACTCTTGTTTATTCAATAGGTGCTTCCTGCTTGTAAGTGTGCGGAGTATGGTTTGGAAAGTACGCATTAGTGTTACTTGCAAAAAGATATTCGTCTACTCTGCATTTCATACAATTTTGTGTATTTGGAGGCTGACCCAGAGAGCTCGTACGACCTGCGGGAACAGTGGGAAAAAATAATTGGTTTCAATAGCGCAGTTCTTCAAATAGCTACATTCAACAAATATTTCTTGATTGGAAATACACTTCCTCCTTAGGGTACTTCTGTATCGACGAAATAACAGCAGTGTTGGTCGTCGTGGTGATGGAAGTGGACCAACGCGGCCGTCTGCCGGCAGCGGTAGCGTCAGCGGCGCCCGCCTCCAGGAAGCGGATTGGTCAACAGAGCGACAGCGAGGACACTCATGTCTACTCTCTCAGTAATGAGGACCCTTCGAATGACGACTTCGAACTTGCGAAAAGCCGCAAAGCGAAGAGAAGGAAGACCAGAACGTTTTCGTAGTCAAGAACTCAAACAGTAAGACACACGCAGAGGTCGGACCGCAATACCATCATATTTGTAACCGTGCTTCCTGCCGTCAACATGAAGCTACCTAACAGGCAATCTGTGTCGATGTCACTGGAAGCGCTTGTGCCAAACTAAATATGGGACATTCGAGTGAACACTCGAAAACCACTACTGCCGGTTGACGTCCAACATGAGGGTGCTCTGACCAACCTACGCTGTGTAACAGAGCTTGATGACATTCAGGTGCACTCCTACATCCCTCTGGGATCAGATGTAATCACCGGCGTAATCTACAACATAAACGTGGCCGTCCGTAATAATGACTTGCCCAATCTTGTCAAGCCAGAAAATGAGGCTGTCATTGTAGATGCTACTCGGCTAGGCAGCTCACGCGGCGCGACGATTGCATCCAGTGTTCATTATCTTCCTTCGCATGTTAAGGCAGGACCCTTTATACATGCTGTGCGGCCCTTCATTCTGAAGCCTCTTCAACGCCGCAAATACATGAAACTGGGACACGTGAGCAGCGTCTGCGAAAACCGGGAGAATGCCTCCCCTGCGCGTCCCAGCCTGCAGATAAACGTGGCGCCACCGTAATGATGTGTTCCGACTGTAGCGAGTCTGATTATCTTTTTCGAAGAATTGTCCACATAAGAAGGAATTGGTCATCTTGAAAGAGATGGTGAGAGACCATTCAACCCATAGAGAAGCCGCCGCTAAAATCAGGAGGCGACGTTCCCGTGACTGACGTTCTTCAAGGAAGGCCATTGCCTCTGCGACGCGCTTGCCACCTCCTACATCATCCCATCCCCCTCTTCTGCCCAGGCAATGCACTGCAGAAAAGACCACGAAGGTCAAGGTCACTGAGGAAACATCTGCCGAAGCTTGGCCAGCCCTAACAAAACGACAGCAATCACCAGCAGAATCAAAGCAAACTTTTGGTGGATAACCTCCGGCGTCTACTGTCAATGATTTGTCCGGCCAAGACAGGCAAGTGGCCGTAATGCTACAATCGCTAATTGATATAATCCGCATGATACTGAACAAGCTGCAAACACCAGTAACTAGAAGTGCTCTGCAAATACCGTATACACTAAATCCAGTGCTTTCTAGCATCATATCAGCACCATGGCTCGGCCAATTGTCTTCTTCCGCACTGAAGGTTTGCCCATCCGTCAATGGAATGCCAGACGTTACAGGACCCGTATATCAGATTTTCACCAATTCCAGAAACATCAGCTTGACTCATACTGTCTAGTTACGAATATTTTCGTCTCGTCAAGGTGCGGTGCTTGCAGCATAGTTATCTGCATCCGTGCGGATTTTACATATGTGGCCCACGTCGACTCGACAAAACGCAAGCAGTCGCGTTTCGGCGACTTCAGACAAATACATACCCACACCCAAAATACATTAGCAAAATCACAGAGGGCAGGGAAAGCGACAAATGTAGGCTCTGTTCAGAAACAGGTACACTCACACACATAATGTGGGAATGCACCTCACTCCCGTTCTCTCATCCCCCCGTCAGCAGCGAGACTGACTGGACAGCCTGGCTCAGTTCCGGGGACGTCGACCGACAACTTGAACTGGTGGACTGGGCGGAAAAGGCCAAGCAGGCCCAGGGCCTTACTTGAGCCCTAACCCTCAGCAACGTCCCTCTTTACCCTTCCCCCTTTCAATAAAGTTTATCACCACCACCACCTAATCAATGGCATACTCACGTGGCAAGTCACTCTGTGGAAACAGAAATATGCCCCCACTACCCTGTGGGACGCAGAATGATGGTGATTGTAGCGTGAGAGGGATGTTGATGGAAGAGTGGCGCAGACAGAGAGGGGCCCATATACAGGTCGTCGGAATGCCTTGCAGGGGGATTGAATTTCTGATTCAAAACAAGCCACAATAAGTGCTCCATGTTCTCTTCGCAGCCGCAGACATCCAACGCGTCACGGTTGGTTATTACAGTTAGCGTAAAAAGATGAAAGAGAGAAAGAAAGCGAGGAGCGGAAGACAAAGAAGTCAGCCAGACTAGCGTCCGGTTTGCTACATACATTGAGGATAAGAGACAGTGGCGATAGAAAGAAGAAAAGAGAGAGAGGGAGTTAACACTGCGTGCACGCGGGGGAATATTTTAGAGAACGCATGACGTGTTGACTGTACGAAACGGGCCACGTACACAGAAGCGCCGGAATATTGAAACAATATGAAGTTGTGGTCGAGATTACGATTTATTCTAAAACAAATCGGGTGCCGAAGAGAATTTCAAGTGGTGATGGCTATATGAGGACGGTTGAATACAAACTATAAATGTCTGTCCACGTAAGCTCTCACAATTTAACAACGAAGTCAGTGTTGACGTCAATGACGAGCAAGAAAGTCTCAGAATGACGTAAAGAAATGTCAGGACAGCGATTCGGGTACGCGTTATAAAAAGCGCACGTGCACTGCATGAGAAGATTCCGTAAAGTAGGGAAAGGGAAAAAAGAAGTAAGAGGGAAAGAGAAATGGTGGAACTATCCTTCGAAATAAAACTTACAGGAAAGTGTATGAGTGGGACACAATTTTTCTTGATGAACCAGAACCTAATTGAAATTCATGTTATTCAAATATGCAGCGTTTATGGGCGAGTACTACAACAAATCTGACCAATTATCTTTATTGCTGCGTGATAATTTTTAAATGATTACCCTGCTTTTGTAATTAAGAATCGTCTTCTGCCAGTAGAGAGAGATTACTGCCAGTAAGACAGAGAGATTCTATAGAGAGAGATTACGTTCTTTCGGGGCTCCGAATCAAAGTGTACTTGGCTGCCAGTGCATTTTCCGTGGAGTGTGCTTTCTTTTGTATACTTGCCCAAGTTGCGCCGTTTTAGCCAGTAAGCGCAAACAAAAGAAGAAAGAAGAAAGCTCTAATGAATAGGCAGCGTTGTAAGCTTTTGCATAAGCCTGGGTGGTGAGCCTTATGTGCGCAGTTGACCGATCGCAATTCCAGGAACCATGCTGTAAGCGAAGTACCGTTAGGCACTGCCTCATCTTCAAGCGAGGTTAGGCCTTTCGGTTCCCGGCTAAACAAGTGTTCCACCTGGCACAAACTAAGACAGAGTGCCACGCCGGCTTCAGCAGCCTCCTGCGTCCTACACTAGTGTTTAACTGGATTCCATTAAAGAGACACCGTTGAGAGCCAATAGCGCTGTCCTTCACTATTCGGTTCTCAGCGAAACGCCGGGCTTCTTTGATCTTCTGCTTTCTTCTAGACTGCCTGGCGTACAAACAACATTGGCCAAGTTGACTCGACGTTCGCGCACTCCGCTTACGAGGAGTGCGCGAGTACCTGCTCCTAGGCAAATAAACTCTCGTCCCACGCCAGCATGTCTCCTGTCAAGTGTGCCCTCGAATTCCGCCACACAAGAGCGTTACGCAACACCAGACAGGGGGAAATGTTTCTTGCGTAGAAGTCGATTTTATCTGGAATTGGGGTTGATAGGCACGCGTCGTGATCCCAGTCCAGATTATGCAATGAGCTCGAAAGTGATACACTCAGCTGGAGAGTCATAATGTACCTTCTTTTCCACTATTTTTGTGTCCCCTTTTGCGAGCTGTGTCGATTTCATCATTACAGTTATTCCAGAGGGTATAAAAAGTGATCGCGTATGTTGAGAACGCTTCAGCTGCTGCTTCCGAAACTGCTTCTGAAGCAGCGGATGCAGTTTAAATGGACACTTTCAGTGGGCTGTCGAAGTCACTGGGAACGCATTGGCGAAGGTTGCAACACTCCATGAACTTGCTATCTGTACAGCCAATTAATCACGCTGCGCTAATCAACGTTACTCAATTTGCGCTATTAGGAAATGTATCTTGGCTTTATGATGTTGCCCTTGGGTCTACATTTCAATAAGAGCCTTTTATACATGCGAACCCAAATTATACTTAAAATTACATCGGTCGTATTCGTCAACGTTCGTAATAGACTGCCGGCGAAAGCTCTGAAATCCTCGAATGGAAGTTTAGCTTATGGACGTAATTTAGATGGACGTAATTTAGCTTATGTAGCTAAATATATAAGTATCAGACGTGTGTCGGCGAATATGCATCTGCACAGATTCTCTCCGTGAAGGTCCACGCCATTACGCCGGTGTATGGTCTGTCGGATTACTGATAGGCGGGCAAGTTATAGGGAATCAAAGCTATATCTGGACAGTGCCAGGGAAGGCATAGAGAGACCAAGAAAATGGACAGGCCATGTACTGCACTCACAATATTTTATATTCAGCTTTGGTTTCTGAAAATATCTTTGCGAATTATTTTAGTTTTACATGTTTTGATGCTGCCAGCCGTGTACTAATGAGCCATTCCGCTTAATAAAAATGTTTGTTGTCAGTGTAGCCAATATCCTGCCTATTTTCTTCGCAACTCTTCCTTTTGTAGCGCTATCCCAGGTATAGCTATGAATTAGCATTCGTTGTTGTTTTTCCACGAGAGTAGGCAGATTTGTACATGTTAAAGAAAAAAGAAATTACCGATTACAATTATAAATATTACATTGAAAATGTTCTTGATTACAGTGGCAAACTTCTGTTCCATGAAAGTAATGGTGTTGTTACTAAAACGTAACCACTTACTTTAACGTTACTTTCCGCTCAGTCTTTAATAATATTGCGCAAATACACTAAATAGAACGAGCTGGCTGGGCTCTTTAAGTGCGTCCTCTGCAGCCGTTTGCACGTTGTTTATGTTTGGCTATCCAGTGGCCTGATGCTCGCGTCGAGGTCCTTTATGAAATGCAGCACTTGCTATTGAAACTCGGAGAAGGCGTTCCCGCTCAATCCAATAGAAAGCTTAAGAAATCTTGCGTAGGTGATTTTGTGCACCAGAGCCCGAAGTAGTCATCGTTTTGGAGCCATAGCAACGCCAGTTACATTTGTCGGTCAACATCTGCAGAGCAAATGCGCATGGACGAGGATCCAGCGTGGTACGACTGCGGGCGTTGTACTGTAGTTCTTGCCAAGTCGAAGTGCTTAAAGCTGCGTCACTTGTCACAGTTTGTCTCCTCAGTAGCTTAACTGGTTATTGTATTTGGTTACTGAAAAAGTGTAATCGAATTAGAGTGAGCTTTAGCGAGTAAATTATGTAATCGATCAATTACAAGTCTACCGAAAATGTAATTCGTTACAAGTAATTAATTACATGGCACTCGTTACATACAAGTCTGCCTGTATAACACAGAATCTACAGTTTGTCTATGTCAAATGTTAGGGGCCTGCATTCACTGCTGAACACGTAGCTCATCAAACAACGGGAATGGATAGCCGTGCAGTAACCAATGATCACGGAGGTACTTCTAGCTATCAACGCATGGGGAATCCTGTTCGGGTGCTGTTACTGGGGCTAAACGTTTGCTCTGCAGTTTTCTTTCCTTCTCTCAACACGATGCACTTCGACTTGAGCTGCCGGAGATGTGTATTTGTAAACGAAGGTATCTTCATGGGGCCACTTTTCACGACTAGTCGCACGAACACCAGAACAACTGTGGGCTTCATGCTCCTGAAGCAACTAGCACACGACAGGCTAGGCAGGGGAGAAAACGTTCTACGAATGTTTATTTCACCAACGCACACTATCTCCTCTAAAACAATGAAACAATAGAAAAAAAATGTACGAGAGAACGAATAATGCAAGGAACACATTTGTCAAGATCTAGTTCGTACTCACTCAAACCGGAACTTTTTTTCACCAGTGAACATGTAACTCGGTAGGTGATGGTACCAGTAGAGATGTGGCGGCATGCCTAAAGGATCTATAACATTCCCACCCTTTTTCTCTTTTTTGTTATTGTCTCGCAGGTGCGGCGCAGACGACCACCGCCAGGCCTCGGTTTCTGAGCGGTATCAAGAACGTCACTGTCGCACAAGGTCGAGAGGCCACTCTCGAGTGTCACATTGAGAACTTGGGCAAGAACAAGGTGAGGTGACAGCATACATTACTGCAGAGCTTCAGTTTGTCATGCCAGAATTGATTGAACGTCAGTTTATAACGCTGAATGACAGCGTATTATCCTAGGGCTCCTTTTGGGTGTTTCAAGTAAGAATATTTCGGAACCATATGCGAAGCTTCAACGGATGGGCACAGTTCTCGCCCTCACGGTCTAGCTCTACGAGTTGCGATCCCTACTGGCGTTGCCGACTTCGTGTCTGGGTACACTGGAGATCGCTTTTGCCTCTAATTGATACGCATATCCAGGCTGTCGTCTCAGCAGCAGAAACCACCCGATGATTCCATCATCGCATCGTTCAGAGTTGCATGTCCATTTCTAGGCGAACAATGTCTCGCGTTCGCAGCATCTGTCGCAGCGAAGCAGCAGGCGTTGGGCCAACGCCGTCTCCCAATCGTAAACTCGCATTGAAACAACGTGCCCTCCGTGCCGCACCTTTTGCAACGCTGATCGCACGTGCCGCTGCCCTCAAACCGCGAGCGCCCAATGAGTAACGTGTGGCCATCATATCTGGAGAGAGAAATCCGCGTCCGGCGCTTCCGAGGCGCCTTTAAGGGCGCACGAACGAAATCGCCGGTAGAGACGGGGCTCGCGTCGTCTGCATACGACGCGGCGACGGAGAATACCGATGACGACCGCGCTGCCCTCTCGAGGAGGAACAATGAGGCCCCGAGAGCGGCGGCGCGGGAGCAGCGGAAGAGTTCTTAATTGCAGCCGAAGCCGCACGTGTGCCGCCCCTTTCGTTCGAAGACGGGGTGCCTCCGGCGAGGTATAGCGCAGACGCGGCCCTTAATAGCTTGTTAAACCGATAGGCGAACGCGCACAATGCGCGGGCCGCGGGTCGGTGGGAGAGCAGAGGAGGCCGGGGCGCTGCGGGGTGGTCGCGGTGCCTGCGTGGAGGGAAACGCTGCGCTTCGGCGATGGAAACGCCCGTGTCAAACAAGCGGGCTGTAGCAGGTGACGACGAAAAGAGGAAAGTGATTGGAAGTGATGACAGGCGCAGCACAGGGGAAAAAAGAAAAAAAAAGAACGTTAGCAGCCCATTGTGAAGGAGGAAGAAAGGTGTGCGAATAGATACTACAAAAAAAATAAATTTCGTTGTAGTGTGGGATTGTGTCTGTGCAAAGGAGTGAAGTAGCTTTTAGGTGGTCGATCTAGCGTCCCTTGACACACAGCCAGTAGATAAAAGGAAAAAGAAACGTAGAATGTCTTCGTCCTCACTGTTTTTAATGTAAAGAGATGGACTTGGCGACGCAGGGACTTCCGTCATGTGGCCCGCTGTTTTTCTCTTTGCCTTGGGCACTTGTCAATTGACATGACTTGACATGAACATAATACATATACATATACATATACATATACATATACATATACATATACATATACCGATATGCATTGCAAGGCTAGATCTTATCACCAACTCGTCCTCAAGTTCATGACTGTTAAATCGTGCATGTGTTTCTGAAGCCTCTCTTCATTTCCAAATTATATCGTAACGAAAAATCAAGCGACATGTTCAGCACATTATTGTGCGCTGTGTGACGGCACCTGTGATATTATTTGACACCAGAACTTGCGCTCGTATTCTTTTGTGCACACGTAAATCACTTTCGCTCACTCGTTTGCAAACCAGGGCTTGTATTCACAAAAACTTCTCATTCTTGCCGCTATTGGCGCTGGACATTTTATTAGCAAAGATAAGAACATGTAACGTACACCCTTGAACAAAAGTTTACGGACCACAGGGTCACGGAAAGAACAGAATTTTTTCTTAATTAACATGCATAAACAGAAATTGATGAGTGCACTAGAAAACTCGTAATGCCAAGTTTGGACTGCAGTCTTTAATTTCAAGTTCCATTAACTGAGAGAGCAGAAAATGAGTTTTATAGCGGAATCCCTGGTCCGTATACATTCGCTCACGGGTGTACATCCACAGTAACGGTAAAAACATTCACGGCATGCAAGAGGCAGCCGAAAACCTGCCGCAAGAAGAGGCGAGCGGCAACTTTGTACTCCCGCAGAGCGAACGGGTCTTGGGACACTTTTTTCCTAGCCGGCCGCTAGCCGCCGAATGGGGAGACCAATGAGGAGTCGCCGATTCAGTCACGTGGGCGAACGCTAAAAGAAAATATACCCCCTTTCTCAGAATCGCGGTTGCAACCGCAGTGAATTCAACTGATGGCTATTCACTTGCTGGCCACGGCGGCAAAGACGCTCGCAATTGGGGCCATGCCCACGCTGGCGCGTCCTGCCAACTGCGAATTGCCGCGCGCGTTTTCTTTTTTTTTCGGCAAAAAAATTAAATTATGGGGTTTTACGTGTCAAAACCCCAATCTGATTATGAGGTACGCCGAAGTGGGCGACTGCGAAAATTTTAATCTGCACATAAATCTGATTACACGGGTGTTTTGGCATTTAGTCCTCATCGAGATGCGGCCGCTGTGGCCGGGATTCGATCCCGCGACCTCGTGCTTAGCAGCCCAACACCATAGCTTTGTCCGACTAGCGCAAACGTACCTTCACGAAAGAAAAGCTTCTTTATCGTTTTCTTTTCTTAAATTCGGCGTCAGCTCAGTTCAGATAATGACCTTGCTGCACGAACAATTTAGCGTCACTCGAAGATATTCGCGGCTCCAGAGACTGTCACTAGGTGATAAAGGTACGTGCATTTATTCTAACGAAACTGATCATTGCATTAACGGAACTACTCTATGAATTGCACTCCCATATACCATAACTGAGCCGAACATAACATATTTAGCTACTTAATGACTACGAAGCATTACCAAAGCTTTACCGGATGTTAATATTGAACAGTGAAAATGTATTTTATCGTTCATCACTGTCAACCTTCAAGACACGTGAAGTTTTACTGGAAATAACCGCATTTTTTCACGTGAGCACAAGTACTGCAAGGAACATTTTAACAAAATGTGGCTGCCGGGGACAAGGCTAAGTGCTGGAAATATTGTAAGGACTCCATTCGTTTATAATATACGCGCACCAATAGATTGTGCTCGCTTTCCTTTGTTTGGCTAATCTAATTTCGTATTCTTAAATCCCGTTAGTCTTTTACCATCAAAAGGAAATATTAGATCGCGAAAGGAGTGCGAATGACTTCCTACCACTGACTAGGTTGCGAAATTAGGGTTCAGCAAATTTCAGTAAAAGCAGCGACTCCGACAGTGAATACCAGTTGGTCGAAATTACACTACCTATATTTTTTTTCATGTTGAAACATGTGTGAATTGGTAAAGGGAGCCTTGTAGTACCGATCCTGTTTTCGCGGATATGAACTTCGAAAAAGAATTTTTTGAAAAGGTCACAAGCTTCACCGCTTTATCTTAGTACTGGGCGGTTCGTTCCTTAACAACAAATCTCGTTGTATTCCTTCCGTATACGAATAGCGGGCTGGTGGCGACATTCTTGAGTCGTAGCGGCGAAGCATAAAGTGTGACGGTACGAATGACTATATTTAGATGCGGCAGTAGAGAGTCTTAGTTGTTTTATCTTACCTGACATATACAACCTATGTCCATATGCAGTAAATCTCTCCGTACAAAAACAAACAAAAAGCCGGTGGATCTCAAATGCAGATTGCAGTGCTCGATTACGCGGAAAAGCGAGCCCACTAATTTCTCTAATGACACTGCTGGCGTTTACGCAGTGTTTTGTTGCTTTCTTCCTTCTTTTTTTGACGTCATGGCCCTAGATGTCATGTCACCCATCACGGTAGGGGCCAAGCAATTATCGAATTCATACAACGCAAGATTTGAACATTACGGATGTCAAGGATTAAGACAAAATGGAGAGCAAATACGGAAAGACACACTGTGTAAGAGAGGCTCACATTTTTTTATAGCCTTATGGAGAATCAAGGGTGCTTCAACGACCATAGTACAGTCGTAGCCTGCGACCTATAATTGAAATGGGGAATTTGTAAACACCGTTCAGTGGACAGAGAACACAATGGGCTAGAATGAGTCTTCGGCCCGCATCGGCAGCGGTGGTTTCGTCAAATGAGGCGCGATTGGGCCGGCTTTTGTCCTATCAACATAAAGTGAGCATACTGTCCAGCGCGGGACCAGACAATTGGTGACACTTACAATGGCTGCAGGCAACGATGGTAAAGCACCTAAGAGGCAGTGAAATAACCGTGTGGAGTGCTATAACTATACGCTGTCTCAGAAAAGCGGATCGATACAATGTGCAAATAAGGAACACCTGAAGCATGCGTAAACATAATCGACGTGCAATATTTAAATAACTGCGCAGATCCCTTAAATTTATAAATACGGATACATCATCGTGCCGCAAGTGGAATATATAGAAAGGAAGCGAATGAGGACATTAACTTAGAATCAAACGGACGAAGTATGATGTGCTTTTTCAAAATGTGAACATTTATTTTGTGAGCAAGGACCACGTGCGAATTGCTTCTTTCAATGCCTGCATGTAATTTCTTTTTAAACCGAGCAATGTGTTCCAGATGTCTCCGCATTAAATTTTTTTTCAGGAAATGCGTCCACCTGAACGCACTGCACGCTATACGCACGTGGTGGGAATATTATCTGTATTGAGACCAACAAAAGAAGACATTTAAAATCAGTTCTTCCCCGTTTCTCCTAGAAGAATACGTGGGCCACCCTGCATTCGCACTTTCCACTGATTGTTTCTCGATCTAAGGATTCCAATATACAGCTAAGCGTCTGAACAGAAAGGCGGAAACAAACAGAAGGGATGGAAGTGCAATCAGCTGAGCCCCACATGGCTCGGGATGCCAACGCTGGCGTATGCTACCCTGTTATGCGTACAAGAAACAGAGCCCATTCGACACAGAAATATCTAAACTGAATCAGACATTAAGAAGAGCGCAATGAAAGGAATACAAGGAAGAGCGGTATAGGAGGCACACACAAACGAGCCCACGAGACCGGGGTAGTGACTCATTCAGGGCGGCCTCCGGTAGTAGGCCTGTACGTCGTGGAGGTAGGCACAAACGCGTGGGAGACACACGCCGTTGGGGGGAAAATAAGAGCATGATGGGAACTGGCTCCTGCGAATTAGGAACGCTCGGCAGAACTCCCCTCAATTTTGGGAGGAGGTCCAGACCTCCCGACGTCCGTCGTCCCTCCAAGCCGGCTCCCGTCTGCCTCGCGGGCCGCCGTCGTCTGCTCCGCAGACGTCTCTTTTCCTCCTCTCTCTTACCCTTCCTTGTTGCCGAGTTGCTACGCAGCGTGCGGCGCGGCTTTCCCTGCTTGCTCTTCAATCATTTTCTTCTCCTTTCTTTTTTCGATCTATCGAGTCTGTCGATGAAGCGAAGCAGGCGGCCAACATGTATTTCTTGCTATGCGCCTATTGGGCCAATACGGTGCAGCGTTCCGCGAGCTGCGAAGCGCGCAGTGGCACACTTGTGTCCGCGTAAAGAAGTAGTGCCTACTTTTTGATCGTGCCTGCGCTACACGTCAGTTAATCTCGAACCTTTATGCTGATCAACATGTTTGCACCATTTTCGGCTGCATTGCTGTCCTTGCCGATGAACACTGGGGCGGTCGCTATAGCAGCGGTCTTGCCTAGGAGCGAATATATTGCATTGCCTCAAACCCCTTCTTCCCCCATACAGTAGCATCGCTCAATCATACGGACATTTAAAGAAATCCAAAAGAATAGCTTGAATTATCGAACATGAGGGTTTGGGGTACATGATTTTCAGTAAGGCTCCAATGACCAAGGCAATTGACTTCTATTTATGAGCGTCCAACTGCGCCATGTGTTCCATATTATAAACCAGTAGCTGCGGATAGCTTTGGCGACAAATACAAACAAAAGTGATCCGAATGTCAATGTGCCTTTTTGTTTTTTTTTCCTTTACATGTTCTGATCAAACGGTATACTCAAGCACTGGTAGCCTGGCTGCTTCTGGGCAGTTCATCAAAATTCTTCCTTAGGGATACCTTGGCTACTTGGTTGAGTTTAACGCCTATAGTGAGTCAAGAACGGCTTACATCCTTTAGAGCCGTGCATGAGGAACGTGAATAGGAACGAAAAGAAGTGAACCAGAAGTATG
Organism: Dermacentor albipictus; assembly: GCF_038994185.2. Classification (NCBI taxonomy): domain Eukaryota; kingdom Metazoa; phylum Arthropoda; class Arachnida; order Ixodida; family Ixodidae; genus Dermacentor; species Dermacentor albipictus. Next base: position 347,696,757 of record NC_091821.1, on the reverse strand, counting down.
CACATTTGCTATTTCACGGACTTCACGGGCGTTATGACAGCGCAGCTTCCTGTTCCTGCCGCATGTATTTACACATTGACTTCACGTTTTATCTCTTGTGATGTCGCCCACGCTTCAACGTCTTCGTGGGTGCGCACTCGGAAAGCTGTCTGGCCGACGCTACCTCCAGCTTGAGCAATACTGCGCTCATTTATTGAAGGCTGGGCTCACGCACTCCCACCCCAGGCGCTCCCGCAATAGTTCTTACCGTTCTCCTCTTTTCCTCACCGCGTCGCCTTTCCCTGTCCTTAAACGAATTTCTCCATTTGTCCCCCTATTTTCGGTGTCATTCCGTCTACCAGTGGCAGCGCTCGCCCGCATGGTGTGCCCGCATTTTCCTTATATCTCGTTTGCGCCCTCGCCCCTCCCGTCTCGGTTCCTTTGTTTGGCGAAGCAATTCCATAGGAGAGAGGTTGATCGGGAGGAGGAGGCCTTCAATTCACTCAACTCGCAACGGTGTTTCCTTCGTTAAGCTCCCGAACCACGTGAGAAAGAAGGGCTTCCAAGCGACAGCTATTACCGTTCTGGGATCGCAAAGCAACCGCAGCGATGAAGCCGAAGAGACAAAAATAAAGCTTGCCCTCACGCGAACAGCGCCGGTTCTTCAACATTGCCTATCCCGCCCGTTGTGGGATGATTCCAGTAAATCACGAGCCATCCGCAGGTTCGGGCGCAGCACCTTTTAATGAGAAACGACGTACAAGGTTTGTTATGTCCCCGCAAGCAGTAATATTTCTTTTTTTTACGATTTCTTTAGAGAGAACTCAGTCCAGATGCTCCGTCCACAGCGTCAAGACCAGAACACTCGCAGAAATTTTACGACGGTCATGAATTCAAGGAACGGGGTCTGCATAGATATTATATCATGTTCGGAAATAATGGAAGAAAGCTTTGGTGGTATTGAAGTAAATACGTCATGTGCAATGCATAAAGCATTTGGTGCTAGATGAGCGACTACCTGTCGCTAACAGCAAGGTGTGTTCATTAGGCAACGTTTGGAACGCGTATTCGAGGGTGGTTTGAACTATATTATTTAAATATCAATTTCAACCCCTTAAATCTTGTACAGCATATTGCGCGCAGATGGTGCTGATGGGCTCCTGGAACGACAGAAACTTTAAGCCTTACATGTGTTGGTTCAGTCTCTGAAGTGGGGAAAAGAAACCATAAGTTATATTTTCTATATTTTCTGATGGGTGCTCAGTTTAAGCAGCATAAGCAAGCTTCACTTTCCAAACATGGATATGGGTATTTATTTTTTTTATTTTGCACACGAAAGCGAATTATCTGCATAAGTGTACAATATAACAAAATGGTTCGTGAGCTCCTTTATGTAACCCCTATTCTGCATGCAGAGTAATCGCGGGTGATCGTATCAGATGCTCTATGAAAAGCAGTTTGTTCCATATTATCATATCAGATGAGAGAGTTGTGGTACATGTGCCTTTTTTAATTAGGATGCTTTAGTAAGACGCTCTAATTCTACATCCATGCCGACATAAAGCAAGCTTTACCTGTCAAGGATCGTGGCAATCGTTTTTCTCAGTGGATTCCAGCTTAAATACATTTTCAACATGCAAAAGCAAGCATACAGGACTGTATAGAGTGAATTAATGAGTTGCATGGCACTGCACTGGACATCGAGATGGTTCATTCATCTGCAAGTTTACGCCACAATGACTCAAAACCTATCAAGCCTATCAGCACGGCAGGATCGCCAAATGTAGTTTTCATTGCAGCCTCGATACTTTTTGTTTAGTGATCGGTTGAATTATATGCCCCTTACATGGCAATAGAGTTCTGAAGCTCAACCATTAAACGCCTAATATCTTCACTGAAAAAGTGCTAGAAATTGTTCAAACATTTTTTTTTACTTTCATGAGGTTTAGCCCATGGTATGCTCACTAAAATTATTAAATTGATGCTGTATTCCTTGTATTAGTTCAAAACATTTATTAACAAACTGTGTTTTCAAAAATACCCGTTTTTCTCTCAATAATAATAGGCTTCAATATGGTTCTCTCAACGCAAGGCAGTGAAATCAATGCGAACGTTAAGATAATGTAATAGAGCGCACAATCTAATCAGCGGACTGTGGGATAAGCAGACTCACTTGGCTCTTTCACGGTGATTACGATGGAGACTGCGGCGTGGATGAGAAAGTCTATTCCGTGGTGATACTGATACAAATTGGCAGGACGAGTACATCCTAGGCTTGCAAGTTAGAAGGTTAAGCTCATGACAAGAAGTTTACAAAGCGCCGTTTACTCGGAGAATGAATGTTGAGATGCATAGAATATGTGAAGTAGAAGCCGCATGCCAATGCCAGCGTTCCGATAAGGCCACTTTTGGTGACAGCGAATACAAGTTTCACAGTGGATAACTCGGGCATCAGACTGGGGGCCCTACCTCGTACTCCCAAACCTCAATACGTACAAAAGTATTACAAAATTTTACGCGAATATTTTGCATCTAGAGGCTTACTAGAGGAATGTAGCAAATTCATAACTCACCGCATTTCGCTGCCAGCGCATTCCCATCTATAGAGGAAGGAATGAAACCACCCCCCATATTTGTTTATGATGACTGCTTGCCAATTATTTACAGGTGGCGTGGATCAAGATGGACACGGAGACCTTGCTCACGTACCACCGGCACATCATCGTCGGTGAGCCGCGGCTGCGGGTCAGCGACAACAACGAGCGCCACTGGCAGCTGCATATTCGCAACGCGCAGCCTTCGGACAAGGGCTTCTACATGTGCCAGATCAACACCGAGCCAATGATCACAGAGATCGGATTCCTCGACGTGCTTGGTGGGTCCATCATCTGACTTTTTTAAGAGACAGCAAAGAAGAGCACTGAGCCAGCTTGGGCTGCTAAATTATTCGTTTAAAGCTCAATTTTCCTTAATTTGGCGGAAAATGTATTGTTAAACAGCGCGAAGAAGAACGAGAGATGTAGACAAACTCTGACGTAAGATCTGTCTTTGTTTTTCCAAACAATAAGTATGCATGCGTATGCACTCGTGTGCTTTCACAATTGCCTAGACACATTGAAATGTTACACCACTGATGGTAATAAAGAAACCATTGTCAGATGTAGATGGACGCGCTACTTCCCGCGAATCCCGCAAACAGATAGCGATTAGTGTGATAGAGCTATAGAAGGCTTCATGACAGCTCTTCCTTTTATTATGGCCACGGCTTCTGGCACCATTATAGGCTGATCACTTGCACGTTTTGTGATCACTGCTGCGTCATCCAAGAGGGGAATGCGACGATATTCACAATGATGCAGAGTCAAAAAGCTGCTCCTGCCCTTTTTGAACTTTTTGATAATGCTCTTGAAGATGCGCGGTCAGACATCTACCAGTTTGTCGAACATATTGTCATGTCGTAGTTTCGACCACATGAGAGGGAGAGGTTATACACTGCATTCTTGCTGCAGTCTACAAACAGGATCTCATGTTTGACGTTCCATTCTCGCTTCTCTTTCTTTCACTGGAGATGATAATGTGGACAACTTGCACAACTTACTCGGAGCCGAAAAGACAACACAAACACTTGCTTGCTGGCCTATCTTACTTAAGCGATGTGATACATGATGAAAGTATGGAATCGCAGAAACATTTCGTCTTGCGGTTTTATGTAGATCAGTAGCGGTTTCACACATTCTTTGTCGGTGCCCCGACTTTTTTAGCAAGGTTTCATCTATTGAAATAAGCACCTGCTTTAGTAACCCCATGTCCTGTAGCCTTTACACTTGCGCATCAAAGCTCCTCTGAACTTAGTGTCTGCACGATCTGCTTATGGCATTCTAAAAACATCTGTTTGCAATTGCCGTGTCAGCCAACTGTCTGAAGGTCTACTTGAGCGGTAAAAGTGGCTTTATCACTCACCGTTCAAACTGCCAGCAGACATGATTATTGAGAGCTGTATCTTCAGATCTTAAAACCGGTGCGAGTCCTTTTCCGCAGACTCGTGCGTAAGTGTTAGTGGATTAATGCTTTCATTCACAATTGTTAGTTTCTGTTGAACTCAACAGTGGAAGTGCAAATTATCATTATCCAAACAAATAAAAAAAAACTGAGCGCCCTTCCACTACTGTGAAGGGGGTGCAAGCGAAGCTCGAGATCCGTGGCTTTTCGTTATAGTAACACCTCGGCTTCGCACTCCCTCACGTGAGATCGGCACGTCGACGACGAGCCCTTTCTCGAGCGAGTTACCGGTGGTGTTCATGAAACGCCGCGTGTTCTTCGGCCGAACGCACGACCCGCGGCCCGCTGCCGCTGCCGTTCCTTCAACGCAACCTGCTCTTTGGCAGAACGAACCAAACGCGGCCTCTTCGTCTGACTGCCGGGCCTGAACTGGATAGTGATCTAAGGAAAGGAAGGACGCTTGGTTCTGCAACCCGTCAGGGAGCACGGGGAAGCGTCATCAGGGGAGAGGGAATGGGTAGTGAAAGATGATAGAGAAAGAGGGAGGATGTGGCCTAATGGACTCCACTATGCGCGACAGGTGGCAGTCCTCAGTAAAGTTGCCCGCGTTGTAGCGGACGCTTATAGGGTGTCTATTCCCGTGGAACTTATAAACTCCAGCAGGCTTCGCAGCGCAGGGAGCTGTGGACACACTGGGAACAGCAGGTCAGTCTCTGTGGCCGCTGGAAGGCCGTGGCGTCTGTAGGTGTTGATCACTGTGGAGCGTTCCTGCGCCAAGGATGGGCAAGCACAGAGAAGGTGCTCCACAGTCTCGGGGTCCCCGCACCTCTTGCAGGCCTGAACTGGCGAGAAACCGCGGGCGCCCGAGGCGAGTGAACATGCAATCACACCCTTTCCCCCCTACGAAGAGAGGGGACGCCTGTGATAGGCTAGCGCCTTGCACTCCCTCTAGTTCCTCATGCATATAAAATCCGCTTTAAAGGGTGTGTAGGACGAACCGACAGTGGCTGAATCGGTTAGCGTGGTGGAGGTCGTTGGTTCAAATCCGCAGCCTGACAAGCAATTTCTATTTTCGCGTGGCTTGAGTTTCTTCACGTGGAAACAACAACACCGACGCCGACACGAGTGAGGCCATACAAGCTTCGCTTGAAAAATATCAACAAAAATAGAAGTGTTCAGTACTTGTGAGCCTAGTAGCTTAGATGCAACAATCTTATCAAGGTGAACTACGAAAAAACTCGTTTAATAAAGGTACAGTGCACGATCCCCAATAATTTCTTTAAACATTTTACCGTTCTAACCAGCAAACATCGACATGAGGTAAAGCCGCAAGAAGTGAAGGAGTACCTGAACACAGCACACGAGATTTGTTTTGAAATGCTACACCACCAAATTCAAAACTGCATTCTTCGATAAATCTTGTGGCATGGATCGTTTGCCCCAGCTTTCACATCCGTTAGAACGAGACCGGACCTCTGCTCGATTACGAAATCAATGGCTATCCTACCTTTGGGGATAAAGGTAGTACTATTCAAAACAGTGAGCCCACCTTCCTTGTCAGAAGACAACACACAGGCTCTTCTGTGTCAGTTATGACAGTACTTTCCTTACGGGTGCGTCCATGAATTTATCTGCGCTGCGGCAAACGAAATCAATGACTTCGGATACATACATTTCGTGGTCTTGTGCTGTACATAATTTGAGACACTTCCCACCGTGGTCAGCAAATCCGCGGGAGTGTTCCTTTTTTCCACCGCGCTGTCACGTCCGAGAGCAATAATTTTTTTCGGTGTGGACAACACAGGAGTCGCCCTTCCTTGTTGTGGGCGTATTCCGATGGAGCTGTTGCAAGGCCCGCATTCACGATGTTTCCCCATGTGGTCGATGAGTGCGGTATGTTCATACACCGCTTTTACTTCTTGGCTCCGATACTTGTTGGTTCTCGCTGTATCTGGACGTGCAGGGACTCACAGTACAGGCGCCCTTGCCTCGGCCATTCGGACTGCAGGATATTGCTGACTCTCATTCCGTGACCAGTGGACGGGCCGAATCCACCCAACATTAATTGGAACTTCAAGCGCAGTTGCTTGGGACGTATGCAGTCCGAAAGCATTCGAGCGCAACACATGGCGATGACTACACGGATTACGACGAAGTCTTAGTGCTTAAGCAAGGACTTGTTAGGGTCGGAATAGGTAAACGTTAACTGCATTGAGGTCTGATACCGGGCTATTTAGGGTTCCACTTTGTTCAGAAAAAGTTGGTTGCAGAGGGAGAAAATAGAGACTGATCTTCCCGTGTCTAAATTTTGACAATTAACCTCGGTACCGGTGTGGAAGTGCGAAGTCGCAGATGTCAAAGCGCATTCTCGCATTTGGCCCGTTTTGGTGCGGACAAAGGTTTTCTTAGTCAGTAAGCAATTAACTGGACCCCCCCCCCCCTCTCCCCCGAATAGGCGCTTTCAGAAATCAAGACAGAAAAAAAATCGAAACGCTAAATTACTATTCACAAAGAGCAAGCACACGTTCTGCATATTCTCCCTGCAGTAAATGTAACAGCATCCCAATGCGACATGCATGGTTTTATGCAAGAGAACGAAAGCTCTGTTTTGAACGTGACAATTGAATTTCGACCAGTTCTTGAAGTATGTTTCGTTATCTGTATACAGTACCACCTTCAATCCTTGACGAGGAGACGAGCTCGGACGTCACAGTGGACGAGGGCTCGCGTGTGAGCCTGCGCTGTCGTGCCAGCGGCTATCCGCCTGCAACTATCCTCTGGCGGCGGGAGGACGGTAGGGAGGTCAATCTCGAGCGCTACAGTGGCCGCAAGAACTCCGGTAAGCACGCTGCCTTTTCTCTAAGGTATGCCTTCGGACGCCGAAGGGATGACATCCCTTTTCCTTTCACGAGACTTAAAGCAAAGTTCAGGATCAGGACCAAAACAAAATCAGGATAATTCGTGGGTGGCCGGATGCGTAACACGTTCGCAAAGGGGCGAGCTTAACCAAGACGGTGGTTCGAACTTGTAAGAACATTAGCGCTAAAACGACAAGGATTACCCATGAATCTGTGTCTTGTTTTCATTTTAGTCCTACTCAGTTTGGCATTATGGGAGTTGCAATCTTATTGTGCACTGCATCTCGATGCAAAGCCTAGGAAGTCAATTTATCAAGTATGGCGTCGTACTGAGCATGTGGACAACATACGTATAGTTCAAACTAGAACATTAGTAATGCAGAAATAGTAAATCGGGCTAACTTGCCGAAATGCGCTTCTAGTTTTCCAGGCACTGAGAGCAGGAAGCAGTGTAGTGGGGCACGAATTATTTTGAATGCCGCTCGTTGCGCGTGCATGGCATATCGGAGCTTTACAAGAGACGCTAGCTACTTATACTTGACGGAACTCTCACTACTCGAGCCACGCTTCTCTACTGACCACCACTAGCCTTGCGAATAGTAGTTATTGTGCATAACTGAACAGAATGCCTTGCGTTTGCTAATAAGGCTACGCTAAGCGTAAAATTTTATTGCACCATACAGTCTGCATGCTGTCGCTTTAAACGACCTATAGGAACATCGATGGTCTCCAGAGAATGCCGTCCACACTGAAGAAAACACAGATGCTTTTGCAAACCTCCAGGACATGTAGAACTCAGCACTGCTCTGTTTTTCTAAGGCTTCTTCACCTTCCTCAATCGCACTCAAAGAACCTGAAGAACATCTTTTATCGCGAACTCTTATTGAGGAATAACTGCTATACTTACGGTTCCTAAGGACATGCTGACTAGATTAGTACAAGCAAGAACATTTTCTTCGAAGGTTTGGTCTGAAGGCCTGCAAGGAGAAAGAGCAAAAATATGGTCACTATCATCTGCTGAAAGCAGAAAGACCAACTCTGTTATACACAGATTAAAAGTGAGGCAGGTTTGTATGAAGTCTACGTGAATGACTGGTTACACGGAATGCCCTCATAATTCAGAAAGTGACGGAAATTTTCGTGTTATTCTGGCGGTACTCTCGCTCCATTTGAATATCAATCACGCCAAAAGTCTTCCCTAGCATAATAACATTGCAATTTAGTTCGTCACTCGCAGTTTGAAGACCTACCTTCTGCAATATTTTCCACTAAAAACATATCACACGTGTATGTATGTGTTGCAGTGATGACGGTGGAAGGAGAGTTCCTCAACATAAGCCAAGTGAACCGAGAAGACATGGGCGCCTACCTGTGCATAGCCAAAAATGGAGTTCCACCTTCGGTCAGCCAAAGGATACTTCTGCAAGTGAACTGTGAGTAGCCTGTAGCTATTCATCCGTGATTTTCAGCGTTTAGAAGACGTTACGTTGACAGCTACCACCGCAAGAGTCCGTGAAAAGCTTTCTTTTGGTGCATTGCTTATTCTTGGAATCAAGGACATACTTCATGAGTCCAATGGTTCCAAAAGCGAGGAGCACGAACAAATTTATGTCTTTTTTTGAAGAGCATGACGATTTTTTATAACGTACCTAATGTATAACCACTAACTCATTCTTATAGTCATATGTGTGCGTCTCGGCCTCACTGTCTGAGAAAGAGAGAGAATAAAGGAAAGGTAAAGAGAGACTTATCGTCTATATTGACTCTGTACCAGTAAGAAAGATCTGTCATAAAATGGTTCTATATAAAACAGTCGTCTAGTTAATTTACGAAATATGAATCCGATAGCTTAAACGTTAAATCACACAATCCTAAAATGTATCTGACAACAATTTTTCGTATCTCTACAGCACTTCCGTTTACGAAGATCTTAGGTGGGTCTGCTTGCTGAGAATAAATCCATGCCAATGCAAATCATCCATTCAACTCAGCTGAAACAAACGAAACATACTGCTGACGCAATTAATGTCTCTTTCTTTTACCGAATGAAGTGAAATCACTGCCAAAGTTTGGTTTGCACCTAGAAGGCAGTTCATGAAGCTAAAATTTGACAGGGGTGACAAAATTACACTGCAGTGATTAAACCAACGTCATCATACTATCAGTCCAGCACTGTTCCTTTTCCAAATGTTTCACAAGTGGCCATACTTCAACGACGTTTTTGTTGTGCTAGTAGCGTAGTCACCACCTGTGTTGTCCTGTTGTGCTCTCTAACTTTATTCTTTTTTATCAGTTGCTTAATTCCTATATAAAATAAAAATTTGAAGCTTTAGACTTCGTTAAAAAGTGCGTCAGTTAACTTCGTAAGCAGAACAGCTGTAGTGAAATATGTGAGGGCACGGAATATGCTATGAACTAATCTAATTGTAATCAAGTACTGCGCACGGCACGAAATGGCACAAATGTGCCAGTGAATGTCACATGGCGCCGACGTAATTCAGTGTTTATGTGCTGCTTACGCGCGCTGTGAATTGGTATAGTGATTGAACTTTTTAAAAACTGACAAAGAAAGCTTAAGTCCTAAGCAAAATTTTGTGAGGAGAAGGCTCTAGGACACTGGTCCAGACGGGCTTCGGCACTCAAGGCCTTAAGGGCTTTGCTGAAGTTTTTAAGGACATGCGAATTGTGCGATCGCCTTTGAGTGTTGTATCGCGTAGTATCGCGGTACTGCGTGAATTTCCTTCATTTTTTTTCTCCTCTTCTTCTTCTTTCTCCTTTTATTCCCTTTATCCCTTTCCCCAGCACAGGGTAGGCAGCCGGTACTTACACTGGCTAACCTCCCTGTCTTTCCTCCTCTTTGTCTCTCTCTCTCTTGTGAGATGTATTACTTAGGCAGCTAGACAAATCTTCACGGTAAATACATTACAAAATGTAGATATGTAGAACGCAGGCGAGTGCTTGCGCGGACAAAGAACGCGTGTATAACACAGGCTTCCGAGAGCGAGAGTGAGGGTGACCTGACGTAGCGTTGCATCCAATCCTTTCGCTGCTCTAGTCGACAGACGCCGGCTTTTTCGCTGAATGAGCCGTTTGACGCATTCGCATCAACAATAATAATAATAAATTTTGGCGGGTGTTACACTCTTGTAGCACAAGAAGGCCGAAGCCTGGTGCACGTTTGGTAACACATGAAGCTGTACAATCGGGGTTAGATTATCTGTAAGGCATATTGGTAATGCATTAGGTTATACAAGCGGAGCTAGACTTCTTGCAAGACATAACGAGCCACAGTGAGAAGTACACGTGTAGCATTAAGGCGACCTGCTCACTAAGGCACAGAGCAACGCGCTTCTTCCGCGGAGGCGTACTCACGTGTCCGTCCTCGCGAGCCATAAATGCGTGCACGCTGCTCCGACTGTGACGTCAATGTGCAAAGCGCGCACGCCTGCGCACCAGTACCTGGCGAGACAGCAATTACCAAACTTAATATTCCGCGGAGATTTAAGACTGCTTACTTGTGGGAATGCGAAAGCGTTATACCGTTTGTAGACCTCGAAACGTCATCAACGAGCTCTCATGTACTCTTGACGTGGCGCCACCTCTTTCGCACCATCACATGCGCCACCCAATGAAGCACGCGCTAGTCAGCGAGATGATTGCGAGGTTAATTAGCCTGCAATCAGGCACGCACTAGGCACACTAAACCGTGGCGCAGCCATGGTGTCAGGGAAGCGCGCTCGTCTCGCACCTTCGAGGACCGGGTTCGATTGCCACCCACTCCGCAATGTAGCGAATTTTTTTCCGCAACGCCCCTAATTTGCTTTGTTTACAGGAGCCTCCCTGAGAACTCCGACGTCCGAGCATTTTTGGACGTGTTTTTACTCTTTGCGCCACCGGTCATTCTTTGTCGAAGGCGCAGTTTCGCCAAAGGCACCGCCAACATAGGCGCCTACGGCTTTCGCCTCAACAATAGAAAAGTCATGAAGAGTTCGGGTGCCACAGATGTTACACACCGCGAGTGTGGACGACCGAGAAGCCGAAAGTTATGTGGCAGTGGAAGTACCACGCTCGCACCAGAAACCGAAAAGTGTCAACTAACTGAGGAGTAGTCGCTGCCAAAGGAACTTCACAAATTTTTGAATTATTGCATTTGCAGCAGTTACATTTTGTACGCCTACTACTATTTTCGTTCAACTGTAGAAAGTCTCCTGGCACGGTATACTCGGGCTAATTCATTTTACTTTTCTGCCCTCCAAAGGCTCTGTATTTTTAAAGCGAGCTTCTCCTTTTAAGAAATGTATCTGAGGTGAAGCACGCTTTACAAACAATATAATTGCTCTATTTTTAAAGCGAGCTTCTCCTTTGAAATTTCGTTTGTGAGGTGAAGCGCGCTTTACAGGCAAAATAAATACCGTGGGGAGTGTTTTAACGAAACGTTCTCGAAGGGCGCCTCACCGAATGCGGCTTGCACGAAATAACGAAAATAGTAACGAATTTAAGAACGCGTTCCTAAATGTTCCCCAGATAACGCCTAGTCCGCACAAGAACGCGTTCTGAAATTCGGTATTAGTTTCGTTATTAAATGCTCGTGCAAGCCGCCCCAGGTCTGGCTATTTCGAGCTGACAAGCGCAGACCATAGAATGTGCTATAACCATCGTGTCTGCAAAGTATTACATCACTGCGTGCCGCAGAAAGATATGAAATTTCAAACCGGACGCCGTTTTCCTTTTCCTCACGACCACCGCGCTCCAAGCCGGTGGATGGCGTGCATTTGCTAGTGCGCCCACGTACACGTGTTTCTGCTGTGACGTCGCACGTGTTGACACGTGACTTCGAGAATTATTCAAGGCAACATCTGTTATTAGTGTAATATGTTGCTTGAATAAGCGAATTGAAGCTTAGAGAAATAATGAAACACACAAACCAAACGTCTGCGTGTTTTTGTTTTACTTCGCACCGCAGCAAAAGAGACGCACTTCCGTTTCGTCTGCTTGTTCCCACGTAGTGCACTTGCGCACGCAGACACCGAAACTATGTCATTTTCTGCTCTGTTTCAGCCGGGGGTCATGCTTTGTGATCCGTTTTTTTTATTTGAAATGAAAATAAAAGAAAGAGATGTAGTAACCTTATAACTCCTTTTAACTCCTCTTAACGGCTACTCCTTTTCTCTTTTCTCGTAGCGGAAACAACAGTATAAAAATATGTAGGAAAATCAAAAGAAATCACTTCATACGGTCAGAAATCCACAGCACAGTCCTGTACGCCCATGAACATAACAGTATAAAAGTCAAATGCAAATTGCACCACAATGAGTTCATAAACAAAGTCACAAACACACACAGACGGTCGTGATGTAAACTTCGTTCAGCATATAAACAGATGAGGAATTACAGTGTTAAAATATTTCACGCACAATAATATGTATAACACGTAATATACTAGCACTAATAATTACAAATAATAGAAGAACTTTATAGTAACATCGTGTGATTATTCAGTGCAATACCTAGTATTTGTTAAGGATGCCTGTTTCTTCATAGAAAATTTCAAGTGCGTTCAATGCTTTTCGCTGAGCTATTATCGATGGCCATGGGCCCAGCAATTCTGCGAATGAGAAAGGCCGGTGAGGATCAATTGAGTGTAGCTCTTGTTCTAGCGTCTTTGCATCTCGTATATGGGGTATTCGAGGAGTAGATGGCGAACATCCTCATCGTCGTGGCCACAGGAGCAAGCCGGGGAAGAAGCCCGTTTGATGCCATGTAGGAAATGTTTGGTGTATGCTGTCCCAAGGCACAGTCGATGGATTAGTGTCTCAGTACTTTTAGAAAGTTGTACATCCAGCTGGTATTTCAGTTGAGGGTCCTCTTCGTAAAGGATGGATTCGTTAGTATTCTCATTAAACCATCTCTCAATACTCTCAATATCCATTTTGTGTCCATTGGTGATAAAGGGATGAGTTGAATTTCTGCATCTTTATGGGCCGATTTTGCCAATAAGTCCGCTAGTTCGTTGCCTGTTATACCAGCATGGCCCGGGACCCACTGTATTTTTTTATTTATTTATTTATCAATACTGTAAGCCTTGAGAGGCTCATACAGGAGTGGACCTACAAACAGTACAGGCGCTTTGTTATACAGGGGGTTTGCAGCAAACTCAAACAAAACTCAAACTCAAACAATGTCACTTCATGTTTCCTTTCATTCGCTTGAGTTAAACTGTTCAGTACTGCGTATGTAATTCCTGTGTGTGGTTGGCTGTCATTAAAATTTCCAAGACATGCTAAAGCGGATAAAGAGTCCGTGCAAATTACCCGCTTTTCTATTGTCTCGTATATTTTGACAAAATGAGTGGCTTGGAGGATTGCTACTAATTCCGCTATTGTTGGTGACGACGTGTGTCTTAGTCGACAAGCGTACTCTCCCTCTAAAGATTGTATAACATAAGCTGCAGTCACACTTTCTTTGATTACGCTTGTGTGTGCCTCAGTATTCGTGAACCACTGACTTATACCGCTAGTCAGGTGTCCTCGTGCACAGCGTGTAAGATCGCGCGCCACGCGAAATGAGACAATCCCAACAGCTCGCGCGCGACGCTGTCAGCGGAAGTGGGCCGCGGCGCAGAAAAGCGAGGAGAAAAAAAAATGAAGGCGGGGCCCGTGACGTATGCGTCACGCGATCCTCGAGGTCCGGTATGGGTGAACGCAGGGAAGGAATTTCGCTTGCGGAGGCTAGACGGGGCAAGTAGAGAGAGGGCTTGGCAGTGGAGCTCGCCTCCTGAAATTATGCTTTCGCGGCACTGAAATATTTCTATCTCGGCTATTAATGAGCTCATAAAAAAATGTTTGTGGCAGAACACTCCCTAGAAGACACGTAACAGCTTCCGGCGTATAACCAAAAAGTTTTGACGGAGCCTGGTGAGTGGCCCTTTAAAGGACCCCTGAACCACCTAGAGCTCAAAATTTAGTTGCGGTGTTGTAGTCGTGCACGAGTCTGCAACGAACACTTAGTCGCGGGAATGTTTCGAAACAGTGCCGTAATAGGGGAGTTACCCCCGTTTGATGATCGAAGCACGGCCTTCGCTCGTTTCGCTCTTTCCATCGCTACTCTCCATCCATCGGTTGGTCTCCTCCTCGACAAGGGCTACTCCAAATGTCACGTGACATACATAATCGCCAACGCGCTTTTCAAAGCACGGTACACTTCTGGTTACCGCGACTCCACGCTTCTCGGCTACCCGCTCTTGCTGCCGTGCCGGCCCGCGTTCATGCACAGCGTGCCGCTATGGACCATGCGTTGCGCGCACTTCTAGAAAGGCTCGCCAATATAATGGATCCGTACGGTGAGACACCATGCCGAAGCACCTCCGCTGGAGATGAACAGCCGCCGTCGATGTCTTCCCCATATCATGGCGATGATATGGCTTGCTATCAATGCATCAATCATCAATGCTATCACTCATCAATGCAGGCTCGCGTGCAATCTACGCGTGGCGTGTTCAAACCCCGAGGAGAACGTTTGCTGCAGGTAGGTGAGAGAAGTCGTTGCTAAAGAAAACAATGAGTGTATTACACGGCAACAATATTTCCCCAGCATATGTCTGAATCCTTGTGTCCTCGAGGTGGCGTACTACGCTTTCCGGGAGCTCGGCACGGAAATCAAAATATGCGTTCATGACAACGTCACTGGCTTAACTTATTAAAACTGCTCCAATGCGTGCGTCGTCCAAATTTTGCGCAATCGAGCCTGTACTATGCTATACCAATACGTCCAGTCCTCAACCTTGGCTAGTTTGGGGGCCCATTTAAAAGCTGACGAAGAATATTTCACTATTACGCGAAGAAAGCTATGCCAGCTGCGCTGCCTGGATAACTGCACAACATTTTTTGTACAAACCTTACGAAACGTATTAGTTGAGCTATAACCATGCAGTGGCTATTCAATAAGGTACTTCTAACTTCATGTGAGAGAAGTGTGCCATTTAGAATTATCATAGTGGGTGTGCCTTTTAATTAACTGGTACAGAACTGCAGGTGCAAATTTAAGCAGGACAAAACAAAAAAATACTTCTTATTGATAAATAGTAAGATAACGTTACTGGAAAGGAATAACTAAAAGTAGAGAATGATTGAATAATTCAATGAATGATTTTTACGACGGCAGCTATTACAGATACTTGATGAAATATTCATGGTATTTGTTGCAGGTATCACCGCTATGTTCATCATTTCCATGTTTCACTGACAGGAGAAGGAAATCTCCGAAGTACTCTACTTGTCATCACCCAGAATTCAAACCCGGCTACACATTGTGTAAGCTGTCTTGCCATCCGCGGCGTTGTCGTCACTGTCCTGCTGTCATTGTATATCTTCGCCAGCGTTGTCGTTGTCATGGTGTCGTCATGGTCGCCATCCTGCTCGTCGTTGAGCCGTCGTTGTTGGCGTGCCAACATCGTCGTTATTGTCTCGACGTAAATTTTGGCATTATCGGTTGCTGACGTTATCCGCGTTGTTGCCATGGTGTAGGATTGGCTACCTAAGTCTTTTCTCCGAGCCGCACTCAGCCCTCACACGGCCACCGCAACCATTATATCTCTCTCTAATGACCCGTGTTCATCTGAGCGAGATGTGCGGAATCCCACGTTGCCTTTTTCTCCGCTTCCTGCAGTCCGGCCCAAGATCCGCGTCTCGGAGCAGCTGGTGGGCGCCGCGGTGGGCACCTCCGTGTTCCTCGAGTGCGTGGTGGAGGCCTCGCCGCGACCGCTGACTGCGTGGATCCGCGGAGACGACCAGATCCTGCTCCGGAGCAAGAAGTACGCTATTTCCGAAGAGGTCGACTCCTACCGCATACGCATGCGCCTCCAGATACACGACCTGCGACAGTCCGACTACGGCCGCTACAAGTGCCACGCCAAGAACACCTTCGGGGAGAAAGAGGGCTTCATACGCCTGCACGGTGAGCGCCTCGGCTGCTGGAAAAGCGAGGAATAGCCGAGATAGTGAACGACAAGGGATTAAATAGAGAACACTCGTTTGAACTACCCTGCGTGAGAGAGAAGGGCAAACGTTGTTTTTAAAGGAATCCTAGTTCAAGCCCTGAGCGAAAGGCAGGTACAAGGAATGAAATGTGAAGGTAGAGATAAATAAATGAGAGAAGAAAGAGGCACAGGGAGTCCTATCGTAGGCACGACTGTGAATGGGCGGAACACACAACCATTACAGATAGTTCATAATTCTTTAAATTTGGAGTTTGAAAAAGCAGCACTCACGGAGCACAGCAACCACGGTTAAACTGAGAAAATCAGGTTGGCTAGCTTGCATAATTCTCACTTCATAGAAACATCAACAGGCGAAGAGAGAAGGGAAACACTTTATTCGAGTGCTTGTCCCAGTGGTGAGAGAAGCGAAATTTAAGAATTGGAAGATGAAGGATATGGACAGAGAGGCAAAATACGAAAAAGAGGAAACAGCGAACGAGCATTGCAGAAGCACTTGTGAAAGGGGCATGCAGCGCAATCTGTCACACAGAGCTGCTGTCATGTGAATGTCGGCTTTTTAAGACGCAATAGCGCTTTCAAATTCTATATGCGCGAATTGCTGATTTCAGCTGAGACCAATGTCATTTCGGTTGGGTCCACACTGAAACAGTGGTAGTCAGAGCTGTAAACAGCTGGCATAACGCGATGCGTTAGAGATATGTGCAAATAAGCTTGACGAAAAATGCTTACAGACGATAGCAATTATTTCACATTTAGTGAGCTTGCTGGTAGGCTCATTACGTAACTTATTACGCAACTTATTACGTAGCTCTCGTCAGCAGTAGCATAAACGGAATGGCTATGCACTTGACGTAAACAAATGGAACGTATAGAAGCAGGGCTGAGTGACCTCGGTATGCTTTCTGTCATGTGCATGTGGCACAGCGCTTTTGGATTCAGTAACAAAACTAAATTATATGGAATCGAATGGCATTCGTACGAGGAAAATGCATTATCTACGCTTTTTATTTTCATTGTATAAAATCAAATGCAAAACGAAAAGATGTGAAAATGCTGCTCTTGCAGATATTCCACATCCGACAACTCTGGCCCGACCGACGCCAGCAACAGAGGCAGTGGTGCCCAGAAGTAAGCTTGTTTTCGTTACGGTTCTTTGATTAAGCCTATATGCGTCGCGAACTACGATGTATAACGCTTATGCACAAGGTTAAATGACAATAAATTATACATCAAGCATTTTTATCGTCACTGGCATTGATCATTATTTAATGTGTAACTAAAAAGAAGTATTGCGACATCTGCACTTAGGTCTAGCTGACGCATCCTGCCTACTGCTCCCTCACGTACGGAATGGTTTGTGCAGATCTACGACCATGCTAAATTCTGTAGCATGGCACATCACTCTGTAATATCTGTACGTGTGGGAAACTATAAAGAGCTTAGCGATAGCCCATACAAATGACGTAATGCAATGACTAACGGTGCAATATGCACCTGGCCTTACCGTTTAATGACTGGATTTGAGGACGTACTAGCAGCAAGGTCTTCTTTTCATCTGAGGAACTGTCAAAGCACAATTTCTAAGTTACAACAAAAAAGGACGAACATATTGTTTGAGGTGCAATTAAAATATTATTGCACTCTAATTTGATTTCAGCCAAGGTGTCAGGCCGAGATGACCTGCAGAGATTAAGGGCACAAGCGGACCTTTCAATAACGGCCACAACGTCATTCCTCGATGAAAATGCCAAGGACTCTGCGCAGCCCGGTCAGTTAAGCGAATGATTGTTCATTCATTCTTGAAGTCACTCGCTTACAAAAGTGTGAACCGAAAGTCCTGTGCCACTGCCAAGGAATGCTGCTGCTTTCGAGACGAGTATATCGTGTTCTAAGGCTTACTGTACATACTCTGGACTCAGAGCATTTGCAAATCACGTAAGAAGGATATGAAAGTACGCAGTACCCAACTCGTGAAAAAAAAATGAAAGAGGCTCCGAAATATACCGAAGTGGTCACGATATTCTTTTTAACGCCATAAAGAACACAAGAGGGAAATTTCGCAGTGTCATGTGAGCCTAGAGAGAGAGAGAGAGAGAGACAAAAGGGAAGGAAAGACAGGGAGGTTAGCCAGTGTAAATACCGGCTGGCTACCCTGTGCTGGGGAAAGGGGTAAAGGGAATAAAAGGAGAAGGAAGAGAGAAGAAAAAAAAAGGAAAAAAAGAGAAAAAAAATGCACACAGTAACGCGATGTTACGCGCAACAATAGTCAAAGGCGTTCGCACAATTCACATGTCCTTAAGAACTTGAGCAAAGCCCTTAAGGCCTTGAGTGCCGAAACCCGTCTGGACCAGCGTCCTAGAACTTTTTCTTCTGAGAAGGGGCGATTGTCCAGTTTTTCGAGCACGGTCACGAGCACTTTTCTTTGCACATTGTAACGTGGACAGTCACAGAGGAGGTGCGCGATCATCTCTTCGCCTAAATACGTTGTTATCCTATAGTTCTCACCCTGCCACTTCATTCTACTCCTACATTATGTCATTTCGTTGTGCAAATTACTGTTGCAGAGAGAAAAGTCGCGAATACTGCTGACATTCATAGTTCCTTCTAATTGAATGACAGAATATCACTTCTGCATGTGCTTCCGTAATCACTCATTTAAGCTGTGGACGTTTGTTCATTAGAATACCATATTATCTTTATTTTAGTGCGCACCTGATGTACATTCGTTATGGAAGAATTGTAGCTGTAAACAAATTTCTTTCCAAAATAGCGTTTCTTTATTGTTTTGTATTTTGCTCTCACAATGGTTTCTTCTTCATTTCAGTGCATCGTACTGTCAACTGTTCTTTGTGGTGGAACATAATATGAAACTAGCACATTAACTATCGCTTATTACTCAGATGCGCAAGGCCCTTTCCACTTTTAGAAGCCATCTTGTAAACTGAAATATATTTTTCCATATCCGTGAATATGCTGCAGCGCGTAAGATTCTTCAGTGCAGTAATTACTGCACACAAATACAAAAAAAGCAAGACAGTCGCATATGTGGAGCAGAATCTGTAGCTTAGGCTCAATTTCTTTTATAACAGATTTACTCACAATGTCTTGCTCTTTTTTTAATTTTCAGGTGTTGGACTTCCTTCCAATGAACAAAGCCGGTCGGGGCACAGACCTCTTGATCGGGTACACTTCGAGCCACCAGAAAGGAATCGAGGTGGCTCATGTGAGGAAATTCATATACTTATTATGGCATTTCTTTTTTTCCTTTGCGTGTGCATCACATCACATCATACGGCAGCGTCCTTTCTCTAGTCTGAGTAACTCCCTAGTCCCACTTGCAAGGTCTTGCTGAGTTTAGCTTGTGGCATAGAGTAGAAAAGTATTGCCATTTACACAAGTGTGTACACTGTATATTGAGGAATCACTATAAACAATGTTAAAGTTCGCATTTTGGCGCTTTTTAAGCTAAAGGGAAACTTGAAGGGGCGTACGTGCTTATCGTGGCATAGCTTATCCAGCAAATATACATCAAGTAGCCTGTATTAGGGCAAAGAAAACACTAGTTGGTGGGACGGTGGAAAAGCGATGCCTCTCAGTTCCCACATACACCTAGGTAGATACTGCTACAGCCAACTTCGTAACTGATTCTTGCGAAATACGGATAATGGGTGGTTAAGCCGACGAGGGAATCATGGTATATCAACAATTTGCGTCAAACGTCTTTTCTGGCTCGAGAACATTAGCATAATTTCATAAACCTTTCCCGATAAGATTTGCTTACTTGCATGATAAATGCTGCAGTTTCGCTGCTTGCATTATTTGCGGTTTCATTGCTGCTTACAGAACAACCAGCAGAACAGTAAACATGTTTAAAATATGAGTAAAGAGCATTGAGGAGAACGTCGAAATATTGCCAAACTTGTCCACACGTGCGCAGTTAACGGCGGCTGTTTGCTTGATATATATCAAGTTAACGAAATGAACTGCCTTCCGTCTGATCGCTAGACATTCTTCAGAAACACGCTCGTTTCTCACTTCGTCTTCTTCAGCTCTTTTTCAGAGCATAATATTTAACTGATCCCGGCCGAACAGTTACCGTGTGCTTGTTTCTATTCCTTTCAAGACGGAGTTTGTCCAGCAGATTCTAGGTGGCACACCATCTGTACCGGTGTCCGCAACATGTTGCCACTAGAAGTGCGTACTTTGCATGAGCGAACTTTGCCGTCGCTGCCCGGAAATGGTTCTGTCATTTGTCCCATCTTCCACAATTGTCTTGGCGAGCTTAATTCTTTTATTAGTACTATGTCTCCAAGCTTCACTGATTCTGAGTGTCTGTTTTCATTAATGTGAGCTGAATCAAGTTCTTGGAGGTACTCTCGCCACCACCGGTTCCAGAAATTGTTTAACACATGTTCTCTGTGTTTCCAGCTTCGTTGAAGTAATTCGCGTGACAACTGCGTCACAGTGTTTAAGATCAAATAACAGCAAAAGAAGCCACAAGAGCATCCTTAACAAAGTACATAGTACAAAGTACATCTTTTATGAGTCAATGCGATGTCGAATTAACAATTTGCTAGCCCAAGTGTCGCCGGGTAATAGAGAAAGTGGAAGTTTACGCATCAGATGATACGTACGCGGACCTGTATGCATCCTCAACATATATTAATGGGACCTCTTTTTTCTTTTCTACCATTGCTGTGATTATCAGCCTCAGATTCGTCCAGAAACGTCCCAAGCTTCCGTTGCTGCTCGTGTCAACTGCTGCTCTGGAGCACCGCGCTGTTCTTCGTGTACCGGTGGCCACTGTAAGCGAGAAGACCGGGGAATACGCAGCCAGCTGACGCGAGCGCCCGCTGAGCGGATTGAGGACAATCCACTGCAGCGCTGGTGCCTCCGGCAACGTGCAATAGCCGCAGAAAGCGACAGGCCAACAAAGCGGATGTGGTGCTCAGGACTCCTGAACGTCGTCTCCACTCGAGCGAGATGCGGACCGGCTACTTTTGGCTGGTGTCCAGCCACGGAGGTCGCAGGCTCTTCTCGGCGGTGTGTAGCGGTACGCCAAGAGTGGAAGGCGATTCGCGATCATCACTCAAAGTTTGCAGCGTTCGCGGAATGGATTGTGCTTGCATACGAAAAGCCCGAAACGCCGAGGAGAGTGAGACGATGCGTTTTTTGTTGTTGTTTTTGTTGTTTCATTGCGGTATTTCACCCTGGAAATCCTCTGCCCAAACGCGTAACGTCGTTCCAAAATTACGATAGATTCATCACGTGCGTCCCACATGTCCAGTTGCGTCCACATTATGGTAAAAGAATGGTATCGCTGTTTGCGTGGGTGATAACTTTTTCTTTTCTTCTTTTTTTCTTTTTCACCTTTAGCACACACAAACACAATTCTGAGGTTTCCAGCCGGAGGAGCTTTACCAAATTCATTGCTGCGCCAGCTCTGTATTTGAGGGTATATACGTTTACTTGTCATGCTTAAAATTGTATGATTTTATGAGTTAGCCTGTCGGGAGGTATTGTTATTTTTCCCCCCGTTTTTATTGCATGCATCAGTGTTTGTCCGGCTCTACGCAGAAAACAACCTTAGAAAATGTGAATTTCTAACACTTCAAGACAAACGCGCTTCTAAAAAAAGCTTTCATGTTTCATAACCATTAAAATAACGCACCTGCTGTTTCAGCAACAAGCACTAGCTCTCGCTCATATTTGCATCGATGCTCATGATGTCCCTCAATTGTTTTTTTTTTCTTTTTTCGTTCGCGTTTATATTCCTCGCACCACAGTGTGCTATTTAAAAGGTATTTTAACACACCTTTAAGATCATGTGTGATTTATCAACGTTGTCTTCTCATTATAATGTTAGTGGCTAAATAACCAACTTTTCAAGTGCGTAACCAAAGCCATGTTTTTTTTAATTTCTGATTTGCTTTTCTTTCTCATATCTCGCACATTAATGAGATAAAATGTACCGCTGTCTGCTATTTTTCAGGAATCAGATGAGCTCGATATTAAGGGCCCATGAAAGCCACATTCAATGTTACTGTTGCGGCCGCAGTTTCTTATGCTAGTCGCGTGTTCCGAAGAAGTTTGATTACGTGTAACCATCGACACGCAGAGTTAGCAACCTGTGTGTTACCGCATTACCGGTACTTAATTACACTATCTAACAAAATAGACAAACACTATGCACTTCGTTTTCCACGTGAAATAACGAAAGCTGAGATTTTCCAGTTTATTTTTTAAAGATTTACAGTGACGTTCTCCGTTTTTAATCTTTCGCAGCTTCAGATATTATAGCAGTAATTTAATGACTTGTGACTGGATAAAACATTTACTTACAATTTTTGTGCGGTGTGTAAGCGACTATAGAGTGCTGTAATTAGGCTATAAATGTTGGAATCCTGCTTTGGAATTGGCGCTATTATCGCATTCCGTGTTTTGCTCATAACTGTATTGGCACTAGTGGCACTAGAGAATGCAATTTTTGGAACCTCGTAAGAGATGGTACAAACGCGAGCTTCCTTGACAAAAAAGTAAGCTTCGTTTTGTTTTTCACAAAGGTCCGAGTAAAAAAAAAAAATCGTGCTTAGTTTTTTCTTTTTCAGCTTTCGTGTAGTTGGACTTCCCTGGACTACGATTTTTTTAAAGTGCAGCACGAGCATTAAGTTAGGTAACGCAGCAGGCTAAACAGCCTCGGTGCACATTGAGCTGCGTGCATATTGAGCTGCGTGCACATTGAACTGCGTGCATAGGAGAATTCTGCCAAACCCGCTTCACCATTCATTTTTCGAAACAGGGGCGTGCTTACCTTTCAGCGCTTGTCCCACCAATTCATCAAATTGGCAAATTTCAAGCTGGGGGAAGTGGTGTTGGAAATTAAGAGCGTTAAAGACATATTAATTTTGAGTTCACTAGCGGGACGACGATCGCACATATCAGAAAGCGTCATGTGCGCGCCCTAGCATATCAAGAAGGGGAATCAATTGTCGCCTCTTAATCTATGGATGATTTTGTGCGCACC
The DNA here is from genome assembly GCF_038994185.2 of Dermacentor albipictus. NCBI lineage: Eukaryota > Metazoa > Arthropoda > Arachnida > Ixodida > Ixodidae > Dermacentor > Dermacentor albipictus. The sequence goes on along the minus strand of NC_091821.1, from coordinate 347,673,902 downwards.
CTATATTTTAGACCTCAACCGTCACCATAAAAGTAACTTCACGGAACCTCTCTCTTTTTATTGAATGGAACAATAAGATATCACGCCATTGTGCAAAAGTTATCTGTGTTAGTTGTTTCTTTATGAGAGTGTCGAAGTGCTGAAAACTAGCTGTGCTGTTCGAGCGTCTTGCGTACGGATAAGGCAGCACTAAGATAAGTATTACTTATTCCAGCAAATGTAATTTCTGTATAAATCTTGGTTGGGTGAGTATCTATTCTGAAACCTTAACAATGCTGACGAAGCGTAAATGAAGCTTATTTGCAAAAGAAAGTAAAAAGAAAAGGCACACTCCTTAAGGTAATTGTGCATCGAAAGTGCATTGCAAGTACTACAAGAAAATGTTGGAAATGATATTTGGTGCGGCCAAATTTATTCCGCTGAGCAGTTCGGCAGGAGAAAGCACAGCATATCGCGTTAATTGAGCAAGCATTGAAGTGACGGTGTTTTGATTTTATTCGCTCGGTCGTAAGCATACTTTGCTTTTGAACCGAAGCTGTGTCTGTAACATATAACCCAGATCTTGTACAGATTATGTCGAAACAAAGTGCGGCTTGAGTTTTTCGTGCACGCAGATGAAGCCGTCGTGTTTAGAGAGTGTATTCTATAGAGTTGACGACGTCGACCATGTTGGACGGGGGGCATCCAATCGGCTCGCTGCTAAGCACTGTGGTCGCGTCGAGTGTACATATCCAACTATGTTGAGCAAGAATGAATAAAGAAAAGGTTACGAAAAAAAGAATTCAGGAAAATGCTGTACATTAATAACTTGCCGTCTGTTTCACTGCTCTGTTGGACGCTCGATCTAAATGCAACTGCAACGCTGGCAAAAAGGTATGTTTTCTTTCATCGCTCTGATCTGGTAAGAAAAAAAAAACAAGTGTGTGTACATGTGGGAGGTATGGAGTAGGAGGACGGGAAGGTGGAGGGGGCGTTGCTGGTGAACAACATTGAGATGACGTTGCGATAATGAATAGATTACGTTAACGTACGCAGAGCGTCGCTGGTAAGTCTTACCATTGTTCATCTGTATGGCGACAAAAAAAAAAGATGTATTCGCACAGGAACCTCCGTTGCGCATGTTGAACAGCTGTGGTAGTAAGGAGAGGTATAGGTGGCGCACGTATGATATTCGACATTTTGAGCTATACAAGCTACGTACTCGCAGAATTTGCTGCCAAGTACGAGGTCGCGGCTTAGATTGTCGACCGATGCAGCCGCATTTCGATAGAGGTGTAATGCAAGCAACGCTCGTGGTAGATTTAGGTTCTTTAAAGAACCACAGAAGGTCAAGATTGTTCTGGAGTTCTCCACTACCGCGTATGTTATGGGTTGCTCTGGGACAGTAAACCTCACTAATGAATGAACGGCTAAATGTACTGAGATAATTCTTAACTGCTGTGATCGTTCGATTGTCGACAGCTTGCAGTACTGTCGACAGCTTTCGTTAAGTTTCCTTCCTTTCAACAGCCTTCAAATATCGACCACCAAAACTAGAATTGGCAAATTGGCAAATCGTAGCAGTGCAACTGCTTTCTTCTTTTGGGAGGGGGGAGGGGGGAGGGGACATGGGCAAGCTTCCGTACGTCTCTCAAAAATTTGTTGTAGCCAAAATGACCCAAGGTGTAACACAAGGGGGAGGTGGCCAGTGATGCATTAAAAGTTGTACAAAAAGTGTATAAAATATCACCTTTTAGTACAAGTTGTATTACATATTTCAATTATTTAGGCCTCCTCACCTTAGCGCTGGGATTCCGGCCTGTCTTTGAACTGTCTAAACAAGCTGTCTTTCTCCTCAACTTCCCTCTTTTTCTTTGTAAAAAAAATCAAAACAAGGAAAACCACCAAGCTGTACTAAAAAAGAATATATTGGATTCGAAAGGCGAGTAACCAGCATCAGCAGTAAAGAACTAGCTATCCCTCATAACACAATGGAAGTAGGAAAGAAACAAATGGCAGGATGAAATTGAATATTTCTTAAGCTATTAAGATATCTTTTTTTATTTGTCACAGAAACACGAACCTTTATAACAACTATCGCATTTGTCCTCTCGCCCTGATCACTACTAAAATATCGTCACCCCCTTTTGCGGTACTAACCTGTTTCACGATTCATTTGTACCCTAGGCTAGGTAAGAATGGAACCACCTTCCCAGCGCCATCTCCAGCAGAATGCGGACAGTCACTCGAGACCGCCCTATTGACCCCTCATCAGAATAACCTCCATTATTAATTAAAAATGTTTGTATTTCATGTTGATATATCATAATGTTTACGTTATTGAGATTGTATAAACACGATGTAGTCACCCGCTCTGTAATGCCCTTCAAGCCCCGATAAAAGTGCAATAAATAAATAAATAAATAAATAAATAAATAAATAAATAAATAAATAAATAAATAAATAAATAAATAAATAAATAAATAAATTAGTACGGAATGGTGAGTAACACAAAAGTAAAACAAATGTAAGCTAAAAATGCTAAGGGAACAAAAAGGAAGAAAGAGAATGAGAGTAATTATGCATTGCAAAAGACGGCCAACGTCACTGCGGCCCCAAAATAAGACGGAGCGAGGCAAAACTTTTCTGCGTAGTGCTCAGATAGTTGTCTGTGGAAATATTCATGAACTGCGCAGGTCCTGCGACATCAGGAGTTTAGGTTGACTATTTATTCATTTTTAGTGCATAAAGGAGTAAATGTACAGGGCACATTTTTTTTTGTTAGCTGCACCAATTTTTTTAAAGATTGTCTACGGCAGGTAGCACAGCTCTAACTCTTGATCTAACTTGCTAGATGAGGTGGCCATTGCTTCTACAAGAAATATAAATGTTCGATTTAATAATTAACGTAATTACCTCAATTAACTTTATTAGTTAATTGACTTAACCCACATATTTCTATTTACGAATTATAGCCGCTGAGCTCGCACGGCGTATCCAATTGGAACAAATTCTCTCGACAGCACCAGTACGGAGATATTGATTTTCACAGTGTCTGACAAAATGCATTGGCGTTCCAGTTGCTTCTTTTTTAGGAAACCGCCGTTTTATGCATTCAAGCACAACGGTAACCGGAACACCAATGCATTTCGACGGACTTTGAAAATAATATCTCGGAACTTGTGTGGTCCAGAGAATTCGTTCCAAGTGGACACGTCGTGCGAACCCAGCGGCTATAATTAGTAGTTTGAAATATGTGGCGTTAAGTAGCTAAATAAAAAGGTAATTAACGTAATTTCGTTAATTAACCAATTGAAAATTTCTTATTTTTTCGTAGAAGTAATGGCCGCCTCATCGAGCAATTTAGATCAAGGGGTAGAATTGTGCTATCTGCCATAGTCAATATTAAAGAAAAAATTGGTTTAGCTAAAGAAAAGATAAAAAACACACTATATAACGTGTAGAAGTGGTTACCATAGTAAAAGACTGCAGTGGAACATCTCATAATACATTGTAGAAATAAAAATACTGCTAAACCACAAGAAAGAAATAATTATAGAGCAGTGCCATTTCAGTTGCATACGCGCTATCCCCACATCTCCGGCTCATTATGCGTGGTCGTAAAAGAATAGCACGCCTACGTAAAAATCGGAACGCAAGAAGTATCTACGTGACTTTTTGTGGAGGTTTTTATTGTTCTACCATGTGCATATTTTAGTGCTCCTTTCAGTCAAAAACTTCTGTAGCAGCCAAATTGGAAGTATAGGGTGCGAAGGAGGGGGGATAAATGGGGTTGTGGCTCTGTGGTAGGACGTGTTTTATTAATGGTAGTAAAACAGGACAGCAAGTTATTATGTTTTATTAGACACTTTTCCTTCACGTCCTCGCCTGGGCAGCAAAACGCGAGGACGATACAAAGCGAGCTCAAACACCGGCTTGTGGGACACCGCAACAGCTTTAGTGCTAATTACGACTAATAAGGCTTTCAAGAAGCTCGACCTCCTTAAACGACGCTTGCTTTTCGCCCATAAAGATACTATACTACGCGCTTTCACTTCATTGATTCGATCCTCTTTAAAATACGTTAATGTCATATGGCATCCTCAACTGATAGGTCTTACTAACTTGCTCGAAATGGTACAGAACAAAGCAGCGTAGTTTGTCACGTCATTCTATTCCAGTTTCATAAGACTTTCATCACTAAAGCAGAACTTGGTCTAGCTATGCTTGTCATGCGCAAGCGACATAGTCGACGGTTGTTCTTAAAGCGAAAGCCTTGTATGCCCCACTACGCGAAACTGCCGTTGGTGGCGTGATCGAAAGATGGCACCAAAAAATGGCCAACGGCGCGAAGAGTAAAAACATGTCAGAAAATGTTCGGATTGACGTCAAATTTTTTTGGGCAGGTTTCTGTAAACAAAGTCAATTAATAGCACTGAAAATAATATTTGGTACATTTCGGTCTGGGTGGGAATCGCACTAGGGTTTCCGGGGTGCGAGATGAGCACGCTTCCCCATCGCCATGGAGGCTCCACGGTTACGGCTGACTGAAGTTGTGCCTAGTACGTACGTCATTGCTCACGTGACGCCACTGCCTCTCACGTGTCACTTGTTGTTCGGGTTTCATCGGTGCTGTGCCTACTGCGATGCACTCCGAACGCGTCTACCTCAGTGGAATCTGTGAAACGTGGTCGCCCACGGAAGCACGCGCGGAAGACGAAGCATGGGAGCGCAAGAAGGAATGCCGTGCAAATTTACAACGTGCACGACGACATACGGATGAACACCTAAGCGAAAACATGTCCCGAAAGCGACTACGATGCGTTCGCATTCCCACACGTAAGCAGTCTTAAGGGCCAAACGTTTCCTCCTCACTTTACCACAGGAACACAACGATCGCTCAGACACACGTTTTTTTCCAGCCCCTCATACGTCAACCCGTATCTATCGTGCGCACAAATAATTGCTCATTTTGACCCAGAAGAACCAAAATTTGCTTTCAGCATTCTGTATAAACGAATGGAACTCCCTTCATTCATCCAACATCGCCGTTATATCAGAGCCTTCAATATTTCCCTCATCCCTGCTGGGCTGTCTACAAAGTGAAAAACATTGCTCACCTGCATCTGCCTGTCTTCGTTTCAAGGACGCTCTTTGTACGCGATATGTATGCATTGTTCTTTCTAATGTATTTATCATCAGTGTTTCAAGGGATATTCTACAAAATATTCCCAACTCGTCATCAATGTATTTTGTTGTTTTTCCTTTTCTTTATTTCTTTTTCTCCTTTTTATTTCTTAATTATGGTATTCTGGACACCTTGGTTTAAATTAAATCGCTGTTTTTCTTTACTTGCTTTGATTTTAGAACTCTTGGCTTCAATTTATATTGCTTACAAACTACATTTATGTACTCGCCTGAAATCCCCATATGTATTGCCAACTAGGGCCTATAGGGTATTGAAATAAGTACGAGTAAATAAATAAAATCTCTTGCTGGACCGCGTTCGGAGAGAAGAAACTAGAGCCTTCGCGTATGGCGTTTTTGAACCCATTGAACGACTTTAGTTAGACTGTGCCTTTATAATGGCTTGATAAGAAACCTTGTGGCAAGCATCCTTAGAGAGATATTTGAAGTTCCGAACAGTCTTGACAGCTGTAACAGCTGTAACCTTCCGATAAATGGACATTTATATTAGTTTAATTCATTTATCAAGAGATCGCTTCTTGATCACACATATTCTCCAGTCCTCCGGTCTCCATGCGACAATTTCCACCTTCTGCATACTAATCTTATAGCAGCTACTTTTTATTCTCATTGCCTCTTGGATCTCAGTGCTTGCCTCGTCCACTTGAGGCTGAAGGGAACTGCACTTGGCCTAAATGTGTTCAATTGTTTTCCTAGCTTGTATGTAAGGAAGCCAGAGCATGTCAGTCACCCTCAAACGAGATAGTGCGCCCATCACACACAATAATTCAGCCTTATTATAAAACATCACCTTACATATGCCTAGGGGTACACCTAACACCAACGTTGTTATGAATCATTCATTTTAAAACGAACTGCTCTGAAGATTCACAAACACTTTTGGTTACCTGCAGCCGAAGATGGAACTTGAACCTCGGGTAATAGAAGAATTTGCATGGAAGACTTACCTACACCTTACCTTCGCATTTGCTAGAAGTATCTCAGTCTCATCGCAAGCATGCTCCGCTAACGCACTGCAGGCCGTACAAACTGGAGCAGTCCAACTTATCTCTTGGCAATATGCTTCAAGGTCTGAATAGCTTCATTGCACTGAAACCGAATCTTGACCTTCCTTCTTTTCCCTTCGACCAATCATAGAGCTATCCCTTTCCAAAACTACGTATCAAGAACATCCTCTCTCTCTCTCTCTCTCTCTCTCTCTCTCTCTCGTGCGCCCTTTCAGTTCATTTGCCGACGCCCTTCAGCGTTAAATGACTTTTTTCCCCTCCAATGCACTATCGTAGGAATGCCCTTTCAGACACTTAACTAAACATTGAGACACTAAACGCACTAAACTGGTTGTGGTGTGCCACAAGCCGGTGTTTGAGCTCGCTTCGTTTCAGCCTCGCGTATTGAGAGCTAGCCTAGAACATGAAGCAAAAGCTAGCCAACGTGAAGCTAGCAAACCTAAAGCAAAATTGCCTCATGAAGCATAATCACTTGCTGTCCGGTTTTACTACCATTAATAGAACCCGCCCCAACACAGAGACAAAACCATGTTTATTCTCCACTCCTTCGCACCCTACTTCAACTTTTGGCTCCTATAGAAGTTCTTAGCTTCCATACTCCGTGGAAGCAGTCGCACCAAGGGGGCAAGCTCGACACAGCCTATTTCATTAGACTGAGAGGAGTACTAAAATATGCACATGCTCAAACAATCGAAACCTCCACAAAATGTCACGTAGATACCTGTTGTGTTCCGACTTTTACGTAGCCGTTGTGCTGGTCAAGACCACGCATAACGAGCTGAAGATTTTGGGATAGCGCGTATGCAACGGAAATGTCACTGCTCTATAATTATATTTTTCTTGCGGCTTAGCCGTATCTTTACCTTTGTAATATATAATGAGAGATTCCACTGCGCTGTTTTACTATGGTACCTATTTCTGCACGTTATATATGTACCCACTGATGTATGTGCACTAAAAATGAATAAATATTTAACTCCAACGTCTAGCACCGCAGGACTAGCTGAGTATAAACAATCTCTTCCTGACTTTGCGGGAAATATCTGACACTGCTCTATCAAAAAAAAAATAATAATAATAATAGAGGGCGAAAAGCAGGAAGGCCTTTTTTCTTCTCGGTATTTTTCTCAGTCTTCCCCTTCCATGCTCATCCCAAATCACACCCGTCTCTATTTTTATACGCTCCTAGAATTCCGACGAACTCTTAGTGCGAGGGTACCTACATAGACAAGAATTACTAAGTCAATTTTACTTCCAACAACAAGGACAAGCAAACTGAAAGAACCTGCACCTACCGCAGCAAATAAATCTTCGCAAGGCTGCCTAATTTAACCACATTAGCGAAAATTTGCGAAACTGAACTCCCGCGCTATCGCGCGCCCCTGTTGTGCCACAACGCAGCACAAGAGTGCTGCCACCTACGCTTCCTACCTGCAAGCTCGAATCGATTCGACTTGCATCGCTCCCGAGTGGTGGCCTCTGTGCTCTACGAATCGCAAAGCGCGGTAAAAACTAAGCGCCGGATGCTTGCAGTTTCGTTGCAGTCCACTCTGCTTCGCGATTCATTCACTTATTCATTCCGATTCATTCCGATTCATTCCATTTGGGGGCCGTAAAGTAAACATACATCGAAGCTACGAATCATGCCTTCTACGTACGTCCGGAAGGCCAAGCGGCAATAACATTTCCAGGTGTGAGTGCCAGCACTATTCCTTGTAAATCCACTCTACAATAATGATAAAAAGACATCAAAGTAACAATATTTTTATGGTAAGACAAAAAAAGTGGACTAAGGTTTTTCTACAACTTGCACCATTTGCTTGCCCCCGTCCTCCAGCCCCTGCATCGCCTGAGCTATTTCGTCGAAGCGAACAAGCCAGAAACGTCAGGATGATATTACGTGGCGCCACCTATGAATGGCTTTGCAAGAACAACTGTTCCCGCTCTTCGTCTTCTAGCGCATGGTGGCGCACTGGAACAGGATTGGTCCCTTAAACTGTGACCGCGGCATATTTTAAATAAGTAAGCTGTAGGGGTAAAATGAAATTAAGTATAATATCGCATCACGAGAAGAAACATTCCGAAATCAAAGCTGAAAAGCAATTAGCAATCGTCTAAAGAAGTTTTTCAGCACAAACCACGAATATTTGCAGGAGGGCGACAAAAACGGATATTTGGTACGCGTTTCATTTAAATTTTAATATCACAAAGAGTCCCTAATCGCGCATTGCCTTCAGTTATATTACGTAAGGGTTTCTTCAGTTTAATGGATTGTTAGTGGTATGGCAATAACTATTTTTTTTTTGGGTTCTTCAAGCCATAGGACAGAAAAAAAAACGATAAAAAATAGCTTACAAAACAGGAATACAATTCAGCATTCAGTATCATGCCAACCTTCATACTTCTTAAACATATCGGGCACGTACTCGAAAAATAAACGAAAAAGAAAATTAAAAAGAAACCACGTTTCTTATAAGAACTGAACACCAAGGTAGTCTCGCCGAGCAGTCGTAAGCATGTTGGAATGACATCATTGCATCTTCAACCACATTTTATGCATAGCTGCCTCCGCTATTTCGCCAATTTTACTGCGCTTCGGGAATAGCGCCACTCAGAATTTCTTGCCTGTTTCTCGAAATCGCGGAAGCTAATGTCCCCTCGGTTAATGTACGTTGCTTCAATGTGTTTTCTACACGTGCTGTGTATAAGTGCACGCTTTCATATGCCGCATGCGTTCGCTGCGCTCTACACGTTCATAGAGTGCATTAGTGTGCTAGCGTGTCTTACGCGTTCTGCCCTGCTTTTTTTTGCACACTGTTGTTCTTATTTTTCTTACACATCTGTTTATGAATGGTTGATCTGGTTCCGATTACATGGATGTAAAGGCCAAAGCAACAAGAAAGCTGTGAGAGACTAAGCAGTTTCAGGATTGACTGAGCAATATTTTCTATCACTGAGGGGTTCTTTATGGTGTGTCTAAACATAAGTTCACGGGCATTTTGGTTGCATTTTTTCCCCCATCGGAATGCAACCACCGCTGCACGGTGGCGAGCCCGCGTCCTCACGCCCTGCAGCTAAGCGCCGCCCATTCAGCCACCGCGACGGGTATTTAGACTTGCATCACAGGTCACCTTGAAATGCGGTAATTGATATTTCAAAAAAATTGTATTGATTTAGACGGGTTTAATTATTTCGTGATAAATTGCCTAAAGCGAGCTAAACCTCATGGACGTGCTATTTTTTTTTAATATCGTTATTATTCAGTGCGGTAGCTGCATGCCATATCATAGAGAAATCATTTTCTTTTACTGTTTTGGCACTTCTGTAGATATTCTTAAAGAGCAACTCTGGTGACTTTTTGACGCTGTCAAGGGAATGGCGTTTTTAGGTTCCCGAGACCCCCCCGATGTCACGCGTCCGGTAGCAGAATTCTTACGCAAATTCGAAAAACAATTTTAGATAAGAAAAAAGAAAGCACAAAAACGAAACTAAAACTTGATCGAGCAGCGGAGGTAACACCTTCGTGTGACGTTACGAGCGGCACCCTAACGGGGAAGGCGCGCAAGGCATGCCGGTGCCGCCAGCGCTGATAAAGAAAGCGATGAAGAGCAGTTGCTCAGCTGATTCGTGACCGCGCCGGACCATTGGCACAATGTGTCCGGGCGATAAATGTCATCTACACCAGCTTTTCAGAGCTGTCGAACAACGACAGCTACTACTCCTTGAAATTTAATAGCCATGAATCGTTGTTCGCATTCGACCCGCTACCACGAAATTTTTAATGCTGGGCAACACACCGCGCAGCAACATGATCAAGGGTGGAAATAACCAGTGATTTGATACGTGCTGCTCGCTATTTTAGCTGTTTTACCAAATCTCAGGGAAGCGTCTCACATACTCCGTATAAGATGTCGTGGCGAGCTGCTTTCGTCATTATTATTTTGATTTATAGAGCGCACAGTTTCCCCGGAAAAACGCCGCTGATTGTCGAAGGCACTGACCGGTGCATTAGTTTATATCGGTATGGTACAGCGACCACTCGTTGTTCGCTTGAAATGTAATGCATGCCACGAATCACTGACATCAAACATTGTTATAGCGTAACAAAGCAAGCAGATTTTGTGCATGTAAGCACAACCGCCTCACTGCGAGTCACGCTGGTATGAGTGACTACACATGTACTTTCGAAAACAGTGAGCGGGAGACCGTAGAGTGCGCGTTGTTATTCTGCGTTCTTAGCATTCTTCGTACGCTTTTCATGCCCACAATTCATGTGTTCCATAAGGTTGATACAGATTAAGAATTTCTGCATACTATCGTGCATTTCGTGAACGCGTACTTTTTCTTTCTTTTTTTTTGTGGAAACGCCGATGTCAGTACTGACACCAATGGCAGCTGAACGAGGCGGTTGTTTAAGCTGCTATACCAAAGGTAGGGGCCTCCGCTTATTGCCCATTTGGGATAAGAGGCAAACAGTGCACCTCGGAAGCTAAATAATGAGTCAGCACAACAGTACGTAAAAATAGACTCATGCACCTAGACACATTAATAGTCGGATACAACTTTAGAAAAAAGGGGGCGTTTACTCCTCCGAGACGAATGCACACGAGCATCCACCAATGGGCGCGCACTCTGGACCGACGTCATGCGCCGGTGGCCGGTGACTTCGCCGCTTCGGTCATCTGGCTGGGCGGGGCCTCCCCTTTTTTCTAAAGTTGTATCCGACTATAGTTTAGGGAAGTGCCGGTGATACGGGCTGGCAGGCTTCGACAACGGGTATACGTACCGATATTGACAGGGAGAAACGAAAAACAACTCACACAGCTTTGTAGTGATAGTTCGCCGTGTCGCCGCTTTTCGCTTCTTAAAGCGATACCATAAAGGGCCGCGTGTCGCAAGAAAGTCCATGTCGGCGTCGTGCGTAGGACGTCGTTTTTCGAAATAGATTTCCGAACAACAACCACGCAAGCCCTCCGATTGGCATAGAGGCGTTACTGAACTGATTGAATTCGTCAAAGTAAAATATGTCAGAAAAGCCATAAAGTAGGACCTGAGCGCCATTTACAGACATGATAGCATCGGATTATAATTTGTATGTACCAGAAAACCTACTTCTGCAACGCGGAAACTCAACCCCCTTTTCCAGCATTTCTACCATTCGTACGGCGGCGTTGCCCGCTCGGTTCCTGGCAACACCACCATCCAGATGGCGCTCGCCTGCACGCATCTGCAAGAAAGCTGCGGTTGCCGAGAAGCGCGACAAAAAGTCAGGGATCTTTGAATGCTGTCACGTTCCACTCTTAAAGGCGAAGCTTAAGCGTCCTCCAAATTTTGTATTTGCATTGTATTAAATGAATAATAGCTTATTTCAGATCCGGATGGTCAAAATTGAACTACGAAATGAGTTTTACTCACGCAAATGGCTTAATTAGCTTGAGGTCAGTCGCTCAAGTCCGCCGGTAGTAGACGCACGAACTCAGTGACTGATAAGCCTAACCTCGGCTGAACGCGATCGACAAACTGTGCGCGCGGCTGCCGCGGGCTGAAGTTCGTGCAGCTAACAACGCCCCACCGCTTTCCCAGCCACACAGAACGTAACTTATCGCGACGGAAACTACTCACGCCAAACACTATAGCTCCCGATCGCCGGCTCCTCGCCTCTGCCATTGATTCACAGCATAGCTTACGTATGCCGCCTTTTATCTCATAACACAATGTGGCGAGCAGCTGAGCAGCAGGCAAGGCAAGGCTGTTCGAGGGAATTACCAAAATTCATTCGCAGATAATCTGCGTAACTCTCACACATGATTTTTTGAGACATGACGGAAGTGCGCAGGGGAACGTACCCAGCGACATTCGTTGAGATCTGTTGAAATTGAAAACTCGCCGGAGTTGCCCCGCGGTTCGAAAGAATCACAACGGCAACTCTGTCAACGCAACACTAAGGGCGTGCCATGTTTCCATATTGCCACTTCTTTCTGGCTCCGCTCACCTAGTTTGGCCATTTTAAGCCGATGAGCGCAGCGAGCACATCACGCGCTGACAATCGCGCCAGCAAAGTATCATAGCGCTTCGCATCACGGAAACAGCTAAATCTTCAAATGAAACGCCGCGCGCCCTCCTTGTTGAGGAAACTGTGCTCCCAGCGAGAGAGTCAAGATCACACGCACAGATTCCTTGACGTAAACCATACTGCTAGTTGCATCACTCACCACGGCACGTGACTTCGGTTAATCGTTCACTGCGGAAGGAGCAACGCCACCGCTGTAAATGCGCGCGTAATAAAAAAAAATGAAGAAGATATGAAAATAAAAAGCAGGCGAGTCTCAGTGCGTGATACGGCGTGGCCCTCGGCTGCGGTGTGGGGGAAGGCAGGGAATGAAAACATTTGCGGACGTTAGTCGAGGCAAAGGGAAAGAGTTAGCAGTAATGCGTGTATCCGGGTGGCATCGTGATACAGGCAGAAAATTTCTGCTCTCTCCTGAAGTTATGAACCAATCTGAAGAAATATATACATATATTTCGGTAAAACGCTTCTCAGACGGCGTTTTGCAACTTCCATCGTATAACTAAAGTTTGCAATGGAGCCTGGTTAGTGTCTGGTTAACCGTCTTGCTACACTCTCGGACGCATCCTGATATTTTCTTATGAGACAGCGAATGTTTTCTATCTACAATATGTGCCCCGTTTAAGTACAGCCTTTCAAAAGGTTTGCCGGTTCAATTAAAAAATTATATATTTTTCCAAACGCGAAAACCTCCGATTGCGTTGTTTGAGATTTTTGTGTCCAAGTAGATAAATAAGCGGATGGAAGCGTGTACTTTTTCACTTTTAAAAACAAGGAACGTGGTACTTAAGAAACAAAAAGGAAAACGGTTGCTTCAGCTTGATATGACACTTCGCATGGCAGCATGAAGAACAAGAAGCGCTTGAGTTTGGTCTCTGAAATCGGTGCGCGTGCGGGCTTTCGCGCACCTGAGGATCTCGGAGGCTATGACATGAGCGCCGCCAATCATAACCACGGCCGTTTCACTATTACCGACCCTGGCCTTGCGCACTTCTGCCACGTAGTAGCCTTAGATGAAATATGTGCAGTTCAGCCAAAGGAGATGACGATTACATTGACAATTCTCTTTTTATTCGCGGCGTTCACGACGTTGAAGAAGCATACAATTTAAATTAAGGGGTTTTACTTGCCAAATCCACGATCCGATTATTAGACACGTGGTAGCAAGGGACTCCGGACTGATTTTCACCACCTCGGGATCTTTAACTTGCACCTAAATCTAAGTACACCGGTGTTTTTTGCATTTAGACCCCATTGAAATGAGGCCGCCGTGGCCGGCATTTCCTCCTGCGACGTCGCGCTTTGCAGCGCGACACCAGAGCCACTAATCAACCATGGCGGGCGTTGAAAAACATTCTACAAACAGTGTTTGAATGCGGCCTTTCCCCGTCCATGCCAGTGTTGCCCGCGAACGCGATTCATGTCAATATGATCCATTGAAGGTGTCCCTCGTGTTCGCTTTAAATCACGTCACCCCGCCACCGCATCTTATGAGCTTCACGCCCTGCGCATTGTCTGCACATTTAACAGAATGGTGCCTCTGGCTATTTCAATGGCACGGAAACCATGCGCCTTGCAGACCACAGCGGGAGAATCAGCAGCTGGGGCATGAACCGGCTCATTACCCGTTATAACAAGTAATCCGACTCTATACTGCCGGTACTTTGAAACGTAGCTGGCATTCAAAATGACCTCAATATCTGGTGCTAGAAAAGAGAGAAGCCCGCAAGAAAACAACCTCAAAACTAAATGTACGCTGCAATGCAAACGAGAACAAGAATAATGTTGCTCTGGGGTGGGGTAAAAAGTTTCGACTTTAATGAGGCGACACTTGGTGCCCGAGATGATTGGCTCAGGCCGAGGGTATGTCTTAATTGGACCATTTTTGACGCCGGAAAGAGCGAAGAAAATGGTTTAACGTCACCGATTTTGCTCCTTCCTTTGCGCAGGCTCATGTCGCATTTTACAAACTAGGGATAAAACCAAGACCTTGTTAACACAGTGTGTTCATCAGCCTGCTTCCTCCTTTCGGGTTGACCGTATAAAGTAGAAGATAAAGAGAAAAAAGGAAGCGTAACGAGTTTCAGGAACTGATTTTGATCAATCTACATGCCACCTTAAACTTTAGAATGCAATTAATCGAAATGTGTTTTGTATGCTTTTCAGTTGCCGCGAGGCACGTTCCAATGTTGTTCACTTATCTCCAGGTTTGATTTTACGGCTGAGCAAATACGAAAAATAAGTTTTGGAAGGGTGCTCTCGCACTGAGCTGCGCGCCAAGACCATTTAATTGAAAGATAGTCGAGAGGAACATATTCCTCTTGTCGCAAACCATATTAAAATGGTGTCTTTTTCTTCACGACGCATATATCGAAGATTGAAGTAGGAATTTTTTGCTGTTCCGTTCCGATTTAATATATATTTGGTACAGGCCGAACGGCGAGCGCTAACATTCATGTCTGGATTGACGTCTGGAATTGAGGAAATACACGAAACAAACACGGAAACAATTTTAAATGCTTTAGGACGTTAACTTGTATATCGTCCAGGATGACACAAATGTGATTCGTCAGCGTGCCTCATATTGAGACATCTATAATTAAATAGCTTATTCACTCGCACTACATCTGAAGGCCGCCCGTCCAAGCGGTTAAAGGTGGTAGTGGCATCGCATATACAGGTGAAGTAAACGCATATATGTGATATAATACTATAAAATAAAGAAAAGAGCAGAATACGCGAATAAATAAATAAGTAGTTGGCCATAAACATATACATGATTTGAACACGGCGATAAGAATAACAAAATTATGTGCTCTTATTGCGATATCTACGTATTAATAGGTATGGGTTTACCTAGACCAATAAATCACATGGGACCCTGATCATGAGAAGGAAATTTACAGAAGAATAAAATGGGTTGGAGTGCATACGGCAGACATTGCCAGATCTCGACTGGAACCTTACCACTGTCATTGAAAAGAAAGGTCTACAATCAATGCATTCTACCGGTACTAACATATGGGGCATGAATTTGGAGGTTGACAAAGAAGCTTGAAAACAAGTTAAGGATCGCGCAACAAGTGATGGAACAAGGAATGTTAGGCGTAACGTTAAGAGACAGCAAGAGAGCGGTGTGGATCAGAGAGCAAACGAGGATAGCCGATATTCTAATTGACAATAAGAGACAAAAATGCAGTTGGGCCGGTGCCATGTAATGCGTCGGTTAGATAACCGGTGGATTATTAGAGTTACAGAATGGATGCCAAAGGAAGCGCAATAGAGGACGGCAGCAAATAGGTGGGGTGATGAAATTAGGGAATTCGCAGGCGCAAGTTGGCATCGGTTGGCACGGGACCGGGGTAAAGAACTTCGGAAGTGCAGCTGCTCTATTCACCTCCCCTAGCGTGGGGTGTAGACAACAGACACTTTTCATTTTTATATCCCGGTCTTCTTTTTTTTTTCCATTTCTCTCTGTCTCTCTTGCCCGTGTGCTAGCAGGGAAACACGCAATTTCTTAAAGGAGGGGCTGTGGCCACAGCCCCTCCAGCGCATTCTGACGTGACTGGACGCACAAATTAACGTACTTATATGCAGAAGACAGCGGTATTGTTTAGATTTCTCGTCTAGCGGTGTAAATTAGAGTTCTACACCACGGTCTGTGAACGAATCCCATCCTGGTTAACATCGATTATCCGATCATGACTTTTGCATGTTGCATAGTAGAAAGTTGAGGTTATCACAAAAATCTTCGGAGAGGACATGCGAGTTGTCAGCTACAAATATAAAACCGGCCGGCTTGTAAGCAAGGTAATCGATTCGCCTGTGCTCGGTCGGACCCGCGCCATGGCACCTTCGTGGCCACCGACTACTTTGCATCTTCTGCTATATTGGTAGTTCGCGACAAAGGGCCTTTTTTTTCCCCACCATAGGGGCCCTGTGCCTTGACGCGTCGCAGTATCAGCTAAACTCGTTCTTTCTCCCCCCCCCCCCCCCCCCCCACATTCCGCTAGACACTCGTCCCAATTCGTCATGCCTAATTAACCGAATCATCGCCATCATACCGTTCTTCTCATACGTATAGTTACGTCTCTACGTTGCCCTGGCAGCGGCCACCTAGGGTAATAATTTATTCGACGGCGAGTACGTGATCTCCAGGCATTCGCCTAATCAATCCCATTAGCGGCCCGTCATGGCCCGTGCGCAGCTTGGGACGAGCGGAAGAAAATCCCAAGAAAGGTGCTGCAAGGGATAGGCGGGAGAAGAAGAGGCGAGCGAGAGAGTGCCACCCAGACCGATACACCTGGACTTGTTACGCCCACTTAGGGGCTAGGGAGGGAAACAAAGAAGACCGCGAAAATTGCCCACGTCCCAAATTGATCGGCTCTGGTTTCGCGCGCCGAGGCTGCCTCGCGCCTCTGCGATTGATCACCGCTGATCACGGAAGCATCTTCGAGTGCCGCTTTTTTTCCAGCTGCCTCCGAGTCCGCCCCCTCTTTTGCCGCCCACCTGAAACGCATTACTCTTGATACGCTCGCGCATTATAGCCCGTACCCTTCCACGTTTTCTTTCTTTTCGTTTTTGTTCCTTTACAGCGTGAACACTAAATGCTGTTCCAGCTCTCTTCCTGGATTTAGAGGACACACATCAAAATTTAGTTTCTTCCGTTAGCGAAGATAAAGGTTCTATTGTAAATCAGGCGGAAATATGTACCATCGATCGCAGCGCTTGTACCAAACCTGAGGCGCTAAATATCAACAATAAAAAGAAGCGAACACGTTATTTCGTGACTAGAACTATAGTAAGAAGCCTGAAGTGTGCGTTGGCAAGGCGAGGACGTAAACTTCTGTGTTTTAACGCTTGCTCATAGCGCCAGACATACATAAAGTGTTGTCCTTCGATCGGCAATCTTCCGCCAACCATGCCCTTGGCTTCGTTGTTTTTCTTTCACATTAACACCTTCTGGTCTTCACACTATAACAGCTTCCTGTGCGGTGACTTCAGTTGACGTTACCGCACTGTAAGCTTTAACGCACTCCTTCTTGCTTATTCTCCACAGGAGTCCGTCTCTGTTTCGGTGTCAGCGAATCATGTCTTGGTCATGCTTGTCAGTTAAACGTTCATCACATTTGTACATTGGATGTCTTTCATTCAACGAGAATCAGAGCATTCATTTAGCGACGTCGTGTGCGCCTTTTACTTCAGCAACTTCCGAGTGCTTGCAAGGATCAAATGGTCGACCTGTCATCATTTGATGTCACGAAGGGCCTCTCAAGGCTATGTCCATCCAATTTCTCCCCGGCTTGAGTCAGCCTGCTAAATCCTATAGTCGCAAACTTCCTAATTTACTCACACACTCCCTAACATGCATTTTGTAACTCTGCCGACTGCCGTGCAGTTACGTGCTCTATATGCGTTACATTACACGTACAGCTACACTTCAACGTCTAAGTCAACAGAAATGTCATCTACCCGCGCTGTCTTCATAATCCACGCCGCTGCTTCCCGTTCTCCAAATGTGACGCCTATCATTTTCCGTTCTGTCGTTGTCATAATATTGTTCCTATCACATCATTTTACGTTCCATGGCTCGTCGTGCAGCCCTTACGAGATGATGTCCTGCATTAGAGATTACCGGGGCTTATGGTGAGTTTGTAGCTTAGCGGACATGGCCATCATCCACTTGGAAATGCTCAAGTCATCGGTTTGACTCCAAGCCAGATGACTGTCGCACAGTTATTTTCCATTTGCCTACGATGTTTCAGGATATCCTCAAGCAGACGACCATCTAATTTTGTCCATCTTAGCTGAAAAATACAGGATTCCTTTTTTATTTGAATTGCCTTGACCTGCAGGGGATGTTTGTGAATGAAGCCTGCATATGTAGATGCTGCGGCATCCGGTTAACCTCCCTCCATTTCTTTTTATTTTGGTCTTCTTGGCTCTCTTGGTGACCATTACTCGATAATTTTCAACCTGTAACAGTGTATCGTTGAGACTAAGGAAAACTTTTTCATTGAAAGGTGGAGCGGCCTAAAACTGTCCATACACCAAAGAAAGTATTCGAATGCAAACATGAATGCATAAAACTGTTGTTGCTTAAAGATATATAAAAGTGGCACAGCAGTAGTTGCAAGTAATAATGTTGCCTTCATCGCTAGCGCATGTCCCCTACAGTTAGCGCGAGCGTCATCAGAGAGCGACGCAGCCGGAACTGATAGCGGCTTGCCACGCTGGCAAAAAAAAGGAAAAAATACGAAAAAGAATTTGTCCTGTGTGCCAGTCGCATCTCGGATGAGGGCAATATTAGTTTTTCGCTCCCCTTATGCATTCGTTGTATAACGCTTTCTCTTCATTCGAATCTTTAGCTATATTTTGGGGTTTGAGGCTGTGTAGCGGCCCAATTTATCTCTTTCTCGCTGATAATAAGTAACAGCAACGTAAGCTTGCGCTGTTATTTCGCCTCTCGAACGAAACGAGGCATACTAGATGCCAATTTTCCCGCCTGATTGATGCATGGGCTCGTTAACGAGATTCCCCAAAATTAAAATGCCTGGGGTGATGAACGGCACCGTACTTTTATACAAGCATACGGCTCTAAATATATGAAATTATGAATCGAGTTACAAGTTCTGGATTATTTTGAGCGTTGCAATATTTTGTACCCTGGAACTGTGCCCTTCTATTCGAATAATGCTGCCACAACCGTATGAATTTTGCGCAGCTGGCGAAACCCATTCTGAACCAAAATGCAGATGGTTTCGGTTGCCAGTGCTCGCAATATATTTTCCTCATGGAAATATATTCTTCTGAATGCACCTACATGTGCTTCTTGGAGTGAGGCTACGGGGTCCAAATAACAGTCAGTAAAAACGCCATTGCCCTTGTACAAAAGTGTTTCGCTTTTCACGTCTATCTAATGTGATGAGCATTCTTAGGGTACTTCGTGCACTTTCCGGTGTCCATAAATCCGCGCAGGTACCTGACTGTTTTATTTTCAAGCACACTTGGGTCACTCTATAGTCCATAAATAGTCCAGTCACATTCGGCTGTAGCGGCAGCGTGGTCAACTTCACCTACAGCGCATCCAAGCAGCGGTTCTTCTTTTTCGCAGTTTTTTTCACGCGGATTCCATGGGTCGGATGCAGTCTTATGTGGAGGCTGGTATGGCTCGCTAGATCTTATCGCTGATTTGACTTGCTTCTGGTCATACAAGCGATCCCATCAAGATAAGTTGGACAGCGCTACTCTGCGCTAGATGCTTTGAAGACGAGCTATCTGCTGTGAACGACGTCATCATTTCCTACGAACTTTCGTCGGTGTTTGCTGGGCGTCTTTTTCGCACAGTCGCATTCGGTAGTAGCAGCAGCGTCGTGAACTTCACGTACAGTGCACCTAAGCAGCAGTTCTTCTGTTTCGCAGGTTGGTGATGTCAAGTTTGTTTGTGCTGCCGAGTGCTACTGTTTCCGCCCATTTAGTCAAGATAGCTGACGAATCGGACAACTGTCTTACCTGTCACTGAGAAATTACTACTGGTGTTTTGTCGATTGCCTACGTTGGATGTGATTTTTGTTGTCACAATAATCAGGCCTAAAAGCTAGGACTTTCAACACCGCGAAACCGGAGGGCAGAATATTGCAGTGTGTATGTTTAACTTTTAAGGCTGGCGGGCACTCCCGCAAGCCCGTTACTGGCGAAGGAGCACCTTCAGGTGAACATAATTACTTGGCTAGCGAAACGAAAGCTATGAATGCAAGGATATCTGCATTAAGGCCTCTGGTAGAGAAAGTTGATTCCCTTCTCCAGTTAGGGCTTGATAACTGATTTGAAGGCTTCAGTAGAACATTTACGTCGAATCAATATGACAAGGTGAATAAGCACCTGGCCAACCAGTTCCGGGAAATCACTGTGATTAAGGCACGCTTAAGTAGGGTTGAAAATACCACTGTTGAAAATAAAATCGTCGACTTGCAAAACCAGCTGAGTGACATTGAACAGAATGGACGGAGACACAATCTTGAAATGCACTGACTTCGCACAGTGATAATGAGAACTTGTTGGACAAGGTAAATGAGCTCACGAGACTTTTTGGTGTGTCCTCTTTGACGGAGCAGGAAATAGATGGAATACACCGAATGCCAACGAAAAGTGATCGAGTACCTGTTGTGCTGATACGCTATACATGTCTCGCGCAAAACGAAAGAAATCTGGCAAGAAATAGTAAAGCTGCTCAGCGTAAATCGCTCATTCATTTATTCGATCATCTCACGCCAAGAAACCAGTGTCCGTTGTGGTTGGCAAATCCTAGGGCTGACCACAGGGCAGCAGAAACGGGGTATCGGCTTGCTTGGCAGACAGGAGAAAAAGTCTCGTACGCTAAGTACTTGGTAAGCTGGCCCTACGTACTGAAAGTGAGGGCGATTAAGGCAAGATCATTGCTTCTAGTAACTATCATCAGCCGAGCAGTGCTTCCATGACTCGCTCGTGAATAGCTAGTGCATGTGGCCATGTCAACTCGAAACGATTGCTAGTGACTTCGTTCCTTTCCAAGTAGATTATTACAGTGCTGAGTGCTTTCGCAAACACATTGGAAAACTAATACAACGGGCGCAGAAAATGATCTCGGTATTTTGTCTTAATACTGGAAGCCTAAGATATAAAAGTGATGACATTTTTATTTATCACCATTCCATTGGAAGTACATGTGATGTACTTGCCTTCACATAAACTTGGTTTCACTATGCTCAGGATGTAATTCAATCTGATGGGTATTTCGATGGGTAACTTTTTTAGAAACAACCGTAGAGGTGGTGGCATTTCTCTATACTTTCGTCACGATATTTTGTATAATGTCTTTATTCAGTTTTGAGTGAAAATTATTAAGTGTTAGCGGTCGAATCATCTAATATCATATACAGGGTGTCCCTGCTAACTTTAGCCAGAGTTTTAAAATATATGCGGATGCCACGTAGCTGGACAGAACCAAGGTAATGTGAATAAGTACGTTTGCCTATGTCAATTAATCACAGGGAACACTGATCATGAGAAGGAAATTCATAGAAGAATAAAAATGGGTTGGATCGCATACGGCAGACATTGGCGGCTCCTGACTGGAAGGTGACCACTATCATTAAAAAGGAAGTTGTACAATCAGTGCATTTCACCAGTACTGATATATGGGGAAGAGACTTGGAGAGTGACAAAAAAGCTTGACAACAAGTTAAGGACCGGGCAAAGAGCGATGGAATGAAAATTGCTAGGCATAACGTTAAGAGACAGAAAGAGTGCGGTTTGGATCAGAGAGCAAACGGGTATAGAAGATATACTAATTGACATCAAGAAAGAAAAAATGGAGCTGGGCAGGTCATGTAATGCGCCGGTTAGCTAACCGTAGGACCATTAGGGTGACAGAATGGGTACCAAGAGAAGGGAAGCGCAGTAGAGGATGGCAGAAGACTAGGTGGTGCGATGAAATTAGGAAATTTGCGGGTGCTAGTTGGAATCGTTTGGCGCAGGACAGGAGTAATTGGAGATCGCAGGGAGAGGCGTTCGTCCTGCAGTGGACATTAATAGGCTGCTGCTGTTGATAATGATAATGCGAAACTGACCCTCCTTTATGTTTGCTGAGTTGTTGGATGTCCTTGCTGCTTTCTGTCAAATGCTGCGACTGATTGTAGGGATGGGTCTCGTCAGGCATTTTGCATTTTGCGCTTCTCCTATAGTGTACTGTAAAACTGCTACACTTTGGATAAAACTTCGGAAACTTCACTCATGGGTGGAACATCGTGTTGCTGTGCTGAGGAAACCGGATTAAAAGCCAACCTTTTGACTGAAATTGGTCACTGGGTATATTACACTACGTACATGCCACTCTTCTATGAACCTCTTTGGTGGAATCAAGATGACTGATAGCGCTTGAGTGCGTCTCGTCTTCTGTCCGTTTAGTCTCATGATTTGGCGTTAAACAAGAAGAAGAAGTAGAAGAAACTTTAATAAAGAATAGTCCGGCAGTTCTTGCTGTGGTGGCCTCAGGTGACGGCTCGCAGTCCTTGGACTCGAGCGGCATCTTCGGCGTGCCGGACGGCCCAGAGCTGGTCTGCCAGCTCTGAACTTCTGATAGCCGCCTCCCAGCGGCGGCGACGCCTACGGAGAAGGTCCCCGGCGGCGCCCGCATCCGGGGCAGCGTCGGGAAGAAGCGAGCTCGAGCCTTCTCCTACCCTGGCAACGGCCGCGATTATGGACGCGTCGCCAACGGAGCTGGTTTGATTACCGTTGTTGCCGGCACACTCCCAGAGCATGTGTCGCAGCGTTGCTCTCTGTCCGCATGTTTTACACGCGTCTGTTGAATATAAACGCGGATAGCAGTGGTGTAAGATAGCGGGGCTAGGGTAGGTGTGTGTCTGGAGCAAGCGTAACGTTATGGCCTCGTTCCTGTTCAATTTATCGTGCGGTGGCGGGAATGTGCGTCCTTCGAGTCTGTAGTGTTGGTTGAGGTGTCTGAACGTGGTTAGGCGATCGCCCCACGCCCAGTGTGCTTCTTGTTGTTGTGTTTCTGTTGTAGTGTCCCGATCCGGCAGATCCGATGCCCCGCTCTCGGAGGCGGAGGCGGCCACATAATCAGCGGCGGCTCGGCGTGTGAGACCTCGAGCCGTGGCGTGGGCCGCCTCATTGCTCGCGAGCGGAACATCGGTAAAAAAAATAAAAAAATAAATGGAGGCCGCCTCCCCAGAAGCAATGGCCACAACTGGTTAATGCAACGCACGGCAGTGGTTAGCCAATATTCCCGACAACGCTCCTTAAAAACGTCAAAGCACCCGACTCAGCAACGGCGAGCCGAATGCAGTGCAGAACTTCCACGACCCTGCTGCTGGCGAGAAGAATATGGGTAAATAACACTTGGGAAGTCCCAGAAAGCCCTGAGAACCGAGTTGGCATTTAAGTGAGAGACATGACGCTCTCGCTGGCTATTCTCTGATCCTCGTCATGCAAATTACTGTACATAAATCTAATTTTCTCGTTTCTCCGGACTTCTCTTTCGCCTGGCACAAGGAACGGCACCAGCACTAGAATCTACGTCGCCACTTGGACCCCACGCCACCCCCCCCCCTTTCGCAACACTATCTGCCGCTCTTCAACGACGGGAAGAATCGTTTGTTTATCCGGTTCTGAACGGAATCGAACCCGTCTCATATACACTCAGACGGAAGCCACGCGCGCACTTCGTGGTGGCGCCGCTAGATGGCGCATCGTGCACCGAGGGAAGCTCGAGAGAGGAACACGGCTGCAGTAGACGCCTCATACATGACGCGTTTCGGCAGTGGCAGTACAGTGTGTCGCTGCAATTGTTAATCGCATTAAACCTCGGCAGTCTTTCTGAGTTGGTTACTGCTGGAATGTTTTATTCTTTTAGCGCGAAGCTTTTTATTCTGCTGTGTATTTGTACCCGTTCTTCGCCAATCCTACAGAATATATCTTTTCCTCGGTGACACAAGAGGTTGTAGAATCCTTAAACATACTTATATATTTGCCGTACTTGCGCGCACCTGTCATGACCATTCTTCCCTCGACATAAAAGAGGGAGAAAGAAAAGGCTGGGAGGTTAACCAGGTTCACAGCGTAAACGCGTCGCACTATGCAGGCACCTGATAAGGTGTTCGCACGCCCGCATAGCTTGTGAACCGTGTAGGGGATAAATATCAACATTACAAGGCATCAAAGTGGTGACCTGTGCGATGCATAAACATAAAAATTCTGAGAGTTTAGAAGTTTCATACGATGACATTAAAGACAACATGTAGGAATTGGGTTTGGTTTCATAGCATTTATATAATCCGGGAAGGGGTGGGGGAGGAGGGCACGAGAACTTCGCTTCGCATGGATTATATCATTTGCCTTGGATCTACACAAGCTTTTTCCTTCCTTCTTTTTTGCTTCTATAGTATTATTATTTAGCGCCATTCCCTCAAATAGATATAGTTTTATAGAAGCCGACATAAATGCTCGGGTCTCGATTCGTGGGATATGTTTTCTTTGAAACTCTACTCATTTTGCATCATATTTCGCTCCAAGCAACTGAGCATGCTGACAGCAACAATAAGTAAGGTCGCTTCGTCGCATGAGCCAATGACACTTTGCAAAAAATGACGAAAGCGGAATGAGTCATCAAATAAGCATGGCCCCTGTGTCTTGTCCACAGATAGACACCTAAAGCTTTAGGCACGTGGCTCATGTGCGATGAAAATATTTGAACTATAGTTAGGTGCCAATGGCTTATATACGGGAAAAAGCGCTGCCTGTACATGTTACATGTCATATTTTCTTGCCGATACTCAAACACAGCAAGACGAATTACTAAATGGAATAACACACTTCAACGAAGCCTCGAAAAATGAATTAATACTTCTTTTCATCCCAGCAAAGGAAGAGCGCTTGGGCACGATCAATCACCAACTAGCTCAAGTTGGCAGATTGTCGGAGTTCATTACTGCTATAAGCAGAAGACAGCTTCGCAAATTGTAATTTCATGCTATATATGTTGAACCAAGGGTGTATTGTTCAGGGGTTCACTAGAGATATCTCGCTTCAAAATTGTGCAGGTCGGACTGCCCGTGGGTCACACAAATGATTAAATCACTAGCCCCATTCTGCCTCGACCATTGGTTTGAGGAACATATATAGTTACCGCAGCTATAGATATGATGCGAAACCGTAGCCCATAATTCATCCGAAAAAGAAAGTCTTTTCTCAATTCCTTACCCCTTCCCGTCTGCCGCTTCCCTATCCGGCCAGGCATATCGGAACGACCAGCGGTGAAAACCCCCGCGGGACTTAAAAAAAAAAGAAATAAAAGGCTCGAGCGTTTGCGTTTTTCCCACATTCTGAGTCTAATGGTTATCTGCGCATATTTTCTTATTTCTCCCTTCGGCGCAACTATGCGTATCAGTTTAATGCTCCAGGAGCAGCAGCCGTTCCGGAAGCGGTGCGCACATTTTAGAAGCCGTGGAGCGGCCATCGCGCTGGCCAGTAATGACTTCCAACTTCAAGATGATAACGCAAATCGGTGTTGTTTCTCGGAGCGTGCACCTTGTTTCGGCGGAGAGGTAATGGCTGCGCAAGAAGCAGGCTGGGGCTGCGGCTTTGGCGATTTCGGTAATGGTAGCCCGGAGTTCATCTAGTTAACATCGCACCGCGGCTACTGGCATGAATGCAGGAGCTGAAAGAACGCGCGTGTTCGGCAGCAGGCACCCATTATTTCATTTAAACGTTTTTTTGTAATTCCACAGTTTACCATTACCTCATGTCGCGCGTTTCATGCCTCTGTGCTGACCAGTCTGCGCGCTAACCGCTGGTTTGTTTGCAGCGTCTTGTTTAACGGCAAGCTGCTCCCTTACCGCGTAAGCCGATCTCTCAAGCTCATGTATAGCGATCAGCACAGATGAGAGGGAGTGCAAAATATATTACGTACAGCTGCGGTTCATTGCAGTCATTTTAAGCCAGAACTGACAGCTGCCGCGCAGTCTTTATAAGGTGTCTCGGCCATTTTTTTCGTTAAACAAGAGAACGATATTAGCACTGCCACGCACTATGCTGGTTGCATATATTCGACCTCAATAAGCCTCAGAATTGGCTGTGCGAAAAGCTTGTTCAGGTGTGCTTTCTAACTCACGTGGTGGCATGAAATATTCAGTCATTACGAGTGCTTGCTAAGCATCCGTCACGGGGCACGCTGAGTCACATCTTACTTATTGCCATCACTTATATTAATGATCGGTAGACATTGTACTGAGGCGTAAGAGAACAGACCCGTCAGAAATTGATGATGTAAGGCGTTTTGCGACGTAAGGGGGCGAAAAAGTGATAAATGAAGACATATAAAGGTGTGCTTTTCGATATGCCTGTATCGTGTTGACACACAGCTCAAATTCATTCTAAAATCTTAAACCCCTGCCCTTCCCACAATTTTATTTTGCATCCCTAAAGAGCTTGAAAATTTTCATTCTATGTAGGAGGAGGAGGAGGAGGAGGTGGAGGAGGAGAAGGACGACGAAATAAATAAAGAAGGCAGGGATGTTAACCAGAAATTCGTCTTGTTGGCTACCCTACTCTGGGGGGCGGAGACGAGAAAGGAAAGATAAGATAGAGAGAGAGAGGGCAGGGGGAGGAAAGCCGCAGTGAGCTTGCGCAGGCACGCAGAGGGTCTGAGCAAGTCAAAGGCGTTCACATAGGCCCTTCGCCCTCAAAAAAGACAAAAGTGCCTTCACAGCTCTGTGGGCCGACGACCGATGGGGACGGTCTTCAAGTATCACCTGCACAGACAACGGCCGATCTTCCAGTCATCGCAATTCGATAGACAATGTTTGTCTCAGCAACTGAAGTCGATGACAATGGCTCAATAAATGTTCGACGTTCTCTTCCATGCCACAGACGTTGCATGCAGCACTGCCGGTCATTCCAATCAAAGTAGTCTATGCCTTCGTGAAAGCCACTCCCAACCACAGCCGGTATAGAAGCGATGCTTCACGTCGGTGAAGCCCTGGTGGAGGTCGGAGTTGGAGGGAAGGGTTCAGTTCGCACAGCTTGGTGCGCCTTATATTTCGGGTGTTCAACTCTGATAAAGAGAGATTGCGAGCCAGGTGACGAAGCTGCCTTGCAGCGTCTGTCCTGGAAAGAGGAATGGGAACGCTTTTTTGTTCTTGATGGGACTCTCGGGCAGCTTTGTCTGCTTGATCATTTCCAGTGATCGCGCAATGGCCAGGTAGCTAATGGAAAATAATTTCGTGGCCTTTCTGGTGGACGTCGTGATGAAGTTTGACAATTTCGTATGTTAGCTGTTCTGTGTAAAGCCGGTCTCGAGTCGAAAAACACGGCCAATGTACCAGGACTTTCTGTACCAATAAATTGAAGTGCACTGCGCAGCGCCGCGAGTTCTGCGGCCGTAGACGTCGTGACATGTGACATCTTGAATCATAGTGTTGGTCCTCTTGTCGGTAAAAACACAGCACTCCCAGAACTGGTCGATGTGGCTGCTCCGTCAGTACAGATGTGTAGGTGGCTACTGTATTTCTCGTACAAGAGCCAGCTCAATTGTTTTAGTCCAAGTGGTGGCAGATTTGATTTTTGCTGAAATACTTTCTGAAGAACTTGTGCTTGGTCGCGTCACTGCTTGAGAGCGTATGAGATTGGCCCTTTCTCAGACGACGTCTCCTACTCGCTTCACTCCTAGGCTTTAGAACTGAACCTAATAATACCATGCTTGTATGGCATAACATGGTAGCGCAAATCAAACGTTGGCGAGAACCATGCTCATAGATTTTACATTATGTGCGTTGAAGGCTACTTTTCATGTCGGAGCGTTCCTTGCAATTACCAATGCGTTTCAGGCGAGTCGTTGAGAAAAGTTGTGAAGGCGGTGAAGTTGTGAACGTGGAATTAGCGCAGTTAACGACTCCGTCAAAGTGATGGCATTCTTGCTCGTCAGCAGCACGCAGCGCAACATGTGACATAAAAAGGAGCTCATCACTGGCTCTCGCAGCGGCCTCAAAAAGTTTCTGAAGCCTGGCAGCAAGATTAGCAGCACGTCTGTGTTATTTGCACCTCTGCTCGCGGTTTCAGAGAGACAGGGAGAGGCGGAAGGAAAGACAGACAGAATAATCAGACTTTTCCCAGTTTGTTACTTGCACGTGCAGAGGGGATTGGTGTGTGAAGCTGGGAGACACGAATCAAGATCAGTCGCATGCACGATACAAAGTCCAGCTTACCTACACTCGGGCACTCAATTCTGTCGCCTTCATGTACTGTAGAAGAGCTCTCGTGGCTACCTGGGCTGATGAGCTTTGATGCCAAGCTCCCAGTATACGTTTGCTTCCGTAAAATGACGTTCGTCTTGTCGCTTCAAGGCACGCTGGAGAGCCTGGCGTTGTTTGCCTAAGCAGGAACATTGGCAGAGGAAATGATAGCCTCTTCACACCTGCACTTAGCGCATATTAGTGAGTCTGTCATTCCAGAGCGATAGCCGTATGAGCTACTGAAAGCCTCTCCAACCAACAGACGACACAGAAACGTTGGGCCACAACGTGGCATATGTAGTTGTGACTTCAATTTTAATGGCTGAGTGCGGCAGTGTAAGCGATAGTTGGAGTACCGAGGAGTATTTCAATGCACGTCCTTGTCCTATTGTGTCCTTAATCCGTAGTCATACAGTGCAGTACCAGTGTGAAACTCTGCTCAATTAGCAATATATTCATGTCGAAACCATTGTAGCACAGCCGGAGGTCCCACCGTGCCCACTTATAGCCTGGCCAGGAGGCATGGAAAGCACTTTTAATGCCTTTTAAATATGACTGGCTTGTGCGAGTGCCTTTGCGTGGTGCTGCCCGCGTACGTGAGTACGTTCACAGCTATTATCTCTCTCTCTCTCTTTTGTATATTCTCCTGTTTCACCCTCCCTGCGTAGGGTAGCCAAGCAGATGCCTTTTCTGGTTAACATCCCTGCATTCTCTCTTCATTTTTTTCTCTCTCTCCCTCCCTCTTTTTCGCTTTGTGCAACTTCACCGCTCTCAGCAAACCTGAAAACTGGCACTAAACATAAAGCATTGGACAGCACAATCACACATATGTTGCAACAGAACTGGTTGTTGGCTTAGTTGGTGTTTGCTAAAAGACATGCTTTTTGCGGCAAGTTAAAGGACACAAAAAAAGGAAGACGCATAAAAGACAACACGGGTGGCACTTTCAACTGATTTAGTTTTGGCGGTAACCCAGGAATACATATACACATACACGCATGCGCAGGCTGTTCGCGAACCTATGTTAACCAGCGGTCGAACAATCTCGTTTCCGATTTGTAGAGCAAGACAGATGTATCGCTAATGCAACTTGAACCTTTATTTTTTATATACTAAGCTTCCATTATCTCACGTGATATTTGGTTTCTTTTTCTACCAACAATCACAATCCCATGAAAATGTGGTTTGGACATGCAGGCCTTGCAGAAATAAATCAAACAACACGTGAGCTAATGGTAGCCTATTATATAAAAAAGAAGGGTTCAAGTTTCGTTAGGCATACATTTGTCTTGCTCTACAAGTCGGAAACGAGATTGTTCGACCACTGGATAACATAGGTTCGTGAACAGACTGCGCATGCGTGTGTTTAACCTAGATAACCGCCCAAACTAAATCAGTTGGAAGTGCCGTCCGCGTAGCCTGCTATGTGTCTTCCTTTTTTGTTTGTGTTTTAACTTGCGGCAAAAAACATGTCCTTTAGTGCAATTACAATACCCAACTCATTAACGGGCAAACATCGCGAAATTTCTTCGAATATCGGGAAATTGCCCTGCACGAGCGCTGCGTTCCGAATATGCAGTCCACCACTATGTCAGTCGCGAGGGCGTCTATTATGTGCCGAAAGCACGCTACTATCCAGAAAAAAGTACAGACAAGCGTCCAAACCATCTAGACTACCACAACTGCTGCAACGACCGCAATCAACCACAACACGAAGCAAGGATCTCGGCTCACTCGGCAGAGGGTATTCGCAAAGGGTATATATACAGCGAAGCCAAAGCGGTAGAGCAAGAAAAGAACAAGAAAGGAACAGGAACCACCCCGAAGGAGGCTCGAGTTTCCGGACACCGACATCGACGCCTTTCATGTAGCCGCTGTTATCGTTTGGTTCGCTAGCTTGTTCCCTTCGTGGATGTCTCTCGAGGCGCTCCTTGTAGCTCGCTCGTTTTCGTCCTATAAGTTCGCAGATCCCATGCTTTATCTGTTTCTATATTTTTCCTCCTGGTTCTAACGCAAGAAAATCCTCCCACTTCGCACGAAGCTAACTTGCACAAATGCATCCTCTACAGTATAGCACAAACTGGACGAAAGTTGAAGCAGTGATCAAACAAGCTTTCAGAGATCTCTTCCCTCCGCTTGCGGGCTTCCTGCTCCGTTGGCTGCGGGCTTTGCATCCTTGCCTTGACCCGTATCCTCCCGTAGGTACTCTCTCCTGCGGCAGCACACACTTTCTATCTCTCCCCGTCTTTCGCTAAGTTTATTCTTGCGGTTCCTGGCAGTGCAAGGGTGATGAAAGGCGACTCCTGAAGCCGGGCTTCCACGAGACGGCGGCTTCGTATAGCATCTTTAGCTTCCTCCCCAGAGGAATGTGTAAAGAAGTGGCCATTTTCCAGGCTCTGCAGAGGTCCGGCAGCGAGTTTCTAGACGATGCTGAGGTTGTTGTCAAGAAAACTCAAGAAAAAGAACAAGCGTAAGCGTTTCGTATATTCAAAAAAAAGAAAGAACGGAAAACGCACGAAAAAGTATATGATGGTAAAAAAGCGGGACGCCGTGGAGGCGCGGGTTTAGACGCCGTTTGACGTGACCTGATTGCCCGAGTCAAGCGGGATTCGGCCTGAATAGAAGCAGCGAGCCCTTCCCCGCTGCGGTTGTCGATTCGGTCGCGGCAGTTGCATTTGTTGGGCGTATACCGCAGCAAACAACGAACAGGCGGTATTCGAGTAGGAGGATTTTGTGTTGCTGCTCAGAGTTCGCGATATCCATGGTGGCTCTTGAGCAAGTAAATATCACCACTATAAGAGAGCCAGGCGAATGCTAGCTCGGCAGCAAGTTAATGCGAGTAAGAGAAAGAGACTTATGGTGAACGAACGTCAGCTGCCCCAGGACAACAGATATGATTGTAAAGGCAGTGATTTTCTGCAATGGTCTAAGTTGTTCATTCTCTCCTTTTCTCTGCTTAAAAATGAGATTCGTCTGTCTTTTGCAACTAAATCCTGTATAATAGCCTTCAGCTTCCATTTTATACCTCTGATATTATTACTATTCGTCTTTATTTGACGTCACTTTCTTCCTTGCGAATATTATCTCGTTTTGTTTTAGTTTTTCTCTTTCGTAGTTGTTTTGTTTTTGGTAAAGGTTCTTAGCAGTTAGCGCTTCTGTAATTACCTTTACCGCTTTCGCGCTTTTCGTAAGTGTAGCCTCGATTGAGTAAACTGAATAGCTAGGTGAAGCAGAATGCCATGTGCATAACAAAGCATGACGTAACTGTAGCCATTGTGAGAAAGACGTAGAAAGTGACCTGTAAATGACACTGTGACTGAGAAGAAATTATGTTTATGTAATGTTTTTTTTGTTCTTATGTTCCAGTTCGGCATGTTACAAGCTTCAGGCAATGCACCGAAGGCATCGCGAACGTCTACCAAGCAGCCTTTGCACTACAACTAGCGTATTGTCGTTCAGAGGTGAGTTGGCGTCCCTATCCCGATTAGTTAATCTATTCGCCATTTTGGCCAGCTCGCTTCTGGCCGATTCACTTCTACTGTTATGCTCTGTTCTGATGCCAGACGCCAGCGCGTTCCGCTTTAATTTCGATGCCTTCTATTGCGATGGTAATTACACGGACACTCGAGGCGCGTTCACGCCGCCACCATGCTGCCTTGATATTGACTGCGCATGCACGGACCGCGCGTGATGGCCTAGTCCATGAAGACGCGCCGTGCGATTGGCTGAAAAAAAGAATAAAAAATCACCACGAAAGCACTCCGTACAGGTGATTAACCAGCAAAGCTGATACGTGTGGCCGCGGTGTTTACCACGGGGTTAATGCCCATGGTTCATTAAGCGACGGCTTGATAGGCTGCCGGGTCCTCGGTACGCAGTTGCTGCTTGCCCTCGACTGCACGAGCCTGTTCTTGGGCCCGGGCTGCAGCATCGACATGGCGTAGACGAGCTCGTTCCCGGCTCTGTACTCGGCGTTGCTGGTCGAAAGCTGCCTGCTCCTCCACAGTACGTATGACGCGTGACCTACCCATTCCGGAGCCAGAGAGAAACTGCTGCTCGGCTGCGACGAAGAGCAGCGACGTCTCTACTGGCGCAACCAATCGCGCGCCTTTATTTTTATTCTTTTCCCGTATGCACATAGGGTTGCGCCGGATGAATCTTTGGCGTACAGGTGACGGACATACATACGGACGGACGAATCTGCTAGCCATATACAGCTTTGCTGTAAAAAAAAAAAGGCAGAGACAAGCGGACGCGTCAACACGCTCCGCTCAAAAGGCTCTGCTTGAGCCTGGGCAGCGTTCTAGCGGTTTCGGCTTCCACTGCTGGCATGAATGTTGGGTGCACACGCACTAACGTTTCCGCTAAATATCTGTGTGCGTGTCGCGCCGTAGTGCACCCACTGGCATGAATGCAAAGCGCTCTAAATGCCAAGACAAGCCTATCTAATCCTTTGTTTGAGCGCTGACAAAGGCCGATGGTTTTCAGTCGGTCCGATCTGGTCTATACCATCGATTTGCGAGGGCGGTAACGCAGCTGCCTGTGTCCTTCGTCGCGCCAGCGTTGTGACACGCCTGTTTTCTGCCAGGGTGCTGTTCCTGCTGCGCAAAAGAAGCGGGCTCACGTGCTGCGTTACGCCATGTCGCCTCCACGCATTGTTACAACGCCGCGAGCGTAGCTCAAGCGCAACGCTATAACTAGCTTTTGCTTTCAATGCATCGTAATTGAGTGAAATTGCCAATTTTATTTTATTTTTTAAGCGAAGTTTTCTACGCGCACCCTCCAGGACTTTTCTGACCATTGCTTCTGTAGCTACTGTCTTGCTGAATAGTCTATATACTGACCGGGCAGCGTTCAAATATGGAATCGATTTCTATGTAGCCCCTATATATAGTACTCCCAAATATATGCACCACTGTCTAGCTCTCTTCTCTAAGGAATTATGCAAATAAACAACAAATGGTGCGTAACTGCCCTGAATACAACAAATGTTCTCCTCCGAGTGCATAATTCATTTATGAAGGAGAATCTTTTGATGCCTTCTTTATACCTGGCTTTGGCATGTCTGCTCGATTGGCTTCTTGCTGAATAAAGTGGGTTGTCCCGGAAATAGTGTATTAATAAACTGAGCTGACCGTGGAGATGGCGTGATGAAAAGTGCGCCAACACAGGCGATTCACGAGACCCCGGATTAGAGTCTGCGGTTGCGCGAAGTCCTGGGTCACATGGGTCACGTGGTGGGTGCTTCCGCGTCCTATACCGATTTTCAATACAGGCACGTAAAGGCTGCAAAAAAATTGTAGGCGATGAAGAGCGTTATAGCGTTTCTTCCATCTCGCCAAGAAACCTTCACTTCACAAAAAATCCAAAATTTGCTTTGGATATACGTAGTGTTTTAAGACTGTAATGACGTGCTGTAATTCCGCGTGGTTGCCCTAAGTTTGGCTTGTACAATATCTAGTCCTCTCCCACGCCTCTCCTCCACCACCATCCACGGAACTCGTTAAATCCACATTAGGTATACGTTATGCAGGACAACGATTTTGTAGCGATGCCTTTTTCTACTCTATTTGTTCTCCCGCTTTTCGCTCTTCTTCAGTACGCGGTCAGAGTGACACTCTACCAGCGTTATCAATGGAATCGATTGGTCATGAACGGTGGATGATAACAGTGGCATAGAATCTAGCGAAAGGAATCGCTTCAAAATCGCAGCCCTATATTTAATGGTAATGCCGCATCCTTCAGCACATCAGACACGAGCTTTCTTATCGTTTGTATACCATTGCATAGCTCACCAATGTATGCTACAAATCCGGAAAACTACAGTAGAAGTGGTCCAGTTTCCAAAAGCAAGGCGTTGAGCATGTGCTGGTATGTGTGCGCACACGCCGAAGACAGTGTGAACGCGTTGGCCACCTTGCCGAAAGCTGCAGGTGGTTCTGGCGGCTCAACAAACTGCTTAATTCAACCACGCTCCAAAGAACAACGCGCTACAGGCCTCGCCGCGCCGTCTCCCCTCTTTCCGTTACTAGCCATTACTCTCCGTTCGCAAAATGTATTCGCTTATTTCTTTTTCTTTTTTTGACCGAAGAATAAATTCTGTTTTAAGCTTTGTCTCGCGCCCATTACTCACAGGTTGGACGTTTCAGGGAAAGAAAGTTTAGGCGAGCTGGGTTCCCGCTAATCTTTCGTTTCTTTTTAATCTCGTTCGAGGTTTTCAACTTTCACATTTATGGCTACACGTCTGCCTTTTCTCACTTCCTCTACTTCTTCCTATTCGTTGCTTGTCTTCGGTGCTGCGTTCCTTCGCGTCGCTGGATAAACTTTCGCACGCTCGTGTGCTCGCGGACGAACGAGCGATGGACAAAATTGAACGCAGTTTGTGCGAGAAGACAAAGGCTGTACGCCGGGCGTTCTCGCGCGATCGCTAGAAATTTCGAAAGAGAGCCAACAAAGTGCAGCCAAACCATTCGACAGGGACGCTTATAAATGATGCACGCGCACCGCGGTCGCCTACGCCGGAACGAAACGACGGGCGACGAGAGTTTGTTGGGGGGCGTATAACTTGGTATTCCTGGCGATCTTGTCGAGGGACGTTGGCTCGATTACCATCGAAGATAAAACTCCGGAAATTGAACACGAGGCGTCGATACTGCGCGGGAAGCCGTCGAGTCTATTCTAAACGCGGCGTTGTAAACAGCCATCGCGGTACGTGGGTAACGTGCGAAATGAACGTTCGAAGATTTCGGATGGAAAACATGTACATCCGTTTCAGGAAGTCGAAACGGAATGGACTTATATCGGATTCAAACGCGTTGAGTTCCTGGACAGATGCGCAGAAGTCGCTCGTGATGCCCGCTAAATGGATTAATAGATGGAGATAGTGCTGCTATGCCGTGGTTTGTTTACTTATCTGGGATTACCCTGTCCCCCAATTCGTACAAATGGTGTCCGTTGCTGTAATGAACTCCCGTGAGCTCGCGTCACGTAATGTGATGACACTCATATGCCAATGCTGCGCGAGCGCTATGCTTGACACTTCGCATCCGCTTTCATTTGCATGCTTTAGACAAAACATGGCGTGTTCTAACTTTTAGGGGACTATGCTGAAAACTGCCGAATTCCGCCATAGTATTAAATTCTCCCATTGTGACATTTTGAGCCAATCAGAGGTGGCGTAGCGGGCCTCTGAATCAATCATAGCTAACAAAGCGGCGAATTTGACAATATGGCGGATTTTTAAAATGTCTGGAATAGCACCCCTGTGCGTGATGTTGCTTCAAATCCCGTGATCATCTATGACTGCACGCCGCAATGGCCTCTGCATGCTTCATAATTTCGAAACTACTGCCTCAAACGGACAATTCTCAAAATTCTGAATGATATGCAGGAGTCGCTGTATGTTACTAGTTAGATATGCACGAAAAAGCAATAATGGAATAGTATGTTGTGTTGCAAGGAATATCCAGGAACATCTGAAGAAATACGGCAGTACATCGATAAAACTTTATTTAAATAAGCCTCGTGTCTCTATAATGTTCAGAGGAAAGCAGACGCCGGTCTCTTAATGTGCTTGTCACGATGAAGATATTGCAGCGTGTCTATCTTTGATAATATAAACCAGGTCATAACGTATAGAGAATTTCCAGCTTCTTGACGAAGGCTGGCTCGCAAAGAACACAAAAGTGTATTTGTCATTTCAAGTATATGTCACAATATGTACGAGTAGGTTTGTATTCTGTACATGGACATCCACACAATCAAACCGGCAATGCGCAAGCTGTTTTTTTTTTTTTTGCGTAGCACGCAATGCACTCTCCCGAGGAAACCTGCGCAAAAATAAAAAAAAATATTTTACCGCCATTTCTTGTAGTGCTGCTATACCCGAGTGCTCGGCAGCGAAAATGACGCAAGCAACGCACAATCTTGACAGAATGCCACTGCCCGGCTTGTCCACCAGAAAGGAAAAAAAAAAAGAAATAGCAGTTTCAGTTTTCTTTACCCTCCATTCGAGGCAGATGGTGTGCGTTAAAATTGGCCAGACCAATCACTCCAATCGCGCCTAACCACACAATGCAATTTGCCCAAACGGATT
The DNA here is from genome assembly GCF_038994185.2 of Dermacentor albipictus. Taxonomy (NCBI): domain Eukaryota; kingdom Metazoa; phylum Arthropoda; class Arachnida; order Ixodida; family Ixodidae; genus Dermacentor; species Dermacentor albipictus. The sequence goes on along the minus strand of NC_091821.1, from coordinate 347,637,761 downwards.
GTCAAAAAGAGTGCCCCACAAAGCCGCTAGCTGATGCTGCGAATTTATAGTGTTGATACTGAAAGTTTTGCTTAAATCTCCTTGCGGCATCCTGGGTTCGCTAAATGGTGGTATGTACGTCGAAAAAAAGTAGCTCGAGCCAAAAATTAAAATGATAACTGTAGTATCTTTCATTCGACGTCCAGAGGCTTGCAGATAGGGTATGTTAATCGAACACGTCTGCCATATAGCGCCTGCGTACTTCGTAATAGGCGCAGTATGTTCTTTTCTCATTTTTTTATACAATAGCGGCTCCGGTAGAATACAAAAAATGTTTCTAGTATATACAGGTGCAACACCGTTTCATGCAAGTATTCAGTAACATTATTTTCTTTACGAAGAGCCCACTTGAACCTATGTGTTGAAGTCAGTACGCCCATCACGTCTGAGGCATTTTTAGTAAATGCATGTGTTTGTGTCCATAGCGAGGAAATGTCCATAGCGAGTAACCGAGAGAGATAGTGAGAGATGTAGAGAGAGGAGGATGAACCCAAGGGCATATTCCTACTCATTACACTTTAAGTTCAGGGGGCTCGTTCGAGCTCTATCTTGTCAAGTTTAATAGTCTGTCCTGTCCTTGCACTGGAGAAAGCCATATGAAGCTTATAGATTAGATAAACGCAATACAACGTCAACAAGCATACATCTTTTTACAGATAAAGCCACAAAAGCAAATCAGCACTTCCTTGAAATCTAATTCGAACAGAGGAAGCGTCTCTCAGGAGATTTCGGGCTGGGGTGGCTCTTACCTCTTCCGTAACCTATTACTGGGGATCAGAACCTAAGAACCTTAAGAAATGCCTGAAATTCTCTGCTCCTAAGTCTGTAGCGTATGCTTGACATCTTATGTTGCTGTGGCCCCCGACAAAGGCCACAAGAGAATAAAAGGCGCAAAGATGCCATTATATGGACATACGCCTCCCGATTACGAACACGTAATTATGGACGATACGTCCTACGTACAGGACACTTATGGGGTTCTTTACGAAGAAGGACTGCAAGTATTTAATTCAATTAAATTCCGTGCGGCAAACTATGCCATAAAAAGGGGGGAAAACACTTTCTTGAAGAAAAATTGTCGTTCCTGTTGTACGTAGCCTTCTGAAACGTATTCAAACTATCTTTTGTGGACCATGGACAAGGTCGATGTATGCTGTTGCCGTCAGATTTGCTGCCGATTCTATATTTACCGTATCAAGCAGTTGTCAGCCATTCGACCAGCAAGAAGCTAACAACGCATAATGTCCTCCTTTTCATGTCCCAAAGGATCTGAATACGCTAGTGAAGTTACTATAGATGTTGACACGTCTTATGAGCGAGAACGTTAACGTCCGTGGAAGGAATAGGGACAGTTCGATACGACCGAGACCTGCGTAGTAGCGGCGAGACGAGCTTTCCTTGCTCAAGCGCGATGTGCGAAAGTTTGGGCAACAAAACTGGACACATAAAGTAGTATAAACAGGGCTCTGTGAAGAAGACGAGAAATGACAGGAATAACAAGACACGACGACGGCGGATCTGCGGCGACAGCACCCCCCCCCCCCTCCTTGTTCATTGTCAACAAAAGCTGTTTAGTTCTATCTGTCCGGTATCATGATCAGGAGTCGAGTTGTAATGCAGTCGATAGATCAGCATCGACCGGCATCGCGCGACGTATGGCGCCAGCAGGGAGCGCTATTGAGCGACCCGGCGGCGAATCGATGGGGATGACACCGCGGGAAAAACTCGCATTAACGCCCCTGGAGCAGAAGCAGCACGTTTCTTCTGTTCGCACCACAGGGCGCACTTTGACGATTTCGGTCACACGTTCTTCTAAATCTGGGCGCACGCTTGATGAGGCAGAGTACATTTAACGTTACGTGGCGGGAATCAGGGCTTCCGTTGGCTAAAGGCAAATCACGAAAATCTTGCCGAAGGTTTCCCACCCTGTGTTACGCGATCTTTCTCGTTGGGTTGGTCGCATTCTATTCATATACGTTTGGACAAAGCACCGTTCGAACCACCGATAACAAAAATGGAAAAAGTAGTTCGAAATAAAATATAAATATAATCCTACTTTGGCAACGCCTTTCTGTAGTGTTTATATGAACAGTTACGCCAGCTCTATAGCTTCTCACGCAGTGATAACGCACCCCGCAGTAGGTTTATTGCACGCCGTTTTGCTTACATCCAGGTGTTTCTGTGTGCGAAATATACCAAATATTGTAGGCTTCGGCTCTGGCGCTATCGTACATTACCAATTTAGCCGGTGAGCAGAATAAATGAATGAAATAATAAATTAATAAGTAAAATATAAATAAAAGATAAATAAAAAAATTGTAATTGATAAGTTAGATATGCATAAATGAACGTTTTCGAAAGATATAAAGCGTAGTTCAGTATTTTATGAAAACTCGCTGTAGCCATTACGATTCTTCTGTTGATGCCTAAGTGATCGACGTCATTTCTTCTGATACGAAGTTGCAACCGTGAAAGAAAAACATCAGAACTCCAGACATGTAGTTGAGAGCTCCGTTGCGTGTATCGGAATTTTTATTATTATTATTATTATTAGTAGTAGTAGTAGTAGTAGTAGTAGTAGTAGTAGTAGTAGTAGTAGTAGTAGTAGTAGTAGTAGTAGTAGTAGTAGTAGTAGTAGTAGTAGTAGTAGTAGTATTTCATTTGAAAACATATATACACATGGCAGGAAAGGGAAAGCGAGGACGAGGCTGGCAACTGCCACCGCAAGGGACACAACGCCTGCTTACTCTTAAAGGGACACTAAAGGGAAACAATAAATCAGTTTAGACTAATAAAGCATTGTTTGAGAAACCTGCAGGCAGTCATTTCAAGAAAATAGTTTGAATATTAGATGAGAAAATGAAGGTCCAAGTATCAGTATTTGAATTTCGCGCCTAAACGCCAGCGCCGGTACGTCAGCCTGACGTCAGGGATTCCAAAGTTTGTTTTCGCATTTGGGCCGCGTTGGCTGAATAAAGGTTCCCGAAACTTGGCATGTTTCATATTTGGTTCCATTAGAACACAATGTAGTCAATCTGTACTGCTATATATAATTAGTAGGCCCTAGAAGATGCCATCAAAGTCCAAGACGTCACAGTCCCCAGGTGCGGGAACTCAAGTAGGCGTCGCCACCCGCATTTCGTTCTTGCGCTTTTTCTGGCTTACCAAACGTCTTATCGTTGTAAGAGTGGTGTTTTTGGTGTTGTAGAACGGTGATTTACTGATGCAGAAGAAATCGCTTTTCACTTTAGTGTCCCTTTAAGGAAGGAGGAGGTGGAAGATAGGAAGAAGAGAACGAAAGAGAAAAGAAAGTGGAAGATGACAAATCCAAAGGACTAAACCAGAACACACACAGGGTATATCACACACAGCACAGGTCGCACACAGTAGGGTCGGTCACTGCAGGTCACACTACTACATAACGTTAAAACAGAATAGTGTCTGAGGTATTGTCATTTCAAAAAATAGAAACAATCTACAAACGTGAACCTAAGCTCGTTTCTTTCAAGAAAGTAAGAAGAGCGCGATGCACCTGATCGCGTCGAGACGTACATCCACTGGGGTACAAACATTCGTCGAGTGTCGTACACCGCAAACCAAGGAGACGATTGTCCATCACTAGCGACGTGCGCTGTGCATCGAAAGCGGGAACAATGCAATATCAGGTGCTGAAGTGTCTCGCAGTAACCGCAACACGTACACGATGGACTGGCCCCACGTACTTGTCGGTATAAAGGTTCGAACGTTCACACAGCCGACCTTCGGCTTGAGTAGTAGTGCTCTAGCGCGACGAGGCAAGCCTCAACCGCGAACACGGAGTGGGAACGTTCTATTTGCGACGGGCTGGTCAGGATGCTGCTTGAGTAGGTGGCGACGAATCAGCAAAAATAAAGAAACTGTTCAGGCAATACACTGTCTGAAATTTATGCCCATTACAAGGAGTGTCACAGATTAATACAGTTAGTCCTTCCTATATATAGTGTCCACGAATACATATCACCTGCATTGCGTGCACCTGTATTACATGCATTTCGCTGTGACAACCATTTGCACTCTGGCGTTCGTCGTGTTAATGGTTATCACACTAGCATGACTTGTGTTCGAGCAAAAAACCATCCACTGTGTTGTACTTCTAATCGAAGAAAGACGCGCAAGCAGTTCGAGATGATTTTGACGAATGCAAGCAACTCTGAAGCCAATGCATTCTACTGGGAGTTGCCACTTGAACACACGAGCTTATCAGCGGGTAGGAGCACACTTGTTATTACTTTGTGTCAGCATAAAGTATGGAAAGCCAAAAGGAAAAACGTCATCCCAGCACACAGCGGCACGAAGCTGTGAAGCTACAAAGCCGCATGGTTTGCGTGCAATTCTTACTAAGTCAAGATAATAATCGCCTATTGACTCCCAATAATTTATTGAATAAAGAGTACAAATCATACACGTGGGAGAGAGAAGAAAGAGATAGGGTAGGGATGCTAATCAGAAAACCGTCTGGTCGGCTACGCTACTCTAGAGAAACTGCAATGATGTCTCCGCCGCCCCCTCTAAAAGTGACAAGTAAAATATTTCAATGTGTGGTTTCCACACTGCCGTGATATCCGCGGACATCTCCGGTTCCCCCAAAATTCCCACCGCTTGTTGCTCCTATAACATCTGTGGAACGGAGGGACTACGAACTCCCTCCTTCCTCAACCGCCCCCCACCCCCCCACCTCAAAAAATCGCGAGCTATTCCACTCTGTGAAGGTGACTGACAAGCGAAGCTGTTTATCACGCGACACGGAGGTGACACATAATTTTGAACAAAGGTACGAACTCATTAGCCTTTGTTTTGTTGTGTGATCATCGTGACGAAAGGTACGCACACTCATTTATTGTCTTGATCAGTGGTAATTATTTTATTCGCAACTGCAATCACATTCTTTGATAATGTCAAATCAATGCCCGTACGCCGCTGGGTGATCGGTTGGGCCGGATCGGTGTGGCATTGCATGGTATATGTCTGCGACACAGAACGTGTAAACCACTCCGTTTTCGGTAGCGACACATCCACATTGAAATCACCGACAACGACAACAGGAGTAGTGACATCGCAGCTAACTATATACGCAAAGTGAGTAACCATGAACCTTGCAGCACTATTAGTCATTGCATATTTTGCTTGCTTACGGAAGTTTGGGTCACTGGTCATGGGGGTATGAGCCATTGATGATGACAGTTTTCGACAAGCTGTTATGTATGTTGTATGCGTGATCAGAAAGAATTTAAGCAGTGTTCGCTTCACTTTGCTGAGTTCTTGTAGCCTCTGTCTTACGGGGCTATGAGTCATTGCATTTTTTTCTTTCTTACGGGAGCATGAATACTTGCGGGGATATGAGCCATTGATGATGATAGCTTTTTGTTCACGGAGAACAAAAACGCACGGGAACCCTAGCTACATACAGCTTCACTGTAGAACGCATGGAACCCTAGCCATATACAGCTTCGCTGTAAAAAGGTACCCCCCTCCACCCCCCTCCCTTGAAGAGCCCTACAGTGCCACAGATTACAATTTCACGATAGAATAATTTTGCGAACATCGTTGTGGAAATTCTTTTTTACAAATTTTCTTTATTTCTTCGAGAATGCACAGGTCACTGACAAGCTTACAAAAAAAAGGAAAAATGCTGATATTCTACTTGCCAAAGCCATGACCTCATTATGAGGCACGCCGTAGTGGGGCACTCTGCATTAATTTTGAGCGCTTGGGGGGCTGTAACATGTACCCAGTGCATGGTACACGAGCGTTTTCGCAATCCACCTCCATCAAAATCTGGCCGCCGCGGCCGGGATTGAACTCACAACTTCGTGTTCGGAGAGAGAAACAAACTTTAATGATATGCTGGGAGTTGTTAGCCTGGCTGTTCGCCTGAATTGCTACGCCGCGCAACGCAAGCATATACGAACCGTGCACTGTTACACACACAAGCGTTTGTGGCTGAGTCGGTCACAGGCGGTCATACAGGCTGGTGAATTTGTGAATTTCTTCCTTCCTTCTCCTCGTTCAATTCCCTTTCTCCTTCCCCAGTGCAGGGCAGCCTACTTGGCTCAGCCTGGTTAAGGTCCCTGCCTTTCCCTTATGACTTCTCTATCTCCCTCTGCGACCCATGCCGGCTACTAGTTTTTCCGTGTTGGTGTCAGGCTTATGAACACTTTCCCATTTTACACAAAGAGATGGCCGATGTCCGTTGTTTTCTGGCCAAGTATATTCGCTAGGGGTTATTTTAATAATTCGTATATTTTTCTTTATTGATAGTCTGGAATTTACTGGCAATCCCTGCCAAACCTCGTTGAAGAGTGCGATATCTACTGGAATTATCAAACCACGTACGAATCCCTTCAGGACAATGTCTCGCTATGCCGAGCTGGCACGAGGCGCAATGAATAACGGGTATGCGTTGCTGTGCGCCGAAAGAGCAAACAGTGAGGCGTCAACTCCGCGCCGCGGGGTGCCTCCGGCGCCTGTGTCACACAAAGGTCTGGCCGACTCCTCCTCGAGCCGAGGGGCGTCGTACGCTCTTTGACAAGCTCCAAGCAGCTCCTCTCATTAGTGACAGGTCGTCAAGAGTCTGTCTCGCCGGGTCCTTTATTCGGTACTCCTCGCCAAGGAGCCGGTTTCGGTTGCCGCCGTCATCCCAGGTTTAATGGAGCGCCCATCGAGCTCCTCCTTTCCGCCGGCAGACGTTAAAGCAAGGGCCGCGCTAGGATGGCCATGTTTATTATGAGTGGCCAGAAGTTGAGGGAAGAGGGGGAAGGGGGCAAAAGTAGGAGATAGCGGATGCCCTGCCACGCAACGCATGGCCGCTGTGAGGAGTTTGGTTGGAAAGGCTAATCTGTTTTTGTCAGGCAGCGGAATCCGATGTACGATGTACTTCAGGTGCACGCCGGGAGGTGCTCGTGGAGCACGCTCACTGCTTCAATTGTCGTCAAAGTGAAACTGCGTGAAATTATGTCTGCAAGATTTATTTGAAATCTTTCAAAGGGGAATAAGCAACGTCGTAAGCAACATTTTCGGAAGATGTCTGTCTGGCTGTATCCCATCCAAAGTACCGGAATTGAAAGAAATTGACATTCACCCGTATGTAGCGTGAAGCTACAAAGGAAACTCCCACGGGTTTCTTAGAAACGAAGCGTCCTACTTAGTTGAAGGAAAATTCGTCCTAGTCCGGCATTTCGCAAAACAAATGTGTCAAAAATACCGGAAACCACCGTTTCTAGGACATCTGTGAACTGACGCACTATCTTCGTCCATTGTTGTGCGCAAGCATAACCAGCGAAACTGGAGGAACGTTTATCTGTCCAAGCAACCATTGCGTACAATGCCGACCGACGATGTCGAGAAGCTCCGCGAGAATGCTCTTACGATGATAAAGTTACGAACTGAAGAACTTGATCACTGCGAGCGGTGGCTCCTGGACAAAGAGAGAGAAAACAGGAAAGGCAGGGTGGTTAACCAGAAGCACGTCATGTTTGCTACCCTGCACTGAGGGAAGGGGCATGGGGATAAAGAGAACGAGAGGGAGAGGAGAGAGATACAATGTGTTGCAGTATCTCTATGAAATGGGACTCCCATGCTTACATTAGCTTTATTCCCACGTTATGCAGCATAGCAAAAAAAAAATGAAGTAAAACGTTGGTAGAATAAAGCTTCTTTTTTTCTTATTGAAAACCATTCTGACACGGAAAATGGGTCGATCCCGCTCGTTCGGAACGCAATGGTTCATTAATTGTTCATTAAATTACGAATGTCAGGTCTGGGATCAAAGTAATGGTCATTCACTTCCAAGCGCAGCAGTCTAACCTCTGACTGCATCATCCAGCAGGTCCTCGAGGCGCTCGAAAGGCACGGACCCAGCGAGCCGGCAACCGCGACTTCGAGGATGACGTATACGCCCACGTCGGGGCGCGCGAGCGCTCAACTGCAGGCATAAATAAAGTTGGCTCCAATCTAATCCAATCCAATCCTTCTGAGCCCAGCGAACAGCCGTGCACAGCATTGATCGAGATGCGCTACGTGTAACGCCGGCGTACGTTCTTTACTGCGGTGCCGCACGTATTTTGTGCGCGCACGTGAGAACGAAATCATCGAGAAAATAAATAAATTATCTAGAATCGTTTAAAAGAAAATACTTCATCTTATAAACGGCCCTTTGTCCGAGCCACTGTCGCTGGTAACACGTCTGGTTCACGGGTTTGTGAAGCAAATCTGCGGGAACCACTTACCAGGGGCGAAGACGAACAATTTAAATGCCGCTACGCGAACGGCTGGCTAACCGAATGTGTTGTGTCTGTCCTCCGTGCTCACATTCTGCTACTGGGTGCCAGCAGACAGACAGACAGATAGACAGACAATGAACTTTATTTGATCCCGAGGAGCTTCAGCGGAGGCCCCTCTCGGGGACCGGCGGAAGGGTGCCAGCAGCATGCCAATTTATTCAGATCCGGATTCAGATTCAAGGTTTGTTGCTTCATTACAGGCACGTATATACAGAAAATGTTATACAGAAAGAGGCACCACTGTTGTAAACTGCAGTGGTAGCACTTGTTCTTAGTTACGTAATAATATATAACTAAAAAGGCGTCAATTGTGATCATAAACAAAGAACGGAGCACACCTTTTTTATAGTGTTAAAGCAGTAAAGCCTATGGCGACACTTCATACCATAAAAAAATGTACGTAATAAGCAACATAAAAATATACATCGAAGAAGAAATGCAGTTTACAAGGTAGTAATGTAAGCTCTCAGTGAACGTTGGTACGATGATAATGTAAGTGAAGATTTCGCGTGAGCCGGTAAAGTCTTCCACATTTTCATGCTGCTAAAACCAACAGCTAGTTCGCCAAGGTTGCTGCGTGATTTTGGAAGTAAAATATTATTTTGTGTAGAGAACCTAGTGGTGTTAGCGTTAGCAAGAGTATTTCTGCCAATGACGTAATGTAACCGTAGGTTTTTAAGTAGGTGGTAAATAACGATGCTGTAGTTGTACCAGATCATTTTATTTATTGTGAGGAGATTTAACTCAGTGAAGATGGGGGTAACATGAGCGTTATAAGGAACCGATGCGATGATACGGGCAGCGTTATTTTGGATGTCCTGCAATCGAGCTTTATGACAGCGATATGTGATACCCCAGGAGCTGATACAATAATTTATATGGCTGTAAATAAAGACATAATACAATGTCAGGAGAGTGTGCTTTTGAATGTATACTGTCCGGCCTGCAAAGACACCCTTATTCAAAAACACATAATCGGTTTTCTTTTTTACGAAGCTGACATGCAAATTAAATGTTACAAAGGAGTCTAATTGAACATCTAAACATGAGCACTCACTGCATGGTGGTATTCGGTGAGACGCTATTTGCACTGGTGGAAGGTTAGATTGAGGTTTAGTGCGTGAACTAAAAACCATACACTTTGTCTTCTGAGGCTTAATGAGATATTTTTTTACACCAACTGCTGATATTACTTAGTTCATTATTTAAATGCTCAGTTAGTGTACAGATATCGCTATGGGAAATGTAAACAGTACGCGTACAGAAGACGTTCTGTAGAAGTCAGGCAACTTGGGAAATCACTAATGAATATAATAAAAAAGAGGGGTCCGAGTATGGACCCCTTGTAATGCCAGTGTTAATTATTTGTGTGTCACAGTATTCCTGAAATGCAAACCGGTTGCTGCCTGCCGTGTGAATAACTGCGCAGTAGCTCTGAAGGTGGACCTGCAATGCCATATGCGCTGCGTTTAGTGAAGAAAATGTTGTGATTAAAGGAATCTAATCCTTTCAAGTAATCAATAAAGACAGATCCTGCGAATCTGCCCCCGTCAATTTCCGCTTTGATATTGTCAGTCAACGTGAATAAAGCTAGTTTAGTAGAATATCCAGGATGAAAACCAAATTGTCTTGGTGTTAATAGTTCGAAGTTGTCCAAGTAATTAGAGAGGCGCTGTTCTATTAGTTTTTCTACGTATATTCTAAAGCAAAGCAAGACGGATACAGGCCAGTGATTTGCTAATAAGGTGACGTCTCCGTCTTTATACGCAGGAATCATTTGTTATCTTTTCATGTCACTAGGGAAAACGGCAGTTTTAAAGATTAAGTTGACAACGTGAGTGAAAGTTTCACATATGCTGTCAACAATTTACTTGATATGATAAGAGCACATGGAATCTAATCCAGGGCTACAATTTGTAAGATTCATAATGGTTGCGCTGATTTCACTGCTTTCTTACTTCTCGCACTTTAAGAGCACCAGAACAAATAAAGATTTCTTTTTTTTTTCAAAATTAGATAGGCAGCAACGTAACTGCTACACTCTTCGTATGTATTCATTTACATAATTTCTTAAATTGCATTTCACACTTTTGACTCAATGTCTGCTGTACCTTGGTTGTGCCATATTGTACTGAATATTTAGTTTAGTGAACTTTCAGTTAAGTGAACTATTCCCTTGGGTTTCTTGAAGCTCACTCAAGTGAGAATTCACTGTATTCAGTGACCCAACATGGCGGAAGGTTCATTAAATAGTGGGTCATACCAAGTGCATTCATGGCGTAGCTCGCCAAAGCGTTAGCGTGGAAGACGTTCATTGAAAACCAGCACAAGCCCAGTGCATTTGTGGCGCGGCCTGCTGCAGCGCCGGGTTAGTGTCGGTGAAGAAACTGTGTGACGTTACTTTGATTTCGCCCTGCGTCGAATAAAGTGAAAGCGTCATTATTTTTTATTATTGAGGAACGGCGCAAGCCTACTGGCACATAGCCAGTGCTCCAAGTCGGCCTCAAAGAGTTTCGTTGGAGAGCGGTATGTACATAACCAGTTTGCAGGCACAGTGGCTCATGTCAATGGTAAAGAGGTTTGTCGAAGAGCGGCATATGTGTACACATTGCCACATACCCAAGTTGGTCTGACTATTGGTTTCCAACCCTGTTCACTTAGCACAACAGCCCGATGCTCTAAACATTCAACCATGGACTGCACAACGACCGAAGTTGGCGGGTAAATGGTTAGGTACAGATAAACACAGTAGATACAGAAAGATTGTTGGCCCCGGAAAGTCCGAGAAGCACCCTAAGAATGCGAACGCATTAAGAACTCTCGTAAACTTACATTTATGTGTCAAAGAGGCCCAGGTGGTCAAAATTAGCCACGAGTGCCCCATGCAATATACGACGTCACTCATGATGACACCCTTGGCCATGTACACAACTCCCCCCCCCCTCCCCCCAAATTATTTTTCTAGCATTTACCGAGCTTTATCTAGTGATATTAAAGCTGACGTACGAAAACTAGCAGCTATGACGTGCCCAGTGCCCAGTAGAGAGAGTAGCTTCTGAGAGAAGCGAGCAACCGCTTTTCGTTAGTACGCTGCGCTCACTCCTAGCGAGAGGCGTATGCAATCAGTAAGAAAGGACGTCCGCTCTAGTTCCTAAATAACCAAACGCTTTTCTACAGTGAAACATCGTACACGCGGAAGTAGCTAAGCTGAGGAAAGGGAGGGAAATGCCAAACGAGAAGAAAAATAAGACGAAAAAATATAAGGCAACAGCGGAAGTGAACAACATTCTCTCCCTACACTCTCTTCCCCCGTCGTTTTCCTTTTTCTTTTCTCTCTTTTTCGCAAGTACTTCTTTCGCCCCGAGTTCTATACTCTTGCCGAGAACGACGGCGTTTGTATCGCAAAAGATACACCCGGGGCCAATATGAGCGTAATCGGCGGTTGCAACCCAGTTATTTCAGGCTCGCCCACAATTTTTTGCCCCTTCCTCCCTCCCGCTAGGTTCTCGTCCATGGCCTCATTTCGAACGTGTATGGTGGTTCACAGTGAGCTAGAGAGGTCTTCCTTCTGTTATTTATCTGTCTATATCTCTTTCTCTCTTTCTTTCTCTTCTTCTATCGCCTTCTCATATCCAGCGAGCGCGGTGAAAAAGCAAGATAAAGGAATGCGGAGACAAAGCTCTCCGAACGACCAGCGTCCCCTGGGGGGACTCTGGCCGCAATAAACCCTTGATGCGGTTCAGGTGCTCTTGGGCTCCCCCCCTTCCCCTCCCATTTTAAGACGATGTCTATCTATTCTGCTGCCGCCAAACCAACGCTCCAGTACACGCGACCCGGCGAGCTCGAAGGGAACTATGCTGAAGATGGTGGCAAGTGGGCGAAATCAATACGTCTTTCGGGGAGAGAACAAAATAATAGAGATACAGAGAAAAGCGTTGAAGACTCCTGATTCTCCATTATGAGCCCGTTTTCTTCAGGTTCCTATAATACGGAGGCACTAATGGGCAGAACAAAGAAGCCGTGGGGTGTAATATTGTGTCTTCAGTTTTCCGCATGCAGTTTGGTCCAGCTAATGAGGCAACAATGCGCGTGTTAAGATTGCGCAAATGAACTGGCAGGCGTTCGACGTAAGAAAAGCTGAGATTTATTCGGAAAGTGAAACCTGCATAATTATATCGTACGTCACAAAGAAATGGTGCTTGATATTAGAGAGCTGTGAAATGGGATATATATATATATATAAAGCACACAAGCAACAATATACCACACCTCATGAACGAGATTTGAGAATGAACGACTTTGTTACGAAACGCAGGCTAGGTCGTATAAAGTCGCTTCCTAAGACGTCGCATGATAAGAGAGAGGAGAACGTGCTTCTAGTGGAAAGTTTCTTAACGTTCTGAACAGATGCGGTAGAGAAAGCCTACGCTTCAACAGCTGTCTCGTGGCGCACCTTCCAGCAAATTTTATCGACACTTTGTCTGGCTTCAATGAAAAAAAAAGAGAGAGAGAAGCAATGGGCCTATCATCGTCGTTGAGTGGCTACGTTCCACATGTTGCTATCACAGGCACAGGGATAGCGGATTCCTGGGTAGCTAAACTTCCTACACTGTCGAAACTAATAAATTTCAGGTGATAACCATAACTTTTCTTTGCCTATGATCTGGCCATGCATGGTCCATACTTTTGAGAGAACGAGAAATGTACTACGTCGCATTATTTATGGTAAATATTAGAAGAAGCATAATAAGTTATGGGAGGAGGTTAGTTGGTATTCAAATAATGTTCTCCCCACAAACAGGACGATGCGCCAGGCACAGCAGCGCTTGATGGCGTTTACCAATCTCTCCCTCAAATTTTGACTATCTGTCATGCAATAATTGGCAATCGCATTCACTGATAGATGTTATAAGTGATTGTAAATAGCGCTAGTCACTAATGACTTCCGTATTTAAGGTAAGAGGTCTGCACTCGATATAGTTTGTACTTCAGTAGAATGAAACATCTACTCTTCGAGTTTAGAGATGTACGGAGGGCCAGCCATTTATTTTCGAAGGATGGCTGGTAGCATAAAAGGTGTCCCATACTTTCTTAGTATGCTCGAGCGAAGGTTTTTCTAGTCGGACAATATTTCGGTAGCCTGACTGAGTGGAAATCTGACGTAGCGATCAATGTGACACATTTCATTGCCTCGGCAACTCCAGTGAACATCAACTGCTGCTTTTCTATCCTTCTCTTATTATCTATCCCCTTACCACAGGGCAGGGTAGCCAAATGGGCTCAGTCCAGCTTAACCTCCCTGCCTTTCATTTATCATTATTGTTATTTCACTACTTTTCAACCTTCGCATGCGAGCGCATAAAGCGTTGTCTTTATCTTGACTACGTTTGCAATTTCAAGGAAGCTAGAACCAAGGAAGTCTCCAAGCGTTGCAGAAGAAAATTCTCGCTCCGTGCGATTTCGTTTTAGATGTGCGCACATTAATTTTTGCTGACTTCACCGTCGAGCGATAATCAATTAGCCGGAACTTACGGTCTATTGCTCCGAGATTAACAACCCAACTTTAATGCTTTTTTTAATTATCTAATGAGACAGTGTGCGTTATATAAAGAGATTCACTACATTCATCTGGGTTTTTGCGTTGTGCGTATTTTGTCCTTGTATCCTGCAGGCAGATTCACATAAAATTTGCATGGAGAAATGTTAATTTGCATGTGATTAAACTAAGCAGCGAAGAAGCGTGGGGCAATGCAAGAGTGCTTGGAACCATCAATAAGGCCTAACATGAACGCAGGAGTTCGGCTATACTTGGCGTAAAAATGAAGAAAGAGCGAACAGTGTAGGCAGCTTTTCCGTGATTTTACAAGGTGCAGATGAGGGAAAGGACGCAACGATTACAACAAAAAAGCATTCAATTAACCAACAAGTGCAGCCTTTAAAGTACATGTTCGTACTTCAGCAGTCCCGAAGTTAACGGCGCTCCTAAATTGGTTCCTTCCGAGGAGGTTTCACGTTCCTAAAGATTGATGAAAATTATTTTCTCACGTCCGGTCTCTCTTATTATACAACGCGTTATATTGGTCTCAAATTAGCTGCGGCTGCCATTTACTTCTTTTCTTATGCACTTCATTTGTTCTGACGATTCGAAAGATCGGTGTTGTTTGTTTCTGTTAATAGATGTAAAAGTACAAGTGTTGGAGAACACACGACTCCCTTACGCTCACGGTGGCAAAATGGGACTAAAGGAAACAAAAATCACGTGGGAGCTTCTCTGGGAGTTTTCTAAGTATGCGTAAGCATTGTTCCACTTGCTCATCTCCAGGCGGGCCGATTCCTTGTAGGTGTTATGAAACTTGATTCGACCAGCATAAACTGTTACCAACCCTCCTTTGTAGTTATCCGCCTTGGACATGATTTCACCCTTATCACTTCTTATTGGTCCTTGCCAACCTGTACGTCCAGCAAAGACCTTGCAAAACCACCACTACGATTGCTGAGGGGAGTATGCAATGCTTTAATAATAGTTCGGATGCTTGTATTGAGCTTGTTCTTTATTGAAACGTATGCTGTTCTGTGTGTAGTAGGGGTGATTTCAATTATTGTATGCACTGCTCGCTTCCCTTTGCTTGTAGCCTCTGCCTTACGTGGTGTGAGCTATAGCAGTTTAATGCGGTAGCGTTAAGGGCCCCGTGTCGTAGAAAATCCGGCGTAGACGTCTGGCGTCCAGCGTCGACTGTCTCATCAGTGAAAAAGTCAATCCAAACCACGCATACCCAACCATGCAGGCCCTCCGTGTAGCGCAAAGTCGTTCTGAACTAATCGAATTACTCAAAGTAAAACGCGTCAGAAAAAAATGGCTGTGGCTTAGGTAAGGTTAAGCCCAGGATGCGAAGCATACTAGCCTTTATTTTAGTTGTTGAACCACTGTTTAGCCTGGTGAACTGCTGTTGCTTGGCTATATTTGGTTCGGCTAGACGAAGAAACAACTCATGCATTACTTCTTCGCCTTCAAGAGTGGAACGCGACAGCGTTCCCGTCGACCCGCCAAGGGGTGTAAGACAATGGGCTACAGGGCAGCGACTACGCGCCCCGCATTGGACGCGGTGAGCGTCGAGCAAAGCAGCGTTCGGCGCGGCAACGAAATGTGCGCCTGAGCAAGAGACGCACGCCTTAGAAACAGCGCGTTTCTAAGGCAACACCGCATTCACTAGAGGCGCTTTTGTACCGCTTTGAAGCGTTGTACTCGTGGCTCAGTGGTAGCGTCTCCGTCCCACACTCCGGAGACCCTGGTTCGATTCCCACCCAGCCCGTCTTGCAAGAGTTGAGCCAAAGCCACTTCTCCTCTGTCGTGACGTCACGGTGTCACGTGATTTCATGGTCACCGCCGCGCCTGAGGAGCTGGGTTGAGCCCTCGTAATATGCTTCGCATAAAAACTGGCTGTGGCTTAGCTAAGGTTAAGCCCAGGATGCGAAGCATACTAGCCTTTCTTTTAACGCGACAGCGTTAAGGAGCTCGTGTCGCAGAAAAGCCGGTGTCGTCGGCGTCGGCTCAGGCGTGCGACGCTTGCTCAGACGCACATTTCGTTGTCGCGCCGAACGCTGCGTTGCTCGACGCTCACCGCGTCCGATGCGGGGCGCGTAGTCGCTGCGCCGTAGCAAAGCCACCTAGAAACAGTCTCTGTAGCACGCCGCAACCTTCGCTTCTCATTCCAACGAGCAGCTCTGTCTCCAGGAGGCATCTCACCTCGTGAGTGTCTAGCAGAGGCAAGCGCAGCTGCTTATATACCGCCGCGACGCCGCGAGCGACGGCGCGAGTTGGAGCCCCGTTTCTCCTCTGTCGTGACGTCACGGTGTCACGTGGTCAGCCTTGAAGGCGACGCCGCGAGCGACGGCGCGAGTTGGAGCCCCGTTTCTCCTCTGTCGTGACGTCACGGTGTCAAGTGGTATTGAAGGCGACACCGCCGCGCCTGAGGAGCTAGGTTGAGCTCTAGTAATATGCTTCGCATAAAATCGTCAGAAATATTGCAGCACCACCTAGATGGCTTCGCTTCCGTGCATTAGCAGCCCACGCAAGAGGCCGCGTTTCTACCAGAAAGCTCGCCTTCGTGCATAGCGTTCGCCGCCAGCGTTTCCTGACAAACATTACGGTGACATCAGTTGCAGTTGCCGGGAAGCGGGAGAAGCAGTCAGGGATCCTTGAATGTTATCGCGTTCCACTCCTAAAGGGAAAGCTTAAGCATCTTCCAAATTTTTTTACTTGCTTTTCTGCCGCAAGGCTTCGCCTATTAAATGCAGAAATAAAGACGTCTCAAAAATCACTGTTTAGGGGAAAGGAGCCATTGCATTTGTCTTCCGTGACAGATGGACAGTGTTCTCGTTTGGCAGGCGTAGAAATGCTTACGCATTTCAAATCCGTAAAAGAAAAGAAACTCCAGCCTAACTAAAGAACACGTCCACATGCAATTTCTTTAACGTAGTTCCGAGCTCAACTTTCCTTAGGCCCGAGCGATACATGCCAACATGGCAAGATAACGGAAATAAAAAGAAAATGCTACGCAGGTTGCCGTTACAAGGACAGTCTTTTACTGCAGATTATGTAACTCGTTACGGGCAAGAACAACGTAAACAAATTATACAGATACAGTAATGTTGACCTTGTCGGTAACACGTACGCTACGTACTCTGTGCTTATGTTACAGTAGCAGACCCAAATAGCAACCTTGAAAGGGTACAGTATTAAATATAAGGAGAAGAGATGGAGGTGCTCTTTACTGAACCCTACAGAGGTTTGCCTGGCGGCTTGCTTCGCATGCTACTCCAGTTGGATATCATAACATGAAATAATGCGCACGACATACATCCCAGCTGCACAATGTACACAACACACGTCGCAGGTCGGAACATGCAAGCCAGATAGAAGTCGCTCAGCGAAGTACACGAGAGGGCCTAACATAGTAGGCCTGCCCGCACTCCAGTGATCTCAGAAACTGCGTAAGGCGAAGAACACGGAAGAAACTGTCTGCGTGAACGTTGCGCGGTAGCTCAGTGGTTAGCACGTCCCACTCACACTGCCCATTGTCACTGGGAAAAAAGTACGATACGTGGCGGCGGTGATCTGAAAGCTCTTGTTTTATTGCGATAGCAACTAACGGAGGTTCGTGGCGCATTTGCGCCGTCGCGATTGATGGTGTCGTCGCCGCGCTGTTACACCATCGCGCGGCTCGTCCATGATAGGTTAGGCAGTCTCCAAACACGCGAAAGACGAGCATTTCCTTTGAATTAGGAAGAAGCTTAGGGCTCCCAGCCTCATGTTTACCGCGAGACGCCAGCGCCAGTCCTTTCCCCTGCAGAGAGCCACTCACCATTGTTATGACACCTCCCAACCGGTGCCACCAGTGTTACGACATCCAACCGGTGCCACCAGTATTACGAACTTGCACCGCTGCACCACGATTACGGCTTTGTGGTCCCGTAGCGCTCGTCACCCGTTTCGTGACAGAGCGTTGGTAGCGAAGACTCCGAGCCTGGCGTCGATGAGAATAACAAAAGGGACTTTATACATTATATACAGGTTATCATACAGGACATGAACGGATCGGCACTGGGGCCGAGAGCTCACACAAACGCGACTGTTCTCGCACGACGGCGTCCGGCGAAAACGCGTGACACATCTCACCCCAGTCGGGAACGACCCTCTCTCCAGGTGGGGTCGGCGGATCCTGTTTTCGAGCGGCGTGTCGCTGCTTTTATAATCCCCGAGGCCCATTGTCACTCAAACGGCCCAATACAAAGTCAGCACACGACGGTCGTCCGAGGGGTCCAACCAGCGACCGCGCTGGCCACTCGGTTCAAAGTTCGCGCGCGCGGTGACCTCCCGGCAAGGGAGGTGCGGCGCCGGGCCGTCGGGCACACGCGGACACGTCAAAACACGCTGCTCCGCCGAGGCTTCTCCCGCACGAAGGCGCAGCATCTTGACTTGTGAAGGGAGAATTATGGCGCTCGCAGGATAGATTCTGCATCTTGCAGATTCGGGATCCGGGCTTGTTGTAATGGCACAACACCATGTAACAGCGCGCCGGCGCAGCCAGGCGATTGCGAACACGTGCAAACTTGCACATCGTTTCGCCGTTCTTTCGCGATGGCTTGAGCGACGGCTAGGTAAACAAAAAGGCCGGTACTGTTGCATGCTGAACTGCCACATTAGTTACAGATACACCCGGGGCCTGCAGCTGCCTGTCAGGTTCTACAGATTCCAAGGTAAACGGTATGAAAAGGAACGCAGGCAGGCATAGATGCCGCCGTCAGCAGATTCAAGTAAGTCGCAATGTGAGTTTGCCGTTTTCATGAATGATTGCTGTTATTCGCGGTCGTGTTGTTGCTTCGCTTTTGTAGCTCAGTCGTGACAGTCTGCTCTTCCGACGAGAATGTCGTTGCAGCTCTATTTCAACTTGTTTTGAGTGGCGCATTGAGCGCCGGCTGGTTTGCGCGTGCAAATACACATTGTGATTTCTCATATTTGACAGTGCGCGCGGTTTGTTTCGCATGCATTTTGATCGGTAACACTTCTGTTGTAGCAGGTTGCAAGAAGTTGAGTGCTTCAGGAGAGGCACATGATTAGATTGCCACTTTGTGAAAACAATGCGGACCGTACTTACATGTTGAATCCGCGAGTTGTGTTAAATAAAAATAAATTATGGGGTTTTACGTGCCAAAACCACTTCCTGATTTTGAGGCTCGCCGTAGTGGAGGACTCCGGGAATTTTGACCACCTGGGGTTCTTTAACGGGTACCTAATTCTAAGTACACGGGTGTTTTCGCATTTCGCCCCCATGGAGTTGTGTTGAAAGAGTAGTGCAGCGGCGCTTTGGCTCTCTGTCGTCGTTTAATATCGGTGCAACACGGGCACTTTCGATTGTGATTGAGCTCAATCTGAATCAAATTTTTTGATAGCGATCAAGAATGGCCGCCCCTGCACGGTCCAACTGTCTTGATCGAGTTGGTTGAGATCACTAAGCACGGCGCTGCAGACGACAGCGTATGATTTTGCGATCGACGCGATCGCAAAATCGAGATCGAAAGTATCCGTGTAAAACCACCTTAACCGCATCAGCCTCGATCGTGATCCAAAGTACCTACGTCACAGAGGTATAATTCGTCGTTCGTTTCGGGATCTCAGGGACTTCACAGTCGGTGTGTCGCGCGATGGTAAAAGTTTCTCTCTTGCTACAAAATGGGCAGCTTCCAACACGAGCACTTTTCTTGAGTGTTTCGTGAACCATTTGATTCCTTCTCCGTTTCCGTTTTTAACATGCGGTGATATCGCATCACACCGCACTACTCGCTGCACTTGCACGAAGCTGCCACTGCAGCCGGCTCTCTGCGGTGGCACCCAGCTGTGGCTACGAGCCTTAGTGCCCTCTTTAACAATGAACCCCAAATACACGCGAGAGCCCTTCTACGACTGACTGCTCGACAGGAATAAAAACTTGGCACGTGAAAGCGAACCAACGCTACTTGGTCGACTTTTTTTTGCGCTACCTGCACGAAAGAATTTTGGATGACGCTTAAGCTTCTCCTTTAAGAGTGGAACCTGATAGCATTCAAATATCCCAGACTGCTTCTCCCGCTTTCCGGGCAACTGCAGCTTATGTAACTGTAACGTTTTCGTTGAAACGCTGGCAGTGAACGCTGTGCACGAAGACGAGCATTCTGGGGTGCGCCGCTCGTACTAAGACAGACCTCAAACGACAGCTGGAACAGGGGTTTGCGTTTCAGTTTCCGCGTAACAGAATTGTGTTTTTTCGTATACAAAAATGCAACTTGACGCTATCTTGTCTGCAGGTTGTGTGTAGGTCGTATACACTTTACGAATTTGTCTGACCCATTTTACTTCGAGACATCCGGTTAGTTCAGTAGCACCTATGCGCTAGGCGGAAGGCCTGCACGGATCGAGATTTGTGGTTCTGGATGATTTTTCTGGCACGGACAACGTCGCCGCCACCGCCGACACCGGCACCGAGGCCGCATTTTCTGCGACACGGGGCCCTTCACGCTATCACGTTAATACATCGAATATTGCAGGCGGCTGTCGGCCTTTCGAGTTTTTGAGGCTTTAGTGGCACTGAAGGGTATGCTTGTGTGAACAAATGCGTGGGAGATAAAATCTTGCCGCCCGCACTCCCGTACAGAAATACTAAGACGCGACCGCATGCGCTGGTGGGTTTTACATTGCAGCTGTTACAGCCTCGCTCGGTTTCTCTTGGCATCCGCAACTTCGCCGAGCTTGGAGAGAGAGAGAACTGAGGGAGAGTGAAAGCAGATTGTAAAAAATTTGGAGGACGCTTAAGCTTCGCCTTTAAGGGCGGAACGCGACAGCGTTCAAAGACCATTTATTGTTTTTAATGTTTCCCGGCAACTGCAGGTTATGTAACCCGTAACGTTTATCGGGAAACCATATAGTTTTTATTTCTCTATGGTGGAAACGCTGACTGCGAACGCTATGCACGAAGGCGAGTTTTCTGGTACAAACGCGGCCTCTTGCGTGGATCGATGTCTTGTTATTGTTTCGCACTTCAGATATTTTAGTCTGAGAAGAGGTAACATAAAGGATATGCACTGTCGATGTTTTTTCCACTTACATTTGTTTGTAGGCTGCCCTTCTCAATATTCCGAGGAATAACTTTGTAAAGAACAAAAGACAAGGTTTGAGCAATTTTGGTGGTCGAAAATTAGTCGGTTATGCTTAGTTCGGTATTTGCTTGAATATGAATTGCTTTCCGAGATGCTTCACTGACAGCCAATGCCGCCGACACCGGCTTCGATACGAGCACCTTATCGCTGTCGCGTTAAAATAGCAGCACGCAGCATAATGACGCGGCGAGAGCGGGTGGAGACTAGCGGGGCAGAAGGAGCGGCTCGGCGGGGACACAGGTGGTGTGACGTAATTGCTATCCCATAAAGCCCCACGCGCTCGTTTCAGCGGTCCTCGTCCTCACAGTGGAAAAAAACTGGCTGTGGCTTAGCTAAGGTTAAGCCCAGGATGCGAAGCCTACTAGCTTTCATTTTAACGCGACAGGGTTAAGGAGCTCGTGTCGCAGAAAAGCCGGTGTCGTCGGCGTCGGCTCAGGCGTGCAGCGCTTGCTCAGACGCACATTTCGTTGTCGCGCCGAACGCTGCGTTGCTCGACGCTCACCGCGTCCGATGTGGGGCGCGTAATCGCTGCGCCGTAGCAAAGCCACCTAGAAACAGTCTCTGTAGCACGCCGCAACCTTCGCTTCTCATTCCAACGAGCAGCTCTGTCTCCAGGAGGCATCTCACCTCGTGAGTGTCTAGCAGAGGCAAGCGCAGCTGCTTATATACCGCCGCGACGCCGCGAGCGACGGCACGAGTTGGAGCCCCATTTCTCCTCTGTCGTGACGTCACGGTGTCAGGTGGTCAGCCTTGAAGGCGGCGCCGCGAGCGACGGCGCGAGTTGGAGCCCCGTTTCTCCTCTGTCGTGACGTCACGGTGTCACGTGGTATTGAAGGCGACACCGCCACGCCTGAGGAGCTGGGTTGAGCTCTAGTAATATGCTTCGCATAAAAAATTATGCGTGGCTTTGCTATCGGAAATACCAGAGACTAGCGGAGCTGGGAGAGACCCAGCAAAACTTAAACTGTGTGCTGTTTGGCACTGCTTTACTGTCCTTCTCCCCAGCTCCGCTAGTCTGTGGTGTTTGCGATAGCAGAGCCATGAATATTTTTTTTTTCGTTTGCTCCTGCGAGCGGCGCTGCTCAGAAGCGTCCGTAGCACCACCTTGCCAGGTTGGGGAGCCTACTCGTGCTCTGGTCAAATCGACTCTGCAGCGGAGCCCGGGCAGCGTTCTGGTTCTCGCTGCTTGCAGGAGCGCTGGGCGCGTAAGCACTAGCGTTCCTGCTGTGCAACTTGTATATACTACACCGTGTGGCATGCAGGGGTCCGAACGAAACGGACAGGACAATTCAAGCTACAAACGCTGACAGTGGTGTTTCCTTGGTCTCGTCTGTAATACCTCGTGCATCGCTGTAGGTTGACTGCTGCAACACAGATGGTGGCACTCCTGATCACGCCAGCGTTGTGAGACGCCGATACCAGGATGCTGTTTCATCTGCGCAGCAGCAGTTGCCCCGCGTCCAGTTTCGCACCTACACGTGGCCTCCGCGTAGCACCGTTTGAGTAGCTTCAGCAAAATATGCTATATATCTGACTGATCTTTTTTTCTTCGTTAAGGGGTGAGCGTGACGCTGAGGAGGAACTGGGTGGCCTGACAATGACGTCGTAACGGAAAGCACGGCCGGATGTACATAGCGGTACTAATCTTCAGCTTTGTATCAATCAATCGATTGATCTATCAATCAATCAATCAGTTTTCGAACGCGTGGAAAATGAATGCAGAAGTACATGAACCCACAGCCGAGATAGACTAATTTCCAGTCCAGTAAAGAAACAAAGAATATATAAAGGTCAGCCATGGCAATAACAGGGAAATTATTGACACTATTCAACATTAATCTGTAAAATTAGACATCACAGACGCATTCAACTGTTGTCACAGTAGACAAAAAAGTAAATATAACAAAAAAAGAAATCCTTGTTTGATTTCTTGCCTGTGACCACAGCGAATGTAAATATCACGAGAGAACTCACCTCCCTTAATTATGCCACTACCAGTAAAACAACTCTCTTTAGCGCTGTCGCACTGACTGCCTCATTATTGTTTTACAGTGGAGCTGTTAGAATCTCGCTGGGCTTCTCTTGACGTCCGCGGCTTCGCCGAGCTGTGGAAGAGAGAGCTGAGAGTGTGAAAACAGAGTATAAAGATAGCATTGCGCAGCATAGCGATGCGGCGAGGGTGGGCGGAGCCTAGCGCGGGAGAAGAACCGGCGCGGCGGGGACACAGGTGATGTGACGTCATCGCTCTCCGATAAAAGCCCGTGCGCTCGCTTCGGCGGTCCTCTTTCTCGCAGTGGAAAAAAATTGGCACTACTTTATTGGCTTTCCTCCAGCTTTGCTGGTCTCTGGTGTTTGCGATAGCTGAGCCATGCATAATTTTTTTTCTGATATTTTCGTTTTTCATCTATCTTTCCACATTTCGCCTTCTCCCAGGGGTAAGGTGGCCGACTGGGTGCGTCCTTGGTTAACTTCCCTGCCATTTCCTCGCTCTATCTTCGGCACTGTGTTGCAGACAGTCGCTCACTTCGGTTGCCTTCACGAAAAGCAACAGCGCAGCGACCCCAGCAAACGTCATCTTGACTTTCTCTTTTTGTATTAACCTTGTCCTTCCTCTATTTTTCCGTTCGCCCAGTGCGGGGAAGCATACCGGGAACGTTCCGGGTCAACCTCCTCCTTTTCATTTTCAAAAGGAAGCTTTCTTTACTTAATCTCCCGAATTTGCGGTTGCTGGCTGCTGCTGTCATGCTGATCAAGCAACATGGGTCACTGAGTATGTAGTACGGGATATGCGCTGCTGGATACATAACCGAACAGACAACTTGGCTCACTAGGCGTGCTCCCCTAGGTATGTGAAAGTGAACATGCATGCCAAAATAACTAACATCGGCTACCAGGCATGTGTAACTGGGCACGTGCCAGGGGGCATGCGAAGTATATTGGTCAGTCCTTTAGAACGGGTATGTGCCACTGATTGTGCCACTGATTGTGCCAGTGATTGTGCCACTGATTGTGCCACTGATTGCACGTTCTAATAGACGAGCAGATCAAGGGTCAAGTAGTCATGTCGAGAACAGGAAATTTAGGAATTAAGATAGCTACCCGAGAGTGAAGAGCTAGGTCTGCTTCAAGGGTAATCGAATAATGAGAGGAAGTAAAGGGCAACGAAATGGGATCATGAAGTGCACTGAGCCAGGAGCGCTAAGCTACATCGGAGTGAATGAGGAGAAGTCGAGACATTTCACTAAACATGAGAGAAAGCTCTACTGGTAGACGAATCCCACGTATGTGTGGGGTCTGTCAATTATATTTCGCCCTCTTCTACGGCTCCCCGAATTCCATCTGAAATCTGTCGGGAAAAAAAAAGAAAACTTGGTTTCCCACCAAGACTAATGCCATCTTCGACTGGTCGTTTCTGAGCGCTCTGGAGCGCTCTCGCGAGCGGCGTTGTCTTCGGCTGGTTGAAAGAGGGTGCCCGCCCTGCGTTCGGCTGGTTCTTCTCGATTGCTCTCCTCCACCTTCGAGCGCTCTGAGGCGCTCCGAGCCCTGTCGTCGGAGCAGTCGCCGAAATTGAAACGTCATCGCAGAGCCGCGTTGCTGCTGTTGGCGACGGCCCACCGTAACCTAGGCAACCTAGGCCACTGCGACGAACGCTCGTCCCGCCGGCGCGTCCGCCGGTTTTACCGGCAGCGCCGGGAGCTTTCGATAAGCGAAACATCGGACGTTGGTAGTAGTCACGTGGTTTAGCATCTGCCATTGCCTCCTCCGAGAGCGAGTCGCACGTTTGGCTTGCGCGCTCGTCCTCTACCTCTGAGCTCGGGTAACGCCGGATCTGCCCGACTCTGCTTCGGGGGATGGAAGCGACCAGCCGAAGATAGCATAAATATTGAAAAAAGGTGCCTTTACGAGACCCTGATAAATTTTACAAGGCACGTTACGTGAAAAAACAGTCGTAATTTACAGCCTTCAAGGGCGTGCAGTCACAAGCTATACACCTTCAAGTCTTGTCTTTCGCTCAACACTCGCCACCGAATACTCGCGTATGCTAAAACAGATTAAGTTAACCATCTCAACGCACCCGTGGTGACATGCACAAGCTTACAGTAGCGCGAACAGAAGTGCAGACTAACGAAAAAATAGATCGCGCACAGCTGGGTGACCCGCGCATCAATTTGGATCCCCCGCCCCTGATAGCTTTTTGTTTCACCATTATCTGCCAGTAGGCAGCAGGTGAAGGGCAGTGCGAGACGAGCAAGAGCCGAGGAAGCAATGGGCACGCATACAGCAGATAGCGTCAGAGGACCGGGCCTGACTAGCGAGGTCCCAGCGCAGCTAGCGCGGGTTCCGTGTTTATTGACTCTAGAGAGCGGTGCTTTTCCCGAGGCTTCTTTTCCAAGACAGCGGCGGCGGCTCGGTGTTCACGAGCAGCGGGCTTTGTTGATCCTCATAATTAACTCCTTACGAGCAGTCACAAAGCGCCGGTCCGTCGCACTCTCCTTCCCATCGTGCCGCAGGGGCGCCTCGGGAAATACGGAGCCCCGGACCCGAGCCCTCTGCTCGGGGCGCTGTTTCGCGTTCTACGGTGGCTGGCAGGTGGAGAGGGGCAGAGTTTAGGAGCGAGGTTGGGGGGAGGAGAGGTTGCGTGCACGTGGAGAGCCGGTGGCGGATCTGTGGACGCCGCGCCGCTTGCACGGGCGCCGATATCGGTGCCGGCTAATTAGTAAATGCTTTCGCACTTTGGCTCTTGCGATCCTCTGAGGGTGTCTAGTACGTGCGCGCAGGGCGCCGGTAATCGAGAGCGGATTCATCGCGCCGCGCGCCGAAGCTCATTATTCATATATAAAAGGTGGGGCGCATTGTAGGTGGTTTGTCTGAAAGGGAGAGCGACGATACCAAGAGGGAGGATGGACGACGTCGTTATAAATGACGGTGACGGTCTGTTTCTTTTGAGAGTGATAAACCTGGGAAAACTGAACAGCGAGTGCTTGTTGACTTCGTCGCAGATGCAGCGATCATGACGCACTGAAGAGGAGCAGGGCAGGGGGCAAATATAGGGGGCTTATTGTGAAATAACAATTGCTTTGGAATCGCCCGCGGCCACTGTGCTTGTGACGACAGCCACTGCTGGTTAGTAACGTGAACTGCCTGTAGCACTTCTAAGCGAAGCTGTTCACGGTCGGGAAGTTTTGTTACTCAACTTTAGTACAGAATCTGTACTCTATATATAAACTTGTTATAGTCAGCTACGCGTGTGGGATTAGTGCACGAGAATCTTTGTATAACATCCTGAGACGCGAATACAGCTATGGGACATAATCGCTCTTCAAGATCGTTTTTCTTGTCTACTGTTATGTTACGAACGTGAAAAACAATTCTTAAAATTTAAGTATTACAGTTACATGCCAAAAGCTGTGTTTTCATGTACATGGAGAAAAAAACATCTCCTCATGCTTGCTATGGTAAAATTGCATTTCATTGCCTAAATGCAGATACGAAGCTGAAACTACGTGTAGTTTACGATGCAGTATTGCTGCCGCGTCCAGTATTTTCACGCAATCTCAGTTATATTGAAACACACCTCAAAGTTGCTTCCCGCCGTCTGGGTTGGCACAGAGGTCTAGATCAGTTTAGTGGGAAATTTCTCGAAAGCGGATGACAAAAATATGAGTAAAGTATTTTACAGCTGCACATGCACCGTACTTATTATCCCGAGTGAACATATTGCGCAACCTCTTCTGAGTAAATTTCGAAAAAAAGAAGTTGAAGGCAATGTGCCATGTATTTACGAGGAGTCTTAGGAGAATAAAATTGTACATAGCGTACTGAACCCGCATTAGTCAAACCTCGTGACTAAATTAATTTATATGTATCCCGCGAACGCCGATCAGTCCCTCCTAATTAGCGAGCTAATGAGAGAGTGACCTACTGAGAAAGCAATATAGTCGTGTTTTTCAAAATGAACTTATCGCTTAAAAAGAGTGTGGATGAGTTCAAAGATTTGCAAGGTGTAGAGAAATCGGATAAATACGAAATAAGAATACGATGATGCGGTGTAGACTTCCTAGGTCAAAAGAAAAACAAACGTTCTGTGATGGCCGCAAATATGGAGCATTGTTCGTTAAACGCGTACGCGAACTCTTATTTAGCGAGATTAGTCAAAAAAAGGTTTCCTTGCTTGGTGGTTGATAGTGAACTTTGACTTACGCATTTATGTCGCGCGGATACTCGGTGACGGATCAGATTAACTGTATTTCGCAAGCGCACTGTATTATCAGTAAAATACACACGTGGTTCAAACAAACGAAAACTAATTACAGTGCCGCTTCTTCATCAATACCTTGTGTAATCAGCGAAGCGTGTCGCTGGCAAGCATATATGTATATTATGTAGGTGCACAAGGCAAATGCGCAGCTCTCGTATCCCTATCGATGGAAGCTTTTAATTTCATCGTTGTACTACATCGAACCAAATCAAAAGTTATTCGACAGTATAACGTGCTTTGTTCATGTCTGTTTTTTTTTAGTGTGAGCCAAGCGTTGGTCTTCCTAACTGCAGCCGTGCGTAAAGGAGAACGTCGGACGGGACAGATGGCGGCGAGCGTTTGGCCATCGATAATTAACGTGACGCGCGGGGCACTCCACTTTCTACTCGACCCTCCTCCTCCTCCTCCCATTCTTTTCCCCTGAGCTCCCGCTCTTCTGTTTCGTGTTCCTCACCCCCCCCCCCTTCCCCATCCTCCCTCGTTCGGCTGTAGTCAAAGTCATCGTCCACGCTTCAAATCGCTCAGCTTCGCAGCCGACGAGAGACGACCGGCGGGCCTGGGTTCCGGGCGCCTCATTGATCGTTAATCTCGCCGCGAGCCTATGCTGGGCCACGGTCGGCTTTATTTAGCGCCTTTTCATTGGTGACGCGCGGGGTATATAGATAGGCTTCTCTACGCTCTTTGCTTTTGCCTTGCTCTCTATCAACAATGGCCGGCGAGAAAGCCCAACCTGCTCGCCCGAGCGGGTCCTCAGGGCCATTCCGCATCGTGCGCCGGTCAGCGGGGTCATAGCGGTATATAATATAGTCCCGCATCGGCCCACGCGCCGAGAGAGATCGGACCGAGCAGTTGGAGTTAAACAATACCGGGAGGCCCATTATACGTGCTCGTGAGAGTTGGGGAGGACGTCGCCCGTGTCTCCTGGGTTCTTTTCTTTTGCTTCCTACCGGTTTATTACGAGCTCACAAGAATTGAAAGGACGTCACACATGTCTCCGGTGGTTTGCTTCTGCTTCCCGTAGGTTTAATACAAGTCTATATATTTTATTATTTTATATATTTTTTTTATTCGCCGGTTCGCCTTAACAAATAGGAAGCGCCTTGCGACGCTGTAAACAAGAAAATTGATGTTTTGTTAATGTCGCAGAGTCCTGCGTGCGATACGCTGCTTTCTTTCTTTCTTTCTTTCTTTCTTTCTTTCTTTCTTTCTTTCTTTCTTTCTTTCTTTCTTTCTTTCTTTCTTTCTTTCTTTCTTTCTTTCTTTCTTTCTTTCTTTCTTTCCTTCTTTCTTTCTTTTTTTATCAATGCGCTTTTAGTTTAAATTCTGCAATCTCGACAGTGCACATGAACAATATTGACTACAATGTTAAACGCGGATAAGGCTAGGTTGTGATCACTATCGCATCACCAGGGGGCCAGTTGACTTTTCCACCCCACTAGGGTATACGGCAGGCGCCCAGAACTCTAGGAGATGTTGCATATTTATTTCCGTACAACATGTCAACTAAATATTCAAAACTTCAGGATAGAAGCTGAAGCAGATCTGGAAGAAGCTGATGATTATGCTCATCTTACGGTGAGTTCACAAAACGCCAGCTGCTTATTTCACACACGTTTCAGGGCAGGTGTAGACAACGCAGTATGGCTATTAATTACGACAACATCAATGTGATTTGTTATTGTGCCATTTTGAAGGTTCTACGAGATAGTGACATGTTTGGTGTAATATTTCAGAAGCATGGGAAATGTTTGCTATCCGTTCTTTAGAGGTATAATTCATCAACTCTGTTTGCCACGTTCAAGAATACCTAGTGATGTTTAAAACTACACTCTCCCTTAGTTCTCTTTTGCCAGACAGAAATCACGCGGGAACAAAGTAGAAGCACAAATATGCAATATCAGAAAGGTAAGTTGTGTGGGCGTCACTTTTGTTCCCCTTATGTTGAAATATTTTAACTTCCAGACTGTACATCAAATGTATTAGTCTTCCTGAAGGCTCCTCAATCTTTTCAGAACCATTTCTTCGAACACAGGTAAATGCGTTCAACTAACGCAAATGATTGCCGATATTTTCCAACCGCTGCAGCAAATTTTGTTGGAACTCCTACCCTTCTTGCTGCACGCATCCATAGGTACAATTGTCTTTAGCGATGAGAGCCAGGAATGAGATGAAGTTTGCGTAATAGTGAAGTTGTCATTTTCGGAAACCATGCGCCATGTAGTGACACTGCAGGACGTGCACACTCACCTACGAGATTCGGTTGCTTCATTAAACAAGCAACGACACTTATTTGTCATTCAATTTTATCTTCTCACACTTTCTGCTCACGCTTTAAGATGTTATTGTCATCTGGTCTCTTAAGCCTTGAAGCCTAAGATTCCCTTTTAAAGCATCGCTCCAACTTCTTATATGCCTTAGTAGATATGCACAGTATCTTGCGGTTCGCTTGTCTGATTGACCTCCCTGCCTTTCCTCTCTTTGCTGTCTCTCTCACTCTCTCCGAGTTTATTTGCTGTTTATCCATTAAGACCCGGTTGGATGCAAGTGCCTCCGGCTCAATGACCGCCATTTTCGGATGCTGCACGATTTCTGGAGAAACAAAAAAAGAAGAACTAAAAAAAGAAGCGTCTGTCCTGGTTGGCCTTGCGAAATTCGCCCATACTTAAGTGTTCGAAGCTTAAACTCCAATGCAGTATGCACCTTACAGGAGCCCGTAAACTCCTCAGAGGCTCCCTTCTACATATATCTGTGTTTTCGGCCGCAGTCATAGGGCGTTTGTTGCAAACACAAAATATTTCTGCCAGATATTGACGTCAAAATTTTATACATGCGGCTTTGAAAAGCTACAGAGAAGAGGAAGAGCGCTAAGTGGTGGTTACCATAATCTTTATTCAAGATTTTTGTTTCATGTACTTGTAGGCACAGCTAGGAATTTGAGCTAGATGCAGTAATATGTTAGATTGGTTAACCTTTTAAGCCCAACAAAGGTTGTCAAAACAAGCAAGCAGCAAGTTAAAAGTTAATGCACAGCAATATTAAAATTTACATGGTTATAAAAGTTAGCACGATAAAAGTCGGGCACCGCACCGAGTTAACTTCTTACAATATTGCAGTATTGCGCTAGGGTTAATGGACTAAAACGAATGAATGCCAATGCTATTCGAGTTCATTAACAAGTGAGCGTGCGGGAATCCTTGTTGCAGAGTGCCTCCGCCGGCAACGCACATGCCGGGCATGTGGATTATTCGTCAAACTTTTTATATACGTGGTTTATCTTGCCACGCGCACTGCGACCAGTGAAGATAACTTTTGCTTTCTATGAAATAAGACTGAAAACTTCAAGCGTGATGGCGCTGATGGAATATTTGACTGGTGACATATCGAGAGCGATATCGCGCAAGTTGTAAATGTACACGCACGTCACATCGCCTGCAAACCTGTAGGTGAAACTGCATTTCTTATGCAGCATGCCCCGACGCCTTTTTATGAAGCGCAGCGAGCTTGTACTTATTTTTAAACACAAAGCGTTCTGCGGAAGAATCGTAACAAAAACACCCGCCGCGGTAGCTGAGTGGCTATGACGTTTTGCTGCTGAGCTTCAAGCCGGGGGCTTGATCTTAGCCGCAGTGGCCGCATTTTAATGTGGACAAAAATGAAAAGAAAAAATACATATTACTGTACTTAGATTTATGCACGCGCTCAAGAACTCCTGGTGATAACAATGGAGCCGCAGTCCCTTACTGCAACATGCCTCATAAACCGATTGTGGTTTTTGACAAGTCACACTCCAGAATGCTTATCACGACAGAGAATTACAGCCGATAAGCAGTACGCGGAGTATGTATGTAGGTGACATAACAGTGACGTTTGCCGCATTACCTCTACATTCTGACCAGCCGTACTCACACGACAGGGGGCAGATATTCGGAGAGATTGAATGGCGAACGAACTTGTCAAACAAACGAAAAATAATAAAGAAAATCGCTTGAAAAATTTAAGTTGTCCCAACATGCCCAACTTTTAAATTAACGCTAAATATACAAGCTGAGGAGCAGTACAATAAACGCAGTCATGTAGGTGTATCTGTATCAGTGCATGTTCTATAGCTGTGCAGGTTCTTGTCTAAAATTCGCACTGCATATAGAAGTAGTGGTTGTTTATCATACATTATTTTATTATAGGCTATTTGGGAGACGTTGTCGCCTTTAATTGGCGCCGGCTACTCCTTTTCACATGGGGATTTAAAAAAAAGAATAAATCATATTAAGAATAATGAAATCCTAACAACACAAATTCCAGTCACATATACGCACTAAAGTAAACACAAAGTCCGGTCACTTAGCTAGACTAAAATCAGGACGCATAAGAAATCACGGATTAAATTCATATGAAGGTGCATAAAACACGCCATTGGATTGGCCAAAGTCGGGTAAAAGAAAAACATAGCATGCGCTCATCACTTTTAAACGCTCTACTCAATACTTTCCAAGAATATTGCTCGCTTCTAGAAATCTTTCAAGGGCCAGTAACGCTCGGCTTTGCAATGAGTATGTTGGCCAAGGATCTAAGATCTTCCTGAGGCTGAAAGGCCTGCGATCTATTGCCATTAAATCAAGTGCTAAGCGTTGTCTGTGTGTGTCGTGTCGCGGAAATTCTAGCAGAAGATGCTGTACATCTTCAGCAGCGGGGCCACAAGTACATTCCGCACTATCCGCTCTTGAAATTTTATTTAGAAAGTGTTTCGTGTACGCGGTGCCAAGCCGCAGACGGTGCATGAGCGTTTCGAAGAACCTGGTTGTATATGATGCGGACGGGATTTTAAATTGAAGCGAATGGTCCATGGGAAATAAATCTGAAGATTTCGTGTCCTGATAAAACCATGTTGCTTTGCAACCACGGGCTGAGATCTGTCTTAGTATGTGCTGCAACTTGTCATGCGTTAGGACACCATGTGTGGCCTTATTAACATGAACTTGTTTATTTCACTTAAGTATCGCGATGATCCCAAACATAACAGCGATTGCTCTATTCGCCTTCACTGCTGAATGAAGAGTGGTGACATTATGAGCTCGCCAAACTGCGTAGTTTGATTAATTATGCTCTAAGCCGAAATACACAAAGTAAAGGGAACAGAAACAAAACAGTACGACAAACGCGCAGGATTGTCGTCCTTTGTCAAAATATTGTCCAATGCAAGAAACGCGCGTTATGTGCAAATAAATAGAAAGGTGTGTCTCCTAGCAACAACGTTATATTTGCGGCTACGTAGAATTAGTGCGGAAATAAAGATTAAACGCTGAACAGCGTGCACCAACACGTCACCTGATATAC
This sequence comes from Dermacentor albipictus, assembly GCF_038994185.2. Lineage (NCBI taxonomy): Eukaryota > Metazoa > Arthropoda > Arachnida > Ixodida > Ixodidae > Dermacentor > Dermacentor albipictus. Next base: position 347,605,124 of record NC_091821.1, on the reverse strand, counting down.
GACACGTGCTTTTACCATTTTTTTTTTCATGCATGCGTGGTAACTCTCACCTGCCTTATACTCGCTGTCATCTGTCAACGGAGATAGGAGAGAAGGTACTAGCCGAGCATGTTTGCAGAACTAGGCAAACGCACGTGCCTTCTCCAAACGCGCACGAAGAGAGGTGAGAAGCAAGAAACTCTAACAGCCGCATTCACTGCGGGCGACCCATTCACCTTGGCTATTCCAGACCTTCTGTGTACATCAGACGTTCCCGCAAGTGCAAGCGGGATGTCTCATTGAAGCCTGGGCTCTGAAAAACGGCTAGGTCCTTTTGGGCTCACCGGTCTGGCATCGACGGCTGACCGACCACTGGTCGATTCAGGCACGCTCCCGTTCAGTCTCGATTTTTTTTTACTTTGTACTTTCAGAGCAGGCCCGTTAAGATATTACGCCTCCTCGGATTCTCCTTGGGATGCGCCATCAGGAGGAAAAAAAAGATAAAAATAAACGAACTGCGGTAGGGAGGCGCGAAGGGGTCATCGGTGCGCCGGGGTGTCTTCCTCATTTGCAAAGCGCTCACGCCGGCCCATCGGGCGATAACGCTTAAAGAGGCGCTCCCCGCGAAATGGGCTCCCAATTTGACGGAAGCCTTCGGCTCACCTGCGGGAAAAACTAACGGGCGCGAGAAAGTACAAAAGCAAAGGCGATCCAAGCCAAGCCGTAAAGCGCGTTTGTTTCCGTTTTGCTTTCTCACCGGACGTTCCTCCTTCCCACCTTTGCACACGCTTCTCCTTACCACCTAGTCCTATTTACTTGTTCCTTCTTTCCCTTCTCTTTTTTTTTTGTGGGTGCGTGATAAGTGCCTTTGGTTATAAAAAAAGCGCGAAACCAACAGGATGGGGCACAAACACACATACGCACACATACAAAAGAAAAAGGAGGCTATAGAAAAACATCACGCCACGAAGAAGAAACCTCGCCTAAAAACAGGCAGCAGTATACGAGGAGGACCTGGGAGGGATGGCGTACAAGAAATGAGGGTTGAGGTGAAGAGAGGAAATTACGATAGCCGTAAAACACAAGCCTCTCCCTGCGTCGAAAGCAGGGGTCGAGAATAATAGAAAACTGTTCCCGAAAAAGATGGCCGCTGCGGAGGTGCGGATCGTAAAAGCGATTTTATTTGAGAGGAAGAAAATCGGCAGCGAAGGCGCGCCAGTGAGCGAGGGAGGGAGACGACAGGGCAGAGGAAGCGAGAGGAGTTTTCCCGAGCTGGGAAATGTCCGACGTCCACACATGCATCCTTCACTGCTCTGCCGCGAGGTCGTTTCAATTCCTCTTTCTATTTCCTTCGTGTCGCCCCCCTTCTCTCTCGCTCTCCTTCCCATCCCAACAATTTGTGCAGTCTTACTTTTACTGCCGCGCTGGATGGAACGCGCTGACCTACCTGCGCTCTCTGGCCCCGGCCTGCTCACTGCCATTGTCGAGCATGGAGCTGCGCCGGTGCATCGCTGAGGCTGTAAAAATGGGGTACGGCATAATGTGCTTGACGTGAGAATGTGCGAATGACGAAGACACTACTCTTTTCTCTATCTGAGCGTTTAACTTTGACAATGTTGCGACATGCTGTCAATTTGTCTGGCAAACAGCATTCGCACGAAGCGAGCATATACCACTATTGTGTCACATTCTTCTTTCGTTTGCAAAGCATTTAGCTTTTCAAGCATATACCAGTCGCCGAACTCATCGTAGGGAAACTTCTGAAATCCGGGCGCGCCTAGTGGCCGATCGAATGGTCGTACGCCGACTTCGCGCGACCATGTGAGCAAAGTACATATTAATGCGTTCTCAAGTTCAAACAGCACTTGTTCCACGTTGCCCCGAAACCGGAAGAAACGAATGCAACGACGCCACACGAAGTACTACAGAGGCGTCGTGGTTAAATAACAACAAGCAAAACTGTTTGAAAACCTCGATTTCTTGTTTGGCAAGTGACATGCTCTCGATGAAGCGATGCTCTTAGTCGGTTAAGTTGGTTCCCAGAACTCTCTCTGAACACACTACCAGAGGTATTAGACATGTCACAGAGTGGTTGAGTGATGTTTACGCGATGCAGGTTACACAAAGTAGGGATCACACTCAACAAACTTTTAATGTGCATGCGTGTACTGCAATTTCTACAAGTGGAGGGCATACACGCTCGCGGGCCGCGATCTGTTTGTCTCGTAGAACTCTGCTTTCTTGGAATTGAGGGTGTGGTTCTACAGATTGCGTCTCCCATTTCTTCCGTTTTACCTTTATTTCTTTTATTACGTTTTTTGATGACTCTGCAGACAGAACATGGATACTTCATGAGGCCTAATTTGCATTGCCATACTCGTTTTTTAAAACTCGGTAGGCCATGTATATCTCAGGGTGTAAATTTGTGTGCGAGACATTTAACGTGGGTAGGAGAGACAGTGCAAGCACTATGCGTTTACTTACTCAGTCCATCCCAGCGTCAGAAGTCCTGTAGTCCCGTAATAGTGCATCTCCCAAAAGGCCAACTACAATGAAATTTTGGACCGCGTAAAAAGCATCGTTTTAGATCATGTTTAAATAAAGAGGAGCCAGAGTATGACGTTCTAGGATCAAAATAAGGGTGTATGCGTCAAGAAAAATTCCAAGAAATGCATTCTTCATGCCTAAATTTGAAAAAAATAACAGGAGGAGGGGGGGGGGGGGTCCGCCGGCATTGGTGCCCACCGCAAATGGTGCAGAACCTGGAACGTTGAGTGAGTAAGTAACAACTTTATTACTGGAAGGGGTGAGGGGTAAGGGAGGCTACGCTACGTAGGCTGCCAGGCTGGGCTTCTCAATGACGCCTTCAGCTCGTGCTAGGACCCGTGTCTGGAGGTCTCGGTTGGTGCTGGAGAGAAGGGCCTGCCATTTGTTCCTCGGTGGGAGGTGGCGATACGAGGTGGGCGGTAGGGGGATCCTGCGAGCAGCCCCAGAGGAAGTCTCGGAGACCACATTCTGGTGCTCTCACACCATCCGATTTGCTAAAAAAAAATTCACCAATCGCACCCACTGCTAATTATCATCCAGAACTGCTTCTGTATAACACACACACACACGCATATATATATATATATATATATATATATATATATATATATATATATATATATATATATATATATATATATATATATATATATATATATATATACACTGAGACATAACAGAGGTTACCCGCCGTGGTTGCTCAGTGGCTATAGTGTGAGACTGCTGAGCACGAGGTCGCGGGATCGAATCCCGGCCATGGCGGCCGCATTTCGATGGGGGCGAAATGTGAAAACACCCGTGTACTTAGATTTAGGTGCACGTTAAAGAACCCCAGGTGGTAGAAATTTCCGGAGTCCTCCACTACGGCGTGCCTCATAATCAGAAAGTGGTTTCGGCACGTAAAACCCCATATTTTTGACATAACAGAGGTTCTTTGGCTAGCGAGTTGTGCAAAGGTTGAACTGCTTACTTAGTAACGGAAAACCTGCAATGTTGTCGACACGAGATTTCCCCAGAGCCTTGCGAAAACAGTGGGAGCTTCAGTGTATATAGGAGCCGCCGTATACTCGAAGGCGAATTCCAACGTCCCCAGCTGGCGTCACTCCTCGTGAGGTAGTGACGTTTTCCGAATGTCTGTTTTTCGAGGCACGGAATTCATTTCTCCTACTGTCAGACGTGCCTCCCAAGGCGTGTCACCGACCGTGCTGTTGCCGGCCTGTCGAGCTCCCTTGTGCCGGCGGAAGGCGTAGCTATAAAGTTCCGTTGTCGACGTTGGGAGGCCTTATTACGCGTATGAATTAATAAGCTGTCAGCGACCCACAGTGGTGACATTCTATATAAAACGTGCTTGGAGCCTTATCAACTTCAGAGAAAGCTTGGAGGAAGTGTAACGGCTACGAGAATTATTCAGATCGATTTAATCGCAGAAGCGTTAAGAAGAGTCACCAAAGCATATAGAGGTGTCGAATACGTCTATAATAAGCATATAGAGTGTCGAAAAGGGTCTGTTCAGAATTGTGTGAGCGCCACTGTGTACTGCTGATACACAAGCCTATTCTACCTCTCTAATTCTAACTTGGAAAGTTCTGCCACTATTGGCGTTTCTTAATCAGATCTTTCGTCTCCTGTGATAGCTTACCGGTATCCTGTCTAACGAAGTGACGACAAAACTTCTACTGCACCCTCTTTAATGATGCCCATAAGATTGTCGTTCATTGCTTCCACATTAAGGTCCTCTTCCTGAGTTAAAGCCGAATACCTGTTCTGTAGCTTGATCCGGAATTCCTCTATTTTCCCTCTTACCGCTAACTCATTGATCGGCGTTTTATGTACCAGTTTCTTCAGTTTCCTCCTCAAGTCTAGGTTAATTCGAGCTCTTACCATCCTATGGTCACTGCAGCGCACCTTTCCGAGCACGTTTACATCTTGTATAATGCCAGGGTTAGAGCAGAGTATGATGTGCAGAAATGAAAATAGTGGTGGGATAAGGTATCACATAGCTCGGGTAGCATCCACTGGCTATACAATATTCTTAGCCTGACTGCGCTGTATGGGCGACATGCGAACGTCCAGTCACAGCACGTGTTACCTCATTGGTCTCCATATGTACACACAGCATGAAAAACTTCAAACAAAAAGTGAGCACTTTGCACAAAGCGAAGAAAAAAATCAACAGACTTAGATGGGCTAGTTGGTTGCTGGCTTGATGGAAGATGATTATAACGGCGCGGTTTGAGGACAGGACACAGAAAAAATGCGCGCACTTCGCATTGAGCAACCGTTTGGTGCCACCTGAGTTAATGACGCTGTTTCGTCGACTGTCCTGTGTGCATTCTTTCTGTGTCCTGTCCTCAAAACGCGGCGTTGTAACCATGTTCGAAGAAAACATGCTACTTTCCACTCTTGTAGGTGGTTGACCAGCGATGATGTTTAGCGCACGACACGGAGGTGACACATGATTTTGAACAAAGATACGAACTCACTTATTGTCTTGATGGGCGGTCATTATTTCACTCACAAGTGTAATCACATTCTTTGATAATGTCAAATCGATGAACGCACGCCGCTGGGTGGATGGTTGGGCCAGATCGGTGTGGCACCGCAAGAGAAATGCTGCAACACGATACGTGTAAACTGCTCCCTTTTCCGTCCCGACACATCGACATTGAAATCACCGACAACGACAAGAAGGGACAAAAATTTTTTGCTTGGTTTCGGGGGCATGATCCATTGCACACAGGGGTATGAGCCATTGATGAGGACAGTTTTCGACATGCTATTCTGTATGTTGTATGCGTGATTAGAAAGAATTTAAGCACTCTTCACTTCACTTAGCTGAGTGTTTGTAGTCTCTTCCTTACGGGGTTATGAGCCATTGCTTACAGGAGCATCAATGCTTACGAGGGTATGAGCCATTGATGTTACTAGCTTTTGCTTACGAAGGACGAAAATGCGCGAAACACTAGCCACGTACGTACAGTTTCGCTGTAATATAGTGCAAGTTCACAAAATCTTGAAGTCTGATACTGAGCACACTCAGAACTGGTCGTCTTTCAAAGAGACTACATGAAGTACCTATCTAGATGTAAAAGTAATGAATGGTTGTGACAGCGTGTCATGGCCTGGGTACAACCAGTGACTAAGAGTCCTTTCCACATATAAAGGACGCCTATTTGTATGGCTCAAGTGGCTGCACAGGATGTGGACTGTTTTCGTTTCCTCTTCATGACACTACGCAGGAAGTAATGTGTGTGGGTCACCTCCAGGCGCACTTGATGTATAAGCGTGTCAAAAGTGTGATAAATGCTTAGATGTGTTCTGAAGCGCAAACACGGGCCAGTCATTAATTGGAGAGATGAATTGCTTTGTCGTGGAATCACGTGTTTTGACTCAGTTTCTGTCGCAATCTCAATTTATAACGAAACAGTTTTGGCACATCTGTTAGCGAGTATTCAGTAGGGGTCAAGGTACTCAAATATTAAACCCCGTTTGCATTATCCTTCCCTCCTGCGCCTTCTTTCCATTCTTGGATGATCGTTATGACTCCTCTGTTGCACTTATGATGATCCTCACTGAGGTGCACCTACGGGAGATTGTGGAGTACGGTACTACATCAATCTATTTATTGCTCTCTGCTTGAAATTCGCACATTATATTTCTATTTATTACCTTATATTGTATCATGGTAGCAATATGCAAATAGATGATGAGTAGACTCTATCGATAAAAAAGCTAAATAATGAAAAATCAAATTACCCAGACACCGGCTGTGGTTGCTCAGTGGCTATGGTGTTGAGCTGCTGAGCACGAGGTCGCGGGATCGAATCCCGGCCACGGCGGCCGCATTTCGATGGAGGCGAAATGCGAAAACACCCGTGTATTTAGATTTAGGTGCACGTTAAAGAACCCCAGGTGGTCTAAATTTCCGGAGTCCTCCACTACGGCGGGCCTCATAATCAGAAAGTGGTTTTGGCACGTAAAACCCTATAATTTTTTTTTAAAATTAACCCAGACACGAGACGAGCGGGAGGCCATCTTACCTACTCTTTCCCTTGGCATAGTCTGTCGCGCTCAACAGTTGCGTCACCTTTCTAGTTCGAAGGGCCCGGGATTGTGTCACACCTGCAGCTTCGCGCGGCCTATACGAGCTACTTCAGGCTAAATGTTCCAAAGAGCCGGGCAATCTTGCAATTGGCCAACGACCGATGACCGTGCGTGTAGTAGAACCTGGGACCGGAGTGAACTGGGGACCCTTGTTCAAACATAGAAAACTTCTCGCCCCTTAACAGCGGCGGGAGAAGCACGAGCTAAGCTCAGCGGCGTCCGTCCGCGGCTGTGCCAGATCGCGGCTCTCAAGAGCCGACACCGAAAAACGCTTTGCCTTGAAAACAAGGGCGTGTCTACGGCGCTCTGTTCGCCACGGCGACCGTGGGCGGGGGGAGAGCGGCGCGCATTCAAGCGTCTCACGTTCGACAAAAGCGCCGTGCGTGCGCCCCGACGTTGTGCGGCTTTAATATTTGATGCCGCTGAGCGGGCGCCGCGGCTCTTCAATTTGGCGCCATTCAGCAAATTCGAAGCGCGGACGAAGCGCCAGTAGTTCGGCTGTGAGCGCCATGCTGCGCTTATTCCCGCAGGTGTACCGAGGGAAAATAGGGCTTCTTGTTCGATTGTTTAGACGGCATATACGCGTTTTCGTAGCGCGAAGTACTCGCGGCTCAAGGTAATTAGAGAGCCTAATGAGTACAGAAGCTGCCATTATACACTGTAGGAAAAGGCGGAGGCTGTAGTAAGACTGATACGAAGCGCTTCGAGTGCCTTCTTTTCTTTTTTTTTCTTTTTTTTGAGGAGGGGGGAGCGGGAGTTCCATGTTAGTTTCGCGAAGAGCCCCTCGCCAGGCTGTGACTATCAGAGATTAACGGTAGCTGCGCAAATACGATTACCTTGGTATAACCTAACCGAACCCGATTTCCCGAGTTAACCAGAGCTAACCCCCTGCGTCATAGCGCTTCATGTAAAACACTTGATATTCGAGTCACTGGGACTTGCCTTATGAAACCGAAGTTCGTCAAGAGAGGGCTCTATCAGCTTCCATTAATAAGGCTGTTTCTGCAGCTTCTAACATATAGTCTACACCTGAGGGCAGTCTTAGGTTAGTGCAGTTCTGCATTATGGAGTATCTTTTCGTATCTCTTTCTCTGTTATGTTCAGCTATAAATTGATTTCTGGGAAGAAACCAAATGATAGAGTACCTAGGCTACACCATTTGTCTTTGTAATCCAGCAGTAAATAGATCGATAAATTTATAATAAAAATTATAAATAAACGACTGACGCTTCAGCGATATTCATAGCACGGGCACGTTAGTAGTGACGCGCGCGTCCACCCTTACCCTTGCAGTTAAGATATATATACATATAATATATATATATATATATATATATATATATATATATATATATATATATATATATATATATATATATATATATATATATATATATATATATATATATATATATATATATATATATACAGTGAAAGCTCGTTAATTCGAACGCGAGAAGGTTCCCTCACGGATAATTCGAACTACGCTCGCCTGGCACACGGCCAGAGAAACGCGCCTACTGCTTGCACACAAGGCTGTATTGCCTCCTAAACGGAGAGAACGGCGAGAGAAGGCAAAATCGGAAAGAAATCTAACCGACGCGGGGTCAGCCAGAAGGGAGCGGCGGCTGCCGCCTCTCCTTTCTACGTAACCTCTGAAACTTCTTGCCCGTTGCGAATCTCGGAGGCTTTGCAAATCTTGTACAGCTGCTAATGTTGTGCGGAGATGGCACGGCAAGCGCCAAAACACAGCGAATCAAGTACGTCGCAGCTGCGCTTGCAATCAAGAACCAACGAATCAGGGCCTTCGCCACCTTCACATGTTCGGCGTCTTTGTCTCGGCAGTCTTCATCGGTTGTGTACCTCTGTTTTCAGCTTAGGAGGTATCGGCCGTCGCGATTCAGTGTGATGGTGTTAAGCCTCGGCTAACGTTCGTTTCGGTGGACATCGGTGGTGTGGCACAGTCGGACCCAGAGCTTCGACTTGAAGATGGCGTGTGTCCGCGGCACACGCCATCACTTTCTGACATGCCAAATTTCTGACATTCCCTACTGCTTCCAAATCGCAGTGTACTGTTTCCCTCCTTCAATTTCGTTAGTTCGAACTTTCGGTAATTCGAACTGAAGTGGCTGCCCCTTGCGGTTCGAATTAACGAGCTTTTACTGTATATATATAGAAGAGAGGAAGGTTAACTAGATAATTTGCTATATATATATATATATATATATATATATATATATATATATATATATATATATATATATATATATATATATATATATATATATATATATATATATATATATATATATATATATATATATATATATATAGAAGAGAGGAAGGTTAACTAGATAATTTGCTAGCCTGCGTGTGGGAAGTGGATCGATACAAGTAAAAAAGGAATTAATGGGACAAAAATAGCCTTCGTTGCGCGCGCACGTGAAGATCGATGCGCAGCGAGTGTAACGGTTGCATACAAATCTGTTGACGTGAATGAAGCTCCCAAGTAATGTTGCGTAATGCGACTACAGTAACGTCCTCGTTGCTTTCTGCGCCAGCGACCCGCACTGCCATGGCATAAGATAGTTCGTTTCCGAAAAGTGTATTGAGGCTGGCCGATTTAGCGGCGGTCCGCGAAGGTTCGATGTCGACATCGTACCGGTGACAAGAGCACAAAAGGTGGTCAATATTTCTTTTTGCGCTTTTGCTTCAGAAGCAGCCACACGTAAGCTTTTTACCCGTTCCAATGCGGAACAACTGAACCTTTGTAAATGCAGTCCCGGGCCAGAGGTGGCACAGCGATGTCGTATCAGAGCAAGAAACCTTTATTTGTGATAGTAGCGTTAAGAAAGGACTAAGTGCACGCAAACGAAAGTTAGAGTTGTTAGAAGAAAACCAATAAATTTGTGTCATCGTTCTAGCTAGGCAATAACGTCTTCTTTTTTTTGTAGCGTAGGTTCCGGATAGAGGTATTGGGCTCACCGGACAGCGTCGTCGGCGAAGTGATTACCAGCAGTGCCAATGTCTCCAGGCGGCAACTGAAATATGATTTTATGCCCACTGTCGGTAGCTTGATTTTGGCCTCACCTTATCTCAAGTTCCGACAACTCATGAACCTTGCAATGTAGGGCAATCGAAAACAATGAAGTGTTGCCTTATAGTCATAAGATATGACGAATTTGCGAGGCTGCTCTTGCTAGAAGAATTTTACAGCACAACGCAGGGCAACCAATCAATGGCAAGCTCTCTCGCCATTAACGCCGTCATGGGGGGCAACTTGGAGTTGGTTAAAGCTAATCGGAGTGCTCTCGAAGTTGGCTTCTCCGAACCTATCCTGTTGTCATTAACCTATACTAAGCAAAAAAGCTTTGCATGCTCTCGCGTGATGTTACACGAGATGTACGGAACACGCTAGGCTTCCGGCACACACGTCTGCATCGCCTAGACTCATCTCTTCGACTCTGCATCCCATCTAGACGATCTTGAAACGAGACAACTGATCTCTGCTGACTGCGTCTTGGTGTATCTTTTACGGATACTTTTGCTGAGTAGGCAGGCGTTGTGCGCCTTCCAGTGACAGTTGCCAACCTGCTCCTAACTTTCCCTTTCCTGTCGAATGTATACATGTCTTCAAAATAATAATAATAATAATAATAATAATAATAATAATAATAATAATAATAATAATAATAATAATAATAATAATAATAATAATAATAAAATTTCTCTTCAACGGGTGTTACGGGTGTCAGAGTGTAAGTGTTCTCTCTCTCTCTCTCTCTCTCTCTCTCTCTCTCTCTCTCTGGGCGCGCTTTTGCTATTTTCATGCACTCTCACCCGTTGCCCAGTACGGGGTGCACGCAGTAAAACATTGTAAAGCTAGATAGCCGTCTTCAGATTAAGCTCTCTGGCTCTAGCATATGTTGTTTCTCTCTCTTCCTCTTGAAATCCAGAAGGCACATATGACAATGTATTTACAATATTTACAAGAAAATCAACGATGCATAAACAAGATTGCTGTCGAGACCGATTCCACCTACACACGTCTAATCGTCTTTTCCTAACTGGCGTCACTCTTGGTTGCGCCGTAACAATATGATCATGGTATGTACACGTGAGGCAAAAGTGATAGCGTTGATGTAGAGCTCGTGCTTATTTTTTCCTTACCCGCCCTCCTCCTTTCCTTCTTAGACCATTCGTTTCCTGATCCCCTTCTCAATGCAGATTAGAATATAGGCGTCGATGTAGAAGCCACCACAATTCTCTGCATTTCAACGAAGAGTTCTCTCTTTCTCTCTTATCGCGGTTAGCCTAGAAGGAATGACAACGGCACTCGTAGAACGGGAGAGTGAGACCGACCTATCGGTATACATGTGCATACGGCTCCTGTATGTCTCGTTCAATAATATCAGCGTCATCTGTTTCAATGCCATAGGTACATTTACCGCCTAGTACATGCATAGGCACTATTCCGCGGGTAACGAAGTAGGCCGACGCTCTCTGGCCATATCTTTGGCCCTTGCAATAAAAAAGAAAGGGTGTTTTCGACTCCCTTAGCAATGTTATAACACATGGTGCAAGGGTAACGGAATGCAGTAAAATTGTTTATCCCAGTTAATTACTAAGCTTTGTTTGCCGCAACGCCTTCTCGACATCTTTTTCGTCAAGCCAATAACAGGCTGTTGTCATATCACTCATCAGCCACTCTCTCGCATGAATGCGTATATGCATTATGCGCTCTGGCAAGCCAAGGTACTTCAACAACAAGTAAGTAGGTCTTCCACAAGGGGCTCTTCAAAACGCGAGAAAGAATTGGGGTTGCAAATACCTCTACCTATTTGTGCACCAACTTCGTCGACAAAGTTCGCAAAATGCGTGTGCAGGACTGTTCGAAGCTACGTGTCGGGTGCCTGCATCGAGTAACGCAGAAATGACTTATTGTTTTTCTAGCGGATTCTTTCTTTATCTTTCTAACTCCCCATGTACGTCCCTTAGTGTAGGGGTCGCAAACGAGATGTCTCTCTTCCTGTCCAACCTTTATCACTTTCACGTTCCATTTCTCTCTTCGTCTGTCTTCATCTCTCTCACTACAATTCTCGCCAAAGACATCGAGGGAACGGAACCACCTACCCTCTTCTGTCGTCACCGTTCCAAGTGTTTCTGCATTTAAATCCGCTGTCGAAAATTAACATTGTATATACTAGCCGCCAAAAATGACAACAGTTATGATTTTTTTCTCCTGCTCCCTTCTGTAACGCCTTCTGGCATTGAAGGTAATGAAATTAATTAATTAATCATTTACCGCTTTCATTCCTGCTTCATATGTCTCCGATGATGTTTCAGAAGCCTGTACTTGCAGTGAACTGCTAAGCCAGCGAACAAAAAGAAAGAAAGAAAGAAAGAAAGAAAGAAAGAAAGAAAGACAGACAGAAAGAAAGAAAGAAAGAAAGAAAGAAAGAAAGAAAGAAAGAAAGAAAGAAAGAAAGAAAGAAAGAAAGAAAGAAAGAAAGAAAGAAAGAAAGAAGCCGCTAAAACGTTCTGTTTACTTGTTCTGGCTCAAAAATCTATCGAGCCCCAGAAGTGCGCCCGACAAACATGACGTCACTATCGCCACCTTGCACTACGTCACGCATAATGCGGCGTATGCGAGCAGTGTAGGTTACGCGAAGGCGCAAACCCGACCAGCGCAGTACAGGCACGCGCGGTGTAGATGTGTATAGCGCGCGCATCCTGGCAGTCTGTGTGCGCGCGTGCAAACGCGCGCTAGTCTTCGCAGCCACGCGCGTGAGTGCGTGCGTGCGTGAGTGGCGTGATCCGCGCGCAGGCGTGCCACAATGCCAGGGAGGCGTGTCATGACCGAGGCGCATGCGATGCGGGCGCAGCACGAAGCTGCGCGACGACGCCACCGCGACTCCGTGCAGGAGCCGCGCGCACGGAGTCCGACGCGCGGAAACAGATCGCGTGCTGGGAGGCAAATCGCCGCTTCGCACGCCACGTTTCCCGCCAGTATTGCCAGGGACTTCCTAGAAGAAGGGGGGAAGCATATGTAGAGAAAGCTCGACTTCGGCTCTGATTCACCGGGAATGTCACTCTATATGCTGGTACATATATATATATATATATACACGGGGCAAGCTTTTGTTGTTGCCTCCCCCCACCTCCCTCCGTTCTTCTTCTTTTTTTTTCTTCTTTACTTTCTTTGAGAATGGTCAACTGCGCGTGGGAGCCTTTGTGTACACCGAGCCAAGGTCGGCCCGCAGAGCTAGTTTCCGGTTGTTAGGACGATTAGCACAGTCGGAACGGAGACGGTTTGTTTGGCGGTGCGGCCGCTGTCAGTTCAGGTTGCCTACAGTTGAAGCGGTGCTTTTGTTTCCCTTGCTCTGTTGCTAAACAGAGACGAAGGCGAAGTCAGTCGATACAGAGACGCGCTGCTTTCGCTACTTTGGTAAATGACATTTTGGTTCTGGTTGAAAGCCAGAGGTTTACGAAGGCTGGCGTATGGAAGTACACTAACGGAAGTATGAAAATATGGAAGTACAGTAACGTGACCGCGAAATGCTCCTTAATGCTAATGAACTTTAATCAAAGCAGAAATCCGAGGAAGTATGCTTCGGAAGACCGCATATAAGAAGGAGTAAAGTTAATAGTAGATGATTATGCATGTACGCGCTCACGCTTGCATACACTGATGCGCAGGCACGCTCGCACGCAACTAAAACAGAACGGACGTGTAATGACATAAGTGATAGGTCGTAAATAAGATTGTATGCACATCACATTATGCATTATGTGTAGAGACTGATGAACATTTATTTTCAGGGCACTGAAGACCATAATGACCTCAGACTATAGTTGCGACTTGGACTACTTGGTACGACGCTTATATTTCTAAAGAAAATAGAATTACCTAGCAGGAAAACACAAGAAACAGTAAGGGAACACACACACATACATCGTTAACTTAGAACCTGTGTTTTATACTGTTTTCTGTGTTTTCGCACCGTGCTAGTTGTTTCAGGGAAAAAAATACAAACTCCGCAAGCCGCCACAACCAGAACTGCGGATCATATTTTAAAAATAAAGTTTATTTTCTTCTTCCGCAGGTGCATGCCAATCTGACTAACCGAAGCATCAAGGAGAGCAGTTTTATAAGCTAGTCCTCACGATCTTCGGGATTAATAGGAAATAGGTCCCTTTGCTGACTGTTCTTTGTGGTTATTCATGAACCATCGACGCCCTGGTCATACGGCGGCTTCGGGGCTTTCACGCAAGCTGTGTTACGAGACCACGCCGTGAAGCGTTTCATCGTCTCAACCATACGAACTTCTAGTTGACCTTAAGCGTTCGGCTGTAGACGCGAGGCGATAAACAAACATTTCAAATTACTGTCTGTAAAAACAACAACAAAACCGCGCAATGAAGTTTACTATTTGAGTTCGGTTACTTTTTGATTTGAGTTAGGTTTTTTTTACGCAAGGTAACTTTTACTTCATGACAATTAATAGTAGCGTTTCAAAGCAAAAATTCTGCACTCCAGCGCAGATTGCGTTGGCTGTTCCATCAGATACATTTGATACGGAGCACACTGTTGTACGCCGGCCTTCACCGCCCTATGAAAATGGTGGCGGTACTCACCTTAACGCTGTAATATAATCTGCACCTGTAAAAGCACGGAAAGGTATAAATCAATATATGACTCACACCCTTAGACCCAAAAAGGGTGTGACGGTGCAAGTTTTAGATTAATTTACGCCCTTATTTACTTTTCTTTTGCTTTGTAACAGCTTTTCTGCAGGTAAAATAGAGCACACGAGCACACACGAGCACACACGCTCGTGTGTCCCCCTTCACTGTGTCCTTGTCAATTGTGCGCGCAAAAATATTTTACTATGAATCCTAATGGCGGCTAGGTACATGTGATGTTTTCTGGCGATTAGTGCAAGCTTTCGAGTTGGATTGCCAGCCACCCAAGCTGCATTCGTAAGCGGTGCGTAGTACAAGCTACAAAAAAGCGGTCTCACGCACAGGACCTTTGAGGACGTTGTTTTCCCCGGAGGGCCCGCGGCGTGCAGGAAGAGAGCGCAACGACTGCTGATAGCCTTCCTGCGAGACACGGGGCTCATCGACAGCTGGTGACACACCCCTGATCTCAACTCGAAGGAGGATCAGGCGGAACAATTGCCGGCTATGTATGCCAGGCTAACCCCGCCTGCTTCAACATCACCACCACCACCACCACCACCGCGGTGCGTAGTGCAGAAATTATCGTGTAACTATACAGGGTACGTTTTTTTTTTAGCAACTCAATTTTTTTTAACATTCATTGCCTATTGTAGACAGCCCAATCTAACCCTTGATCTAAGTTTTTCGATGAGGCGGTCATTACTTCAAAGAGAAATCATAATGTTCAATCTAATAATTAACGTAATCGCGCTAATTAACTTTATAATGATTTACTTTATGCCAATTATTTCAATTTATCAGGTTACTTTTTGACGAATCCGTTGTTTTATGCATTGAAGCATAAAAGTAACTGGAACACCAATGCATTTCGACGGATGCTTCGGAAGTTATCTGCGAAATGGTGCTGTCCAGAGAATTCGTTCTAAGTGGATACGCCATGCGAACTTCACGGCTATAATTTGTAGATTTGTAGATTGAAATATGTGGCGTGAATTCTTCAATGTAAAAGGTCGTCAGCGCAATTACGTTCACGGTTCAATTGAATATTTTGATTTCCCGTAGAAGTAATGGCTGCCTTATCGAGGAATTTTAATTTATATCAAGGGTTAAAATTGTGCTATCTGCCTAGACAATCTTCAAAAATTTGGTGCATATAAAAAAAAACCCTCCATGGGTTCACGTGAAAGTTAGAGAATTCCAGGTGATCAAGAATCTAACCTCTTATAGCCCGAATTCTGCATGAGGAAAAAAAAACATTTCAATTGCAATTAAATATACTTCTATTCGAGGTAAGAATATTCAAAATTACTCTCACACCATTCTCAATACACCCGCGGGTGAGATCGTTTAGAAATAACTGAAGCGGGCTTTTGGTACAGAACGATGCCTTTGTATTCGCATATATTTTCACTGAACCAACTTAGACTTGGTGGGTGAATCAGCTTGCATATTGTCGCCGTCCGTAAACAGTCGGTGTGCAAGGACGGCGCCTTCGGTTTATCCACCTGTGTGGATGCGGTCTCAGAGTTTCGTACAATAGTTGCTAGAGGGAACTCTGGCGCTAATGTCTACGGGAGCTGCAACGGGGGTGGTTGTACTAGCAGGGGAGGTACATGGATTTGCTTAAACTTCGTCCTTTTGGCTTCAAACGGCTTTGCAAGCTCGTTATTTTTGACAATGAGCTGTGTAATAAGTAATGACATAAACATTATTAAAATTGTTCGACCTCAGAATTCGAGCGCAGGACCTCTACGTCACGGGCGCACGCATTGACAAGCGATGTGACACGCCCTTATGAATTTATCGCGGGTATGCCAGTGCCTTGAGACGCTTGGCACGTTTCGATTTGGCCACCTCGACAAGCTCAATCGTTGCAATTAGTAGCGATCGTTCGTGTACGTGGCGTATTCTGCACTTCGAAGAGCATAGATTGCTCTGAAATTTACGACAGTAACATTTATATAGCGTAACATACAAAGCCACCAGAACGTCTGAATCCACAAGCACGAAGATCAGACAAATCCATGTACTTCCCATCATCCCCATGGCAGGACAACAACGGCATCGCCAGAGTTCCTTCTAGAATATTGTATGCAACTCTATGTATGCGGCCACACAAGTTTCTTCGAGTGTTCACCATAGTTGGAAGCACCATGTGTGAAATGTTGTTTCCTGAGTCAGAGCTGACATGGTTTTGCTGGTGACGACACAAAATGTCAGGGTCAAGATTTCTCTCGCTTAGGCGCTTGATTTGGATCTATGAGCTCAGAGTAGGTATGTCGCCAAATCGCGACATCAGGACAGAACAGTTTAAAGAGTCCTCTGCAACGGCGTCCATACAAGCCCACTGCACATCTTTTGACGTATAACTTCAATTATTGCAGGGTTCCATGTCTGCCGTATTTAGTGAACTTGATTTCGAAGAATGATGCGTAAGACATGGCCGACCGCTGAGGCATAATCTTTCCTGCAACCAACCAATCTGCCCCCTTCCCCATTTTTTTTTAGTTTACGACATGGTTAGCTCCATAAGTACGTAAACAAGAAGTATTGAAATCGATCGTAAGTTTTCTAGTCGCCTCGTTTATATCCGCCTAAGGCCAAACTTCCAGCGCTCCTTTGCCCGAGCACAAACTACTGAATTTTTGTTTTCCATCGCATACTTTCCTGTAACGTTGTCAGGATGCCTCACTCACCTCACATTAAAATACCCGGCCCTCTTCATTGCCTCGATTCTCTCGTTGTTTATTCCTTTCTAAGCCGGCTCACTTTACTTGCTCGCATAGTCGTTTTCGACTCACCCCCGTTCAACCCGACCCTGAAAGAAGACGTCCTGCGTCAATCTGAATTGCTAATGAGACTGAAAGCCCCTCTGAAATTTATTTCTCGTTTTAAACGCATCTAAAGCATAGACCCGCAGCCAACGCTACCCTGCCACCTCCCAACCTTCCAACCTCCTCGTTTCTTTTCACTCATTGCTTCCGCATGAATGGCGGTGAGCCGCCCTATTTTGCAAGCGGCTGGAGACCGCTTCCTATCGGGAACAACGCACTTGCCCCTCTTTCTCTGTTTAAGGAACAGAGACAGGGGTGGGCGACATTATCATAATCTCGCTTCTCGCCAATTCCGAGATTTTCCGAGGTACCCGCACGGTCGCCGAAGTGGTGCGCTTCGCGATTACGATGGGTTTCCGCGCGCGAACGCAATTGTTCGATCTAATGCTTGTAATTCGAACGAAGAGCCCGCACCTTTGTATAGAAGGAATTCGACGTGTCTGTCTGCTGCGTTGAGACACACGGCACACGGAAGAATACTGTTTTTTTCTTTCCTCAGTGCTCTCGGCAGTGTGGTCATCATGCCGGAAAAGGCGCCCTCGCGACGAGAAGCAGACGAAACAGACCAAGCCGAAATACCTTGTTTCGCAGGCTAGCAGGATGCCGATATTCAGGTCATATAGCTCAGCCCGAAGCTTGGCAAAAGTACTGCCTGAACCTCTCATGAGAGAAGCTTACAAAAGCTGCGGTCCAGATCTTCAGGCCACAGGGCCAACCGTGGAAGTTTGTATTTTAAATACAGGTTGTGTTGGTGGCAGAATTATGGCGGGGCAAACCTTTGCTACAAATCATGAACGTCAATTTTCTGCGCCTGGTTTTCTAGATTGATTGAGGGTGGACGTCATGACTTTGTAAGCGACTGACTTCCTTTTTTTATTACCATAGTAATTATATGGACTCTCCAAGCGCATTTCCGCCGTCGTCGTCACCGTCGTCGTTGCCGTGAGATTCCGCAAAAGTCCAAGGGTGATAACACCGTCGCCGCATAAAGTCCAAGGGCGATAACACCGTCGCCGCGCGCCCTACGCTGTATGTGCGAGTGAAGGATGCGAAAGGCGCCGGCGATCGCAGTTCAATCTCGCCCGCGAGAAAAAGACGAAAGCGCGGAGGAAGCGCGCCGTCTTTCGTCGTGCGCGAGGTACCCAGCGTTGCGAGGCACCGGGGTACGGGAGAGAGGGAGTGGGTGGCGTTCTACCCCGCCTTCAAGTGCGCGCGTGGCGGCTGCGCGCGCTTGCGCAGCCGTATCTCGAGAGTGGTTTGCGTTGGGGCCAGAGTCTAGGTGCGTCGGCGGCTCGTATATAGTCTGTGCGTGCTGTGGGCTCTCAGCGCTCACTTTGCATTGAGGCGATAGACAGCACGAATGTCACTTCGCTCGCTGTTGCTGCCGCGTTGCCTCACGCCACCGGCTGTCCCCGGACATCGAGTCAGATGTGTTCATGTTTGCTTAAGTAAGATATTGATAAGGGCTAGTTGGTTCATATTTAGAACTGAGGTTAAACAGCGCGTCTGTGGTATTTGCTTCCTCGTGTCTCTGTTTTATTCGCGCTGTTTAACCTCATTTGTAAATGTTTGCTTGTGCGTGCGTGACACCATGCTTGCTAATTTAGTTAGTGTGCCTACGTTTACAAGTTTATACGGTCAATAAAACTGCTATCCCTAATTCTTATAGCTGTCCACTAATTTGCTATCGTAATCGATGCTTCGGCTTTCGAGCGAAACTGCGACTTCTTTTCTGTGGTCTCATTCACAAGCGACAGACTCTCAAATTAAGAATCATTTCGTTGAAGGCATTTAGACTAACTTCTTGGCCGCATGTTGACACTACGCCACCCAATGACAGCTCTTCAGTGTTACAATAAGCTATTCTCGTTCTTTCTTTCTTCCTTTGATTTATCTATTGCTTCGAAATGTTACCGATTTGACTTCCAGGGGGGCAAGTCTTGCACACGCATTAGCATTCCAATGAGAACCTATATAAATGCATTCTGTAAACAGGTTATCGTTAGAATAGTAACAGATAAAATTTATTACTTCATTTTGTTAGACTACTGGCACAGAATACAATCATACAAGCGCAGTTTCATTTAGCGAGAAAATCACTCCCATGGGTGATCTTTCCTTCGCACCGGTTTGCTCTGGCAGAATGTCCCTATTTTCGCTGAAGCTTTACATTACTATTATTTGTTCGATAATATAGTTCAGATAAAGGCCGTTGTAGCCTTAAACTGTTTCGCCACCATTTTCTTCTGCTGAGCCGAGGTTTATTTGCATGGGTTGCGAACCTTGAAACGAAAAGCACTCGATACTCACGTGCCAGTGTCATTAGGGTCGTGACCGAATCGCGATAACATGAGTGTTGAGGGGCTGGACAAGCAAAAATGCAGCCAAATCCTTGTGAAATAAAACTTATTCTGCATTCCACCCAACACTTAAAGAAGAAACTGAAGACTCACCACAATGTAAGTTTAGCGCTCCCAGTGGGTGCGATTTGCCTCCCTTCTAATATAAGAATCTTAATATTGTTTCTACTACCCTCTTTGTTTGCTTCGCGGTCTGTGCCTGCGCAGCCTTCGTGGTATATTAAACGACGCGCTCTCTCGTGACATCTTCCTGTCGTTCTCTGTAGAAACGCGCTTGAATTGAGTTTTATTGGCTACATTTTCGGAATTTTAGAACAAGAAAATAAGAAAATAATAGAACGATCATCCACGATAAAGCAGCATGAATCTACAAAATAATCATCTACGGACTTTCCAGATAAAAAAAAGAAAGAAAAGCTGTCCAAATTGAAGAACTCCTTCAAACTTGCAGTTCATGAAAGTTCCTCACGTATATTTGGATACCTGGGCAATGGAAACATTTATTTTAACCACTCAAAGGGTTGGGTTTAATGTCCAGAAACTGCGCAGTTGGTTATGAAAGGTTCCTCGCAGGACTCCGGATTATTTTGACCACCTTACTTCAATTTAACCTGCACCCGGAGCATGGAACACGAGCGATTTTGCATTTCACCCCCAGCGGAATGCCGCAAACACGACCAGGGATGGATTCCGCTGCCTCGTTTTCAGCTGCGCAACTTCATAGCCACTGAGCCTTTATGGCAGGCCACACTTATTTGAGACGCAATGGCAAACGTACGGCGCGTGCAGACGTATATGGCGCAAGCGAATATTTGTTTGACGTCAGCGGATACGCGCAATGTTCATGCCTCAGCACGTTCGACCATCTTCAGAGTTTCGATAATTCAGAGCAAAAATGCCGATGTTCAGTAGTACGCGGATGATCTTATGGGATGCAGAACAGAGTGAATATGTAGGCTGGTCGAGTTAAAACAAAATAAAGCTTTTCTCCTTCTTCATACTTTTTTGTTTGTGTGTACGCTCACTTCCTAGGAAAGTGCTAGCCGTTACGTTTTTTCTTTTTTTTTGCCGCGTTTTCACAGCATGACATTTAATATTATATTCGCACACGTCGAAAACAAGATGAAAATAAATAGAAAAAGACGAAGACTGTTGTTGATACTGCAAGCAGCAAGTTTTCTATTTCTGAGTTCTAATGCAGGCATAGGGCAACATCAGACGTCATGAAAAAGGTCTAGTATAAACAGCAACTACCATACCAACAAAAAACAAGGAACCGATGTGAGTCAAAGCGGACTTCATGCAGGTCTCTTCACTAAGGCAGCACCTGCCGAGTTTAGAAACGAGAATAACGCATATGTCCTGCGAAAGTTCGGCTTCGTGTCACCAAAAAGCAAATGTTTAGTTCTTTATATGTCCAGCACTCTGACTTTAGAGAATTTCTCAGACGGTGAAACAAAAGGCCCTAGTTTCGTTGAAGAGGCAAAGTTTTCTCAAAGTTTTCGGTGGGAACTGGTCAAAATTGCTTCGCTTCTTCGTGTAGACGTAAAATGAACTTTCGAGGCTTTATTTTGCATTTATTTTGAGTCGTGTCAGTGTGCAGGCCTTTTGAAGGAAGAATCAAAACGGCTGACAAGCGTCACGCAGGAAAGGGACTTCAATATGGCCTGCGCACGTCATGGAATAGAGCAGACAATATTAACATTGCTGTCAGAAGGGTAGAAAACGCAAACGTTTTCACAGTGCCGACGCCGTTTCCGCAATATCAGTCGAGAGGCTGCTGGATAGTAGTGGCTGGACTGAAAGTGACAAATTTTGCTGAGGAACGCCGATGTGCAACGCTGCATTGGAAGTCTAATCTGATAAGATCGTGGGTCGAGGCTGAGTATACGTAACAATCGTGCTTAAAGTTGGACAAACGCATATTTTCTCCCATGTATCTCCTGCGGCAGTCCTTTCCACTTACGGGATTCTCGTTTTATATAGTCTGCGAACGCGTGCAATGGCTCTTGAAAAAAAAAAAATCTCGGCGGAAAGAACTTTGGGTTGATGTCTTTGTAAGCGATAGGTTACGCATTAAGAGATGCGCTGCAGATTTCAGTGGCGAACATGCATTCCAGAGAAATCGGTACGTTTAGTAAGCGTTAAAACGGCTTCAATCACAAGGCACGGGGTGCTTGAACTTCCTGAAGCGCTGCACAGCGCCACACAATTACGAGAGCATTGCAGCGAACTTCTTGTTGCTGCCAAAGAATGGCTCATACTCACTGCGCGAGATTGGCCAAGAAGCATGCGCTTTTGCAAGTCTTCTTATTAAGATGGTAACTCAAATAAAACCTAATATACCAGAGTATACTTACGTAACTTCTTTCCTCGTCGTCGTCTAGAAGATGCGCGTGCTCATATTGTACAAGTAAATTTTCTTAGTACAAGTAAGTGCGACGCGCCTAGCCCACCGATTCGTGTGAAGTGCTGGATTGCAGGAGTTTATTCCGCATCTTCAGGCGTGCGTCCATGGTGAAATGTTTAGAGCATCGAGCTTTCATGCGAGTGGTCAACGTTCAATGTACTGCTTTCCAATGAAGGTCTTTCATGTCTTTAGCGAGCTGCACCACGAATGCACTGGGTATGCGCTGCTCTTCAATGAACCTCTCGCCAGCTTGGGTCACTGTGTATGTGTTTTGGGGTATCAGGAGCAGCTGCGCACCACGCAGCGATCATGTCTCGGAGGCAACGCACGGATTTCTCGGAAGCGCTACTAGATGGCGCAACGTGTTCAGGAATAGGTACGAGAGAGAGGAGCCCGGTTGCCACGTGATGCCTTTCTCAGCGCATGCGTCGGCGCACCACGCATTTCGGAGGCCACGCGAGGGCTTCTAGGTGGCGCCACTGGATGATGGAGTGTTCTAAGCCCCACTGCAGCACGCCTAATACACAAAGCGTTTTGATGGTTCTAATACGTTGTGTCGCGATATTGCTTCCATACGAAGCGCACTACACACGACCGTCATCGTAACGTGGGTTGTGCCGAAATGTTTTTACGTTTGCACATAAAATAAAAGCGTGAGAAAATTATAATTTTCCGCATTATTTAGGTAAACTTGGCTTGTAAAACTGTAATTAGGTGCAGGGTAGATTGACACAGCTTTTATTTGAAACCAATGGCTAGTGGTTTCTTCAGTTGCCGGAGACGATGGCGGTTAGTCGGCCCGGAGTCCCTGCTCCCTCGCAACTGTCTCTGTGCGGCCCGCGACCCAGCCCTGCTCATCTGGGTCAGAGGGAAAGTACCGAAATTTTGAGGACTTCTGTTTTACCACACTGTTGCAACTTGCCATTTTCTTTCTTTGTTGCTGCTAAATTTGACGGTCTATGTCAGTGAGCAAAACCAGAATCCGTCCAAGGCCTATGCTTTAAAAAGCGAGAACGTGTATAAGATTTCTGTAAGTGAGCACAAATCCTAAAGAAATTGCGCAAGGACACGGCGAACTATCAACATCCTGGCTGCTAATACGCATACAGACTAGCGAGGAGTTCGAGCAACAGCACAGTCGCACTGCCGTACAGGGACGCTTCAGCATACAGAGCCCTAAGCTTTGATTCCGGTCAACTTAACCTCCTAGGCTTGACCAGCGTTACCATTCTAGTGCGTTGCCAAAGAAAAGAACATAGGAAGCAAAAATGGGTCTTAATTTGCAGGAAATATTTTCCTTAGACATTATTTTTTTACCATTCATCTGAGATAGTAGTCGTTTCAGGCGGTAAAGGTGTCACGGAAGAGTTATTAACAATATTGAAAGGCAGAGCAAATTAGCTGAATCTGCATTTTTGCAAAAATGTTAACTTTGGCAGGGGCCATTTTTTTCCGATAACGTCGAATTTACCATTTCCTAAACACTGTCTGGACACCTAACGTACTACCTAAAGCTTCCTTCATTCTTTCTTTCGTTCTCTTTCTTTCCGTCTTTTTTTTTCCTTTCTTTCGTTCTTTCCTTGCTTGTTCTCTTTTCTTGTCTTCTTTCTTTCCTTTTTTCTTTCATATTCAGCCATTGTGTATTTGCTTGCTTACGGCGTCATGACGGACGGAAAGAAAAAAGTTTAATGGGAAAAGTTCCTGCGAGGTTGCCAGCGCGGGCTCAGGCCACCCGGGCAGTATGTGCGGTGAGGCATAGCCTTTCCACCACTGCCCGGGCCCACTGGATAGCCCGTAATTGGTCGTGTGAGCCATTACAGAGTATTTCTTTCGGGTATGAGCCATTGCTGGCGATATTTTTTGTACCACTCAAGTTTTTCTGTATCGCTGGACCAGACGCCACTTTTTTTCGGGTATGAGCCATTGGAACGAGCCACTTAATGCTTTCGCCTTAAGAAAGGAATTAAAACAACATAAAAAACAACGTGCAAAGATTTGGAGCGCAATAATCCTTTAACGTGATTTTAATACATCTTCAGCAGACACAGTACGATTGAACAAAACTTGACGCAAGACTAGTTTGGTTGACTTCGTTCCCGTGGCGTCAACGAGGTAAACGAATCCGTGGTTCGGAAGCCCCACGCATGACTCTACGCCGAGATATCGTGGCTAAGCGGCTTCCTGTAGCTACGCAAGCTTTGCCACGTTTATGCTGCACGTGACTACACGGGGTAGTGTGGAACCAGTCACGTCCAGCCGGGGTCCTCGGAGCAACCACCAGCTCTCGGCGACCACCACACGCACCGCGCGGTCCGTTGTCTTGTAAGTCCGCTCCACGGGACCGTAGTGACCATCATCGAGTCCTTCCTGGGCGTCTTGCCCGACAGTTGCCGGGGCCAGCTGTGCATTGTTGTAGCTCTTGGTGTTACTCGAGTGCAGCTCTGCTTCATCGTAGTTCGTGTAGACAACGGTATTCGGCTCAGCTTTGCCACTACTCTTTTTCTCTTGGACGTCCTCGTTGTTGTTACCGGTTGGCTCCGGGTACCGCAAGAATGGGGCGTGTTTAGCCTTCTGGAGAACATCGATGTCGTAGTCGCAAAAGGCAACTTGAAACTCGAACTTGGCGTTGTCGTGGTTCTCGCTCCAGTGGACATGCTCACCGGCGACAAAACAACGGTCGGGGACGAATGGACGCGGTAGCGCAGTGACAAGGATGGGAGGTGAGGTCAAGTCGAAGGACCATGCTACGACACGGTACGCCACGTAGATAATGCTGAAGTCATCGTCGCTGACGTCGGTACGCTTCATGACGCCCTTGCCGTCACTGTCGTAGACGCGGGCAGACGGGGCGCTCGTACCTACTCGATCTGGCTGCTTGCGATCACAGCTGCTGCCGTTCTTTACGGCTCCGGCAAACAGCCGTCGCCCGGAAGCTGCAGCAAATTCTGCTTACCTGCGACGGATACAAGAAACTGAATGTGAGAGCTCATTCTTCGAGTGCGTTGCAGCAAATCAGTTCACGGAAAACTGTACGGTAGCGCTGAGGCTTGGATAGAAGAGGTCGTGTTAACCGAACTTTAAAAGGTTAGAAAGGTTCCACTTAGGCTTAGAACACGCCTTGTTGAGTACATTGCCGTGGGTAAAGTAGACACGAAATGAACCAACTTCCGTGCAAGACGCTATAGTTTCGTAGCTGCAGAGCACAGCGGCACAATGCCACTTATAGACGAACAGTGAGGGAACGAAAGATGGGCAAAAGCGCCACTCACTCGTCTTAGCACGGTTACGAGGTGAGGAAGTAGACGGTCAGAAACTGGACAGGCTGCGCTTCTTGCACGCTCCGAGTCGAACGCAAGCTCACGCGCGGTTTGCGCGAGCGCTCTTCCTCTTCCTTTTTTTTTTTTACGGAAAATGGTGCATGCACTACTTCTTCCTCTTCAGCTGCACACAGTAAAATATATAGCGCGAATATTTTATCTCATCAAAATATTCGACCTGCTGTCTTTAAATTGTTGAAGAAAAATTATATATAAGAAATAAGATTCTGGCATTTTAAGCGCCAGAACGACGATGCCATTATGAGGCATTACGATTGAGGCATTGCGCCGGACTCCGGATCAATGTCGACCACCTGAACACCTGAAGGTGTTTAACGCGCGCCCAATTCACAGCACACGACCGTGTATGCGTTCCGCTCCCATCGGAATGCGGCCGCCGCGGTCGGAATCCAACCTGCCACCTAGAGCTCAGCAGCGCGACGCCAAAGCCGTTGAGCTACCTCGGCTGATAATTAAAGACAAATCTTGCTATACACGCTAATCACCGCACGTGTCCATCGTATATTTATTCCGTTTATTCTACGCATCGAACCAACTATACTTTGCTTTAATAGAGTTCGACGTCAGAGTAAAATCTAGGAAAGGTGTTATGGGCAGACGACGCCTTCGTGCGAGGTTGAACGCAGCGTAAAGACCTGCATTCGCGTAGTTGCGCTCCTGGCAGACGCAAACCAGGTGAAAGTTTGGGTCGTATTTTTGGACGATTATTTTCGGCGATAGTATCGCTTTTGCGTGATGTAGTGCCCCGGGCGTCGTATGATCCGAGCGGTTTTGCTCAACGAGAGAATCAGCTCATCCGGCTGTGATTCCTTGCTTGAAACTGTGACTTTATTAGGAAACGGAGTGTGGTCCCAATTAATGCATTCACACATTGACACATTGAGGTGTATTACCACAGCAAAATATTTAAAGCGAAGCTTTCTTTTTGAACCCTTCCTGTGGGTTTATAAAACGTTGTGTGTTTAGAAAAAACTTATTTCAGCAAGAGACGATAGGATCACTGAGTCACAATCACGGCACGATTGCACCAGGACGATAAGATATAAAAAAAACGAAGTATTGTACACACGGCACGTATAGTCAAAGTAGTGTTGGAGGTTTCACTCACTAATATATAACCACATAGACCCACGGAAAGGCACAGCTAGACATAAAATAATTGTCACATCTATAAAATGATGTTCAATACATGCAGTGTACACATTGGTTATGTACAATGATGATGTGACAGAGACACTTTACATAATTTTGTAGTGATGCTATGAGATGTGTATATACAAAAATGATCATGTATACGAGAGCACGCACATGCAGAAATGACGGAACCTACATTCTATGCACAATAAATGAATACTTTTGATGGCCTGGCTACAAGAACCAGGATGGTCGAAAATTAAACTATACGCATCCATCAGCCACCGACAGAAAACGACATGACCACTGTCGAAGGAACTCTTCTTCTCCAAGGAAGAACAACTCCTCTGACAGAAACGACAATAGCTCGGAGTAGAGCTTTCCCAGAAGTGGAAACAGAGCGCGGCGACGATGGTCCGCAGAATCTGCCTCGCACCGGTTACGCCATAGATAAAAAGCCTCCGCAGCAATTAAAAGTCGTGCAAAGCGGCGGCGGGAGCAGCGACCAAATGTAATAAAGCAGTTAACTCGAAGGCCACGGAAAGCAGTACGCACAGCCCCTCCAAAATACCCTGGCAACGACGCATTGCAACAGAAGATGTTTATTGGATTCTTGAAGGGGGCCATTAGGACACAGCGAAGATGGGACTACGCACCACCGCTCTAGCCTGTCACGCATTGGGAGCACTTGCCACCCTAGGCGCCACATGAAGTCGCGTAGGTGGCCAGGCAGAAATGACGCCGTTATCGGATCCCACGACACATTATTGGAACGTGCGCGGCGCGCTGGGGGAACTAGAGCAAGCAGTAAGGCTGACATAGTATCTACAATATGGTTTTCGAGAACCTCTACATCAGGACATACCTGTTGTACGTGGCGGCAAAATGCCACAGCCGCACAGTAAAATGTAGGTGCGTTTAACACTTGTGGTCCGCGATTTAACTGCACGCCCGGTAACATGTAACGGATTTTTGTGCCAAGGAAATAGAAGGTGAGTTAACGCGCGGGACAATGATCACGCTGTAGCAGGCGGAGCAGAAATCGCAGAGCAAGCAGCCGCAGCGGACAGACACGGATGGGAATGCAAACCCACCGCGAGAGCGTGATTGCCCAAGCGCCGCGGAACAGACCTGTTCTGTACGGCCCGATTATAGAAGGAACCAAGGAGCGACTGCAAGGACCTAGTAACCCGTAATAGTGGCTGTACAACGTGACAAACGTACCACACTCGGCCACAAAATACAGACTGTGCTACGTCCCTTCTTTCTAATAGGGTTAAATCATACAAATGAACATCTTGAATATTTCACCTTACATATCTTCAAGAATTGAAAGCCACAGAGTCTGATATGCCATCATAGGTGTAATCAAATCAAGGCCTAAAATACGAAGAGAATCGCTCTTTTGAAGACGGAAAAAGAGACTTAGGCGTGTCTGTGGTGAATTAATGAACAAATAACGACATGTTGAAAAATTTAGCCAGCCCCTGAAATATTTCCGTACTCAGGTAAAATTTGAACGCTACGGGATAAGCTATCTTCATCCCTGAGATACAATGTGATGTCATCGGCGAAGGTTGTCACCTTAAGAACACCGCTACCAGGCGGGTCCTGGTAGGCGTATCGGGGTAGGTGGAATAGGCGGGTCCTAATAGGTTCAACATAATTTGACAAAAAGCTGAGCGAGGTCAGTACATAAAATATGTAGCTATGTTCAAGGTGATCGAATCCCTTTTATTGATCTGGTGAAACTAAGAGTCCACGTGCTGACCTCTTCAGCGTGCATGTCATTATGTCACGCGTAACGAACGAGAGACTGTATATCTCTCTGCCAGAGACTGGGCATGACTGATGGTGTCCTATTAAGGAAGACATCAGGCTTCCCAAGCGTCGGGTGAGAACAGCTGTGAAGGTTTTGTAGTCAACATTGAGACGCGTGATTGGCCTCCATTCCTCTGGACGAACTGATGATGAATCGTGCTTAAGTATCAGCACAATACGACCGTCGCGAAAACTAGACGAAAATTCAAAGTTCTCAAAGGAGCGGCTGATAACAGACACGAAAGTGGCACCAATATTTCCCCGTAATGTTAGATAAATCTGTACGGGCAACCCGTACGGGCCCTGGGGCCGAGCCACGCTTAATGGAAAATAAAGCTGCCTTCATCTCGTCTGCTGACGGTCGTGCAAAAGACGTTGAGCGACCTCAGGTGGAACCTGAGGCAGCCCAGTAAGCATTTCGACGTTACTATGATCCATTCGCATGTTCGTACGCACCATGTTTTCAAAATGCCATACAAAGAACGAATAATCGCGCGCAGGAGGCGACATAACAGGAAGTGCTTTTGGGGCCACAGAACTGAATGCATTCTGTTGTCTAAAAAGCGAGTTTCTTGCAAAGCGCAGAATTTCAGGATGTACACACGGATTACGTCTGCATCGACAAGCAGCAGCTGACAAAGACGACGCTGCGATGAGGCGTTGGTAACGCCTCCGTAGCTCACGCTGCCATGACCACATCAGCGGAGTCAGTTGATTGACCCGAGGGGCAGTACGGAGCTTCGTGGCCTTATCCGCCAGATCTTCTGGCGTGCATCGTCTGAGTGCACGACCTTCAACTGAACAATGCAGACGCCACTGCACCTTGAGCGCGTCCCATGACTCTCGGTCAGGTCTAGAGAGGGGTGCGCAAGACTCTTGAAAAAACAAGAGCCCGAGTGCTCGTCATATAGAACGTGGATGTCGGGGCGCCAAAGTTTTCGTGATGAAGAAGCAGGGACTAAAACTTCAAGCACAACTGGTCTGTAACTGGAAATATAAACAGGAGATAATGGTAAAGTTAGTGGTAAATCAAATTGGAAGACATACTGAGCTAAATTGCTTAGCACATAGGCATGGTCTAGCCTGCTTGACGACGCACTGCGTCGCCACGTCTAGACAAATGAAGAAACCATGAAAAAGTCGATATGTATCCAGCAATGGAAAGTGCTAGACGAGGCGACGCAACTCCCGTGCGTTCCAATCCGGGCGACCCTGCAGTCCAGGCCTTGCACATCTGCTCGTGTGACTAAAACAGAATTAAAATACTCAACAAGCGCCACGCTACGACCGTCCAGGAAATACCCGCCCACGTCACGAAAAAACATCGCAGTAAAACGCAGTAAAAATATCGCAGTAAAACTTTATTGAATAATACTGACTCCACTAGAGCGTGATGTCGCGAAAGAGAAAAAAGAATCTTGGTTGAAAGTGCGTTAAAAAGCAAAAACATGTCCAATCGTGAAAAAAATGTGTTTCGTGCAAACAAGGAATGTCACAATCCTCACCGCGGCTGCTGGTTGTTGCTTTCTCGCTGAATAGCTTACATGTGGCATAGAACTACCATCTTTACTACGCTTAAAGGTGTCCGCCTGCTGGCCTCGTTTTCTACAGAATTCCTCGGTGATGCAACAAGCGATACCTAAATGTTCTCATTGCAACAAATATAAGTCAGCGAGAGCACAGTTCCCATGAGAAAGCAAAACGCTCTAACCTCTCTCTTCCCACTTTCAAGACCATCAGGCCACAAACGCAAGAGTATTTCTATCGGGTCAACGCCAACTATATACCCTTTGAGATGATTGCTGTGTGTTGATGATGATAAAGATTTTCTTACTATGGCACATCCACAACGGTAGATCGACCAAGACGCGGGCGATAATGAAGGAATACAAGGCTAGTGTTCTTGCATTGCGTAGCACAGGAGTGCGAGTGTACAGGTCCGCGCGCCAGCTTTAGACGCAAGAATGAAATGGGCAAATTTAGAGCATTTCAGTAACCGATTCACGAAAGGCACGCTTTAAAGAGATCCCAGAATGTGCGTCGGATTTGCATAATTTCTTTTTCAGAATTGCTTTCTCTGGTTCTTTCTTTTTTTTTTCTGATGAGCCGCAGTTACTCTTATGCTTGCACTTTCAGTTGGGATGTTTTGTCTGCATTGCGACAACCAGGATCAATGTGATATGTCCTCACGCGGTTTTCTTAGCAGGGAGAATACACAGCGATAAGATTGAGATAAAGTTGGACTTGCGAAAAGGAGCTGAAAGGCTCACTCAAAAGGTTACCCGATATCATTCCGGCATCTCCGCTGAAGCAACAGCGAAGCATGGTTCCTCCCCATCGCGAAGCTTCGTGCATACGTAAGGGGTCCGCATTAGGATTACCTATCTCTCACGCAATCAGCCATGGGTACCTCTTGCATCTTTATCGCGATGCTGTAATACTTACTTCACATCTGTACAGATATTCGAACATGCTCTTGCTCTACACAAGCAACAGACGCGCACTGCGGTCTATGTAAAAGCGTTGCGAAAGCCTATCAGGTGTTGGTATGTTCGCTTTGAATCGAGAGACGAAGGCAGCCAGTTCAGTAAGCCTGAATCTTATTTATGGAACTTCGAAAAGCATTCAACTATTAAACCGGTCGATGGCCTCTAGACTGTCATTGGCCTCTTCTTGGTAATGTTCCTTCTTTTTCCGCTTCTGTGGGACGACCACCAGGATAGATGTCGAGAAAAGGACTTTCTTTCGTTTCGCTGAAAAATCTGTGCCGCGCCCGCCTTTTCGATGTCGCGATTATACGATGAGCGAAGCGAACAAGCAAATATACTTACAATGACGTTCGAGTTGCTCGCAGATATAAATACTTCCAGAAGATACAGGATAGCACTTTCTATGCGCGTATCTACTGCCCACTGTTTTTGCCGCTTCATGGATACATTGAAGTGAGAGAGAATAGGCTCGAAGAAAGGAGCTGCAGAAAGGCAACGTAGCTTGACGCTGCAGCCTATACCGTGCGTGCGCTCTGCAACGAGCATTCTCGTTCGCTCTCCGTCTCACTCGATGCGTTTACGACATAGGTGATCTGTTGAAACTTTTTGAAGTTTAAAAGAGGCCCTGCTCTCTCTGCCGTTTCTATATCGTTTAACACTGCCTTCTCGGTTCAATGAACCAACGGCGCAAGGTAAGAACACCACTGGAGCGTATAATACCGTGGTTCATTTCTGATGACGTGAATATTGAATGCGGTATAATCCGCGCCATTGCATAATCAGTTACAAAAGTTTCGCAAGTTCAGTGTACAATGTCGTGTGCGCCCTTAATTTGGCTTCGTTTAGATACTTTCTCTGTTGTTAGGCTTAGCCAAAACGGAAGATAAACTTATGTGACCAGTTATCCTCACAGAATCCAAGCTTCAGAAAAGCAGTATGTATGGGCTACGTCAACGCATTTTCATTTTCATGTGTGCTTTCAACACATTTCATGCAAGTTTTTTATTGTTGTAACTTCGCACATCGTCTATCGCAAGATTTCAAAACATATACATCCTCGTGTATTGCCGGGGAAACTAATCGGCTTTCATTTCGCGATCTACAGATGTCGGGAAAGCGCTTTCATACGCCTTTTTTTCCACCTTGCCAGGATTGTTGCTGCATATCCTCCATGCCCCCCCCCCCCCCTTCTTTTTTTCCCCGTTATCTTTTCGTCATTATTTCTCTGAGAATTGCGTTACGAAAGAATAGTGCCAGCAAAGAACTGTGGTAAGGGTCTGGAAGAGACTGCGCACGTTTATTTGCCTCACGAAAACAATAACAAAGTGCGACCGGTGTTTCTCCGCTGTGGCGTACATACTACGCAGCATAACGCAGCTCAAACCGCTCGCTGTTTGTCTCTTCCGCCTTCCGCTTAATGCTTTTTCTACTCGCATGTCGTTTCGCTCATCTTGCTCGCAATCTGGCGTCTTTCTCATTGCTTCCTCTTGGTACAATAAAGATTCACTTGTCTCTCCTGTTCTTCTTTTCTCTCTCTTCTTTTTTTCTTGGCCCTTGTAGACTCTCTCGCAGCCGCTTTTGCAATGCCCAGGTAGTTTGCAATGAAGACGTCGACGACGGAGTAGCAGGAGCAGGTAATTAGGAAAAAAAGCAAACAGACTCGAAGCGTTCGAGCATGCCGAGTTAAGTGCTCGGGTCCCATCTCACGGTTTCCATTTCTCCCTCAGCCGCAACCGTAGCCGCAGCCATAGCCGTAGCTGCGGCGCGAGGAGTTTAAGCTCGTTAGCTCCATCGCCGTGCGCCGGTGGGCAACGGGCGTGAGACGAAGAAGACCTGCGCGGATCTCGCTCCGACGGCCCATCAAGTCGAGCACTGAATGCGAGATGAGAATCGCCAAGCCCGCTCGTTGGTGCCAGGGACAGGGGAGAAAGGGAATAGGACGTAACGAAGACGCAAGACACTGAGTTGAGAACGGAGATAAATAAACAAGAAGCAGGTTTACTGGAGCTCGCTCTTTATGTCACTCCCTTTCTTCTACAGGAGAAGAACCGGCGAAGGCCATATCTTCATCTGCTTATAAATTATATACCCGCAGTTCTTACCACGCAATATTTTTACAGGAATATCATTTAATAATACTTTATAAAAATTGGTTTCCTCTGTCGCAAGCACCATCCTAATGTTTATCGTCCACATAGAAATCATCTGCATAAGAAAAGTGTGTTCATTCCAGGGTGACAAACCAAAAACCATAACCGAACGGCAATTTTCAATGGAGATCCTTAACCCGAACAGCTATTTTTGGAACGTGCGTGTACCCGAACCGAATCTGAACCGAAAATAATAATAATGGTTACCGGTTCGGCACGACATGGTCTAATCGTATGACGCGAGAACGGGCGCTAAATGTTTGCAGGATTGTCCGATTAAGAATACTTAAGTTGACGCACCCTAGTCACAAGTTGCGCTTCGTGCGAGGATACGCATATACGATGGGTATGTGCTGGAAACTGCGGTGACCTCGGCACACATACCCTACGTAACCAAAACATTTCGTAGATCGAAAGCCTCACGCGTATATCGAATGGGGACCGGATCTGTTCGTACACCAGCATGGTTATTTAAGACTGGGCGTATCTATCCTTCGAACTGGACGGAAAGCGACAACACAAGAGACACTGAACACTTTGTGGTCGTGCCCGAAATGCCAAGATAAAATGGATGCTCTTCTGGATGATCTGCAAAAAAGGAACCTTCCGCATGCATGCCTGCAACTCCTTGTGTTCCCCGCAGGACCAGTTATAGCCCGCAAAAAAACTTCATTTTGCATTCTTCAGAGAGACTGGTTTCATGGACATGTGGTGAAACACCGCAGTGATATCGTAACATATGCTCGGGCAGAGCAGTTGCCGGCCTTGATCACCAGACTAAACCCGCCTGTTGCTATATACGACCCACCGCCACCACCACCACTACCACCACCGTAAAAAGAGTGCGTAAAAATAGAAGTGAGCGAGCACGGGAATACGCAGCCGTCGTTGCCATTGTTTTTCGGATCCGCGCTGCACGTGCGACTCACGGCCTCCCGTCCTCTACCCAGCTATCCTCCTGTACACGCACCGCGCGCCTCCAGCTTTACGCCCGTCCTTATCGCACCACCGGCAACTCAAGTATCTCTTTGCTTCGAGTTTGACTACAAATCGCGCCTGTGCGCCACACTGGAGGCTACTTTGGAAGGGAAGTGAAGGAAGGCTCGCTGCGAAGCTCGAGACATCGGGGAACATGGGAGTAGCGCGTGCTCTGTAAGCTTTGCCTTTCACCGTTGCGGCCAAGGTCAGACAAGGCTGCGGGGTTCCGAGAAGCGAGCGATATCGACGTATCCGAGTTTCTATAGTTTACTAAATTCGGTCAACTCAGTTACTGTTTCCGTTAAGTGTTCGCTCAACCACTCCCTTGTTTTGTTTGTACTGGGCTCGCGCTTTCGTGTGGAAGCGGTGATGGCTTGCGTTCAGCGCGACTGACGACTGACATCACGGCACTGCTACGTTTCTGGTCGTTCCGCACACCTACGATTGTGCCAGTTTCTATGAGTGGTCATCATTATCATCATTTATTATTCCCTTAAGGGTCCCTTCGGGGACATTACATAAGGGGGGGGGGGGGGAAACATCGATGTGAAAGTGCCATACATGAGCTCAAAAAAAAATGCAAACAAAGGCAATAGAAAAGTAAATAATAAACTGTAGAATAGATCAGGTATAAACAGAACAATGAAAATATCTCAAAACTGAGTAGCAATAGATAAATAAAAAAAATACACGTAAATGTGGAACATGCTAAACATAAGTGGCAAGAAATAAGAAAAGGAAAAATAGGCGATGACAAGCAAGACGGATTGCCGGGAGAGGAAACGCGAGGAAAAGTGGCTATTTTGGGTTGAAATGGTCTGATAGTAACTGTCTAAATTTGGAGGGATTTGACTCTAAAACCACGGTTTCGGGAAGATTGTTCCATTCTTTTATGGCGATGGGGAGGAAGGATTTGTTGAAGGCGTTGGAAGAACCATGCAAACGCTGTATACTAAGGGAGTTAAACAAACGGCGAGATGAGCGTATCGGAGCATGTAATAAGTTCTCGCGCAGTGCAGGAAAGTTAAAGTATAGTTTATGAAAAAGACAGAGCATTGCCAGTTTTCGGCGGAGTGCTAGAGGTTCGAGTCCGAGAGTCAATTTTATGTCGGTAACGCTGTGCCAGGGTGAGTACTGGGAAGTTATGAAGCGGGCTGCCCGGTTCT
Source organism: Dermacentor albipictus (assembly GCF_038994185.2). Classification (NCBI taxonomy): domain Eukaryota; kingdom Metazoa; phylum Arthropoda; class Arachnida; order Ixodida; family Ixodidae; genus Dermacentor; species Dermacentor albipictus. The sequence goes on along the minus strand of NC_091821.1, from coordinate 347,570,128 downwards.
GAATGGCTTCGAGCGACTGACTCAAGTAAACCTGGTGAGGGTTCCATATGGCTGAGGCATACTCCATTTTAGAGCGGACGTATGTTTCGTATGCTAATTGCCTGATGGATGGAGGGGACATAGCCAGAGATCTTCGGATGAAACCAAGTGTTCTGGAAGAGTTTGCGCAGAGTTTCGTGATATGGTCCACCCAAGTTAGCTTGCTAGTTATTTCGACTCCTAGGTACCTGTATGAGTTTGTTACTGATAGCGCCGTGGAGTTCAGCGAGTATGGGAAAAGGGTAGTGGAAAGTTTACGAGAAATGTGCATGCATTTACATTTTGAAATATTAAGCTGCATTAGCCAATCAGAACACCATTTCTGGATTTTGTTTAGGTCGTCTTGTAATGATTCCTGGTCGGTATTATCGGAGATGCGGCGATAAATGACGCAATCGTCCGCAAAAAGACGGACGGATGACGAAATCCCAGATGGCAGGTCGTTGATGAAAATTAGGAAGAGAAGCGGAGCAAGGACGGAACCCTGGGGAACTCCAGAGATAACGTCAGTAGTTTTAGACGCATGGCTGGCGATGACTGTGAACTGTGAGCGGTTAGTTAAAAAGCAGCGAATCCAGGGTAAGATAAGAGGGTCCAGTGATAAGCATGCAAGTTTGCACAATAGACGTTGGTGAGGAACGCGGTCAAATGCTTTTGAAAAATCCAAGTAGATGACGTCTGTTTGGAATGAAGAATCTAAATTAAGGTGAAGATCGGTTGTAAATTCGAAAAGTTGGGTTTCGCACGAGAAGCCTGCTCTGAAACCATGCTGCTTGGGGAAGAAGAAAGAATTGTGATCGAGGTGATTAGCAATATGGGAGTAGAGTATATGTTCGAAGAGCTTACATGAGATGCATGTTAGTGAAATGGGGCGGTAATTAGAAGGGTCAGTGTGGTCGCCGCTCTTAAAAATTGGCACAACCTTGCTTGATTTCCAGTCATCCGGAATTTGACTGGTATTGAGGGACTGGGTGAAGATGAGCTGCAGGATTTGGCTTGTGAAATGTTTCGTGCCTCTAAGTATTTTAGCAGGAATGTTATCAGGTCCGGGTGCAGTGGACGGCTTGAGGTTATCAATGAGCTTTGAAATTCCCTCAGATGTGATGGTTACGGGTGGCATTGGTGGCAAGCTCCTGTTGCTTCCGCTGAGCGACCGGACCTTCCAAGTGCTCAGTATCCAACGCAACTTTCGGGCAGGACGATGTGATCTGGATTTTCAGCAGTGCTGTTGTGAATCGTAGCTCGATTCAACGCCGGCAGTGTAGCTTTATCACGCGGTCACTTTTGTTCAAGGGCTGGAAAAATAAGAAGAGAAAGCTAGGACGCAGCACGACGCCAAGTAGGCTAGGCAAGCCAGCCTTCTCTGAAGCCGTGCCCCGTAGTAGGCCCCCCATGGTTGCCGGGCCTTTTAAAGACGTTGTCACCAGTGGCGCCTTCGTCACAACCAACCTTCGTCACGCGCTCTCCGGCCTATTCTCTCGCGCACATTCCGCAGGTTCAGCGGCTAGAAATTACCGCTTGCGCATCACGTGGTGAGGGCCTATTTCCCATGAGTATTTCCTTTATTTCTGTATGACTATGCTTCAAGATGGTTACGTGACGCTCCTGCCTAGTCCTTCTCCTTCCTCCTCGTTTGGTGATCGCGTTCAGCGCTAGTGAGAGTAAACATGACTGTCAGCAGTAACACTGTTGGAACTCTGCATCTGCACTGATAATGCGTAAACTGGAGCTGGACTTTCAGAGATGCCTTCGTGAATCCTAGTTAAGAAGTGGCGTTACCTAAAATCAAGTTCCTTTTTCTCGCCCAGTTTCAGCATCGTTCCCTTTTGTTTACGAAGCAAGCCTTCATGCCGCACAGTGCCGGAAAGAAAGGACCAAATTCTAATCTGAATTGTCGAAAACAGACCTGCACGCCGCAAGCGCGTGAACGCACGCATGAACGAACACACAGCACAAGCACATTTTATTTACGCTTAGTGTAAATACTTTCGACATTGCAAACATCGCGTGTCACACATATTTGTTTCTTACGAAACATTGTGATGCACAGGAAATAAGTTACCTTTTACCTATTACTATACGTAATACGATCAGCGACCCGAGAACAAGGTAAAAGCAAGAGCCAACGTTTCGACAAGTGAACTAGTCTTTTTCAAGTAGACATATGCTTTCCTCGGCACGGTAATGCGTAATACGTAACATATGTTTACGTTTATATCTCATACGTTTACTATTAGTAAACATATGAGATGCTCAGGCAGAACGATTGTGGACTAAGTATGCCAGGCACCCCCCCTGCTGTTACACCACCAGATTATGTATATTTTTTCCAAATGTTTAGTGTTTGTAGTCCCTCTACATGTGCGATAGGTTAGTCCCGCATGAATCTTTTTTATTCAATGATGTGTTGAATTCGCGAGAGAGCCTGCAGGCCAAGTAGACCTGCCTGAATTTGATTCTGGTGATTGAGTCCGAATGAGCGCGGCTGAGTAGACCTCTAGTGACTACGAGTGCAAGTGAGCCCTAAGCAAAAAAAATATATATATATAATTTGTGAGTGAGTGTGAGCGAGCTGCGTTTATTTTGCCGACCTATCCTTTGGCTTTAGTGTCCGTCCATAACCAGCCCATGACTACTCGTAACCTGTGCATGTCCAAGAAGCACTGACGTATGGTTCAGCACAAACAGTCTTTATTATTCGTTCAGAAGCACCAATTCCCTCAACTGCTTCTAAAGAAGGAGCAGAGTGGATTAAATTTCAAGTGCTGGCTTCTTACTTTGCTACAGAACAGAAGTTCGAAGTTGTAATTTGTATAACACAATGTGAATACGCGCTGTCTTCAATACCATATATCACATGTCACAGCTTCCTCCCGGCCAGTTCGGTAGCAAAAAAAAAAAAAAAACTGAAATGAAGCGAAAATTAACTGACTCTGCTGTTTTCAAAGCAACGAGCATGCAGGATACGCAGGCCTTACGCTTATGCATTGATTTTAACTAATTATTTCTGTTTTTAATATGTACACGAAAATTCCCCCGCATCTGTGTAATTTATTCGTAAATATTTACCACGTCTTTATGAAACTTGCGCATGGCCCATGAGGATAAGTCGATAGTACTATACAGCATATCGCCATGGGGCAGGATAAAATCGGCTGCGCTGAACCAGTTTGTGGACCGGTTCGCGAACCATTATAAAACGTTGTTTCTCCGAACCGGAACTAAAACAGAATGAAACCGGAGCGCGTTGATCTCGAACCCGAACCAAACCGTCATTTTTTTTTTTCGGGTTATACACCCTGGTTTCTCCCGACGTAGAGTTGGATGCCTGGTTCGTGACGTGAGAGCCATCGTCCCGTCGCTGACCGTCATCATCTTACTTCCGTCGTCATTGTCCTCATTTCCGTTGTCTCAGTGTTTTTAAGATCGTTGTTTCTGTTGTTGCCGACACTCTTAATGCTGCGGTGAGGGACGCTTCACAATTATTCATCGGCAGATTTTTTACGGGACAAGTCAGGCAAGCTGATCTAATTACGTAACCACATTCGTGATTAGCAAGCTCAGCGGCGGTTCATCGCCACGAGTGCACGGGGCTTTCTTTCTTTTTTTTTGAGTTTTAGAAACTGAGGGTCTCATTACGGTCCCAGACCAAAGAGAACATCAGGATATTACATTGAAACGTTATACAGCGAAAATAAATGGTACTGATAGCATCGAAACTCGTTAATACACAAGAAAAGCGAAGCCTGTACAAAGCCCTAGTAATCGCCTGTCAGCTACAGAGACAGCTGTGAATGAGTAAAGTGCTGTTCACGCAAAACAATACAAAACAAAACATGACCAAGTGTGTTTGCATAGGCACGTGTTATATGCGTGATCTCATTCAGCATGCGTATCCTTAGGTACACGTCTAATGCGCTGATCATCTGCAACGTTTTAGAGAACTATGTCATCATAGTCTACATGCGAAAAGAGGCATTAACTACTGGCCCTACTACAGAAAGTTTGATTAAGGCTTGGGTTGTGTTTGTTGGAGTATAATATGCTTATAAAGCAGAACGTTCCCTTCCCGATGCATCAACAGCAGAATAGGTTCGAGCTATATGCGAGCAGAAATGAGCTGCTCTCTTACTCAGATGAACATTAACGATTCAGCGAGTTTCCCACGATACCTGTTTCCTCTAAGACGGAAAGAGCAGAGGAAAGTTATTTGTGATATTGTGAGTATTCTTTTTTGTTCTTCGGGATCTTCCTTTTACCTCCCTTTCATTAGTTTTGCTTGAAAGAAGAAAACAAAGAACTGTTAAATTGCAATGGCGCGTTCCCGTCCATCCTCTCTACCCCTCTTTTAAGGTTGGTCAATTGAAACTGTCCACAACATTTGTACTAGAAATATTGACGAACCGCTCTCCTCTTTTGGGAAAATAAACCCTTTTAACGGATGGCTGAATAAATGGATGGATCGTATGACTGACGTACGGATGGGGACATATGGATAATCAATCAATTAAATAGGCATATTAAACAAATAAGGCACCTATCAATCATAAACATGATTGATAGGTGCTAACATGATGATAGGATTTCCTCTAACAAGCGCTGTGTCCAGTTTTCCTTGAAGAAACACCTTCGCAGTTGTATCTTTGTACTGTATTCTTTTCTTTTTTTGTTGTTTATTAAATGTTCTTTGGAAGTATATTTAACTTACACGATTGCACAAAGTTTGACATTACTATGGAAAGCTCGTGCCCTTCCTTGTTTATTTTTCCCAAAGCAAATGCAGGTGAACGCGAAAGATAGCGGAGTGGCTTTTAAAAATGAGGCAATGTGGCCAACTTTTGGCGGGTGGCTTAGGAGACATTGCCTGTGACAGTAATCTCATACTGGTCGACAAAGGAGCTGCGATAAGGCCCTTAACAGTACACGGGTGGCACGAAAGCCGCCAAACAAATTAACCCCTGCCTTGTAAACCGAACCACGATGGACCTACATCCCAGAGAGTGGCTTGTTCTTTGCCCGTTTTTTTTTTTTCTCGCCATTTTTCTTCACGGGCTTCCCGCCTCAAGTTACAGCTGCAAAGGGGAGTCTTGTATCAAGACCAGCAGCCGAGCGGCCCCTTTGCCGTGTCGGCACTTAACGCCGCCCAAATCCACTAATCCCACCTGAAAGCGCTCCAGCAGGCTTTGCTTGACCGAGCCGTCTAATTGACCCGCCCGCTGGTTCTGCGGCTTATCGCAGTAACCCGCGTCTTCCTTCGTGTGTCCGCGTCGCCGGGTGTCTCGAAATGTCCTTATGTAACACGTTTTCCGAGATGAATCTAAATATACGCTCGATAGCCTTTGCGTAACAGCATCCGTTGCCTTTATACGAAGCTACACGCACTGTCGAAAGTCGCTGTAAGTAAAGAGCAGAAAAGTAAGCGAACCGCTCGCCTCGCTTGTGACACGGCTCTAATGCCTTCTCTTGGAGTTACGAAGCCAGCGGGGACACGAAAGGGAGGAAAGTATGTATCGAGACGGTCAGACGGGTCCAAAAAGGCGATGTAGTTCCTTCGATTGCTTGTTATTGAGAAATCGTGGGAAGGAAACATAGCTAGCAGACGTGCACTCTGAAAACGGTGTAGTGCTGGAGCACTCGCCTAATTAAAGCGATTTATGCCTTTGTGCTTGCACACATTTAGCTCTGTTTTCTAGATTACGTATACTCTGAAATAAAGTGCGCGCGTTTTCCTTGGGGCCAATCTCAGAGAATTCACTCCGTTGAGGGCTGCAGCAGCGTTCGAAAGAGGCGGCAAATATTGGATGATAGATCCGCCCACAAAAATATTTAGATTGTTTAGAATGTTGTGGTCCTGTTGGTCATAAACAGTAGTCCTAACGTTGGTAGGAGCTGCTGATTATATATTGAAATTGATGGATTGAAAAAAACAAGCAAAAAACATGAGCTGTTATACTGACAGCAAGCGTCTATGCGACTGCTACACATGAAATTTGGTAGGCGTTTCTATGCAGGTATTTTTATATGCATTTTCATGTTATTTTGATAAAGAATGGACTTACTGAAACTACGTAGTAGTCGAAACTAGATCGCTAGCCCCACTCTTAAATATTGAGTTTTTAGAAAAGTTCTAAAATAAATAATTATAAAAGTCCTGAAATATTGTAGCGATAGTATGAGACAGAGTGACTTGGATAATATGTGAAAGAAGCTTCACATTACTTGAGTGAATTACGCTGAGTCCTCTACTAGACGCCTTCAGAGGTGTACCCGTACAAAAATGAGTGTTGATTAACCATTGATACATTGTTGGGGAATTGTTGAAACAACGGACTTCAACAAATTTTCAAGAGCAATTGAGTTCACTCAATCCTTGCACAACAATATTACCATTGAGTGTTCTCAATAAAAAATTTATTGGGTAATTTGTGTTGATTTTTCTAGTTGTTCTTTTGTTGTGTAGCAGTTGAGTCCAGTATACAATAATTAGGACTCGCATATGAAGACATTCCAAACATGTTTTGCGATGCGTTCCAACCTCATTCCTGTCACTTTGCGGCAGGTAGGTTCTTCTTTCGCCTCGCTTTCATTAATAGAAAATTATGTGTGACCGATGAGGTGGAATCGAACGTCGGCCGTCGAGCCCGGTACTCTAACCAATAGGCCACGAGCGCGCGCATACTCCTCTCTTTCGAAAGCCAGTAAGCTCTGAAATGCTTGGCGTGTGCGCCGCGTGCCACTTCCTGGTGCTGTCGCTACAGCTGGCGCCTTGAAGCGCCAATCTCCGGGACCGCCCCACTTTCGTAGCCATTTTCGCTACGTAAAAACTGCAACGTTAGACTAGATTCATGACCGCCCAAGTTCATAACGATTTATTTCTTCGCCGGTGTACAAATGCCATCGTCGTTTTAACATACACTAGATGACCTAACCATTGGTACGATCCGAAATGAGCACGTTTCGGGGAGCAGAAGAATGCGAAATTCACTTGCAAACACGGTGACTACGCGTATGTGGAGTTCCCCAAAAAGTAGACACGGCGGCAGCGCGGCCGGCGATAACACAGGTGCCGACAGGCGACGACGCTACCTTCGAGCAGCGGACGCACTGTGGGAACCGTAGGATGCAAGCGCGCACACGCTACAAACATACACGGGTGAGGTCTTCGAATTTCCTGCGACGTACCCTCTGTCCGTAAAGCAAATATAGTTTTTTGTCCAATGTCCGTGGTACTAGAGATCAAAGAATGAACGCGCTTTGATATCGCAGCGCGCAGCCGCTATAACCATTGACTTCAAAGAGCTTCAGATTCAGCAACAGCCGCAACAGTACCACAGCTAATCGCTGTATCTGCGGCTGCTCCCGTTTCTCGCCTTGCAAGAAGCACGCGATTTATTTGAGCCTCGCCGAACTGTCGTCCTTTCGTGCTCCAAGCCTGCAGGTCTCGTATGTTCAGTGAAAAACACCAAAGGGAAATGAAAGAAATACAGGTAACGGACTCTTATTGTACCTTACTTGTCACTTTGTCATCTGCAAAAGCGCTACAAACTATTTTAGAAGGTTTATTTTTGTAACATTAGCAAAACTAGTAGTAATTTTTATTTCTAGGTGGCGCGACAAACGTTAAGGTGGCGTTCGGGTGTGTATGTGTGCGCGCAAGCGGGCGCAACCGAGCTTCGTTTTGCGCACGCTTTTGCAACAGTCCACACGGTTACCGCTAGTTTCGTAGTCGCATTTTTTGGTTGTAGTATTTGTTCTTTACACTATTAATTAGGTAGTTCTTAAAATTTATAAAGGTTAGTTGATGAAAAATTATTGCTAAATAATTAGTCGTTCTTAAGTGCCGTTATTTTGTGTTTCAAAGGTTTTTATAACTGAATACGATAGTGAAACCACGTGAAGCTATGAACGGCTTTCGGAATCAGTTATTCGGTTGCAGTTGTGCCGTGTTTCACGCCTCGTGCTTCTTGATGAAAGTATTTTCTTTTCGGACATCATGACGCACATTTTAGTGAAATGCTTTAACGACGATAAGTGGGAAGTTTATCCGGTGAAGTGGTTGGCTCACCCAACAACTAGTCTTCTACTGATGTGCGAGCCTGACGGTTTTGACGAGTTGCGCGGCAGAGGCCATGATGCCTGTTGGAGAGAAGGCACCCCGAAACGGTCGCAGCCGCACTTCTGAAGATAGGTAAGTAATTTCGTTTTCTTGGGCACGTAGCCTTCTTTTCTATTTTGACATTGACGAGCGTGACATGTTAAGCACACCGTTCACTTTCTTGAAGCAAACCGCATGCCCCGGAGAAAATGCACGCGATACCAACTCTCGCTGCCGCCGTCACTTCGTTTGAAACAATGGTAGGCGAAGAGGCAGCGGCGCCACATGTGCGTAAAATTGCATTGCTTCATTTGTTCCTGTCTAATAACGTTTCCTTCATTTGTATGAGAGAACACAATTGGAACATAAGGATCGGCTTCTCTGCGCAGTGATAATTTTGTACAGTGACCCCGTCATTTTTCATGGGGGCTCACGTATGCCGTCTAAGCGCTTGTTATCGCGTTCCGATACGTGAGAGGCGCGCTGCCTTTCAAGGTATTTAGGCAGGCACTACGAGTTTAGGAGAACCGCGACAAATAATCGCGCAGCAGGTGTGCAGCTGTGCTACGCTTGTACGACACTCGTACCGGAAGGCAGTGTTGCACTTCACGCTTACGCATTTCGTAACTATGGCGGCCTCCGTAGCAATTTGGGGCTGGAGGTCGTGGATACGATCCCTGCAGTGGCCGCATTTTAAAGGAGCGGAATGCAAAAACGCTCGTGAATTGTGAATTGTATGCACGTAAAAATTTCCACAAAGTCAAAATTAATACGGAGTCCCCAACTACGACGTGCCTCATAATCAGATCGTTGGTTTGGCACGTGGAACATCAGAATTAGTTTTTTCCGTAGTGGCTCATCGTATACCACACGGTTAGTGTGATCACCTTTTGTGCCGTAGCGGTTAAGCGCGCCTCGATTTAGGTTACGGCTAATGATGCGGCGCACCGCGAAATATATTTCGCCTCTCTGGGATTTTCGGAGAACGGCCAACCGATTAGTCACAGCTTCCGCGCGGTGACTGTACACGGATACACGGCGCAAATGAACAGAGGTGTGGTGACGTGGTCAAAGAACACAGCCGCTGACGGGCTCACCTTATCGTCTATCACCGCCAAAACTACCGCAGTAAGCATCTTCATCTAGCGCGGCGGTTTGCCATTGAAGGCGTACTGTACAATTTTAATAAGCGATAACCGAAACATGCCACCGTTCTCTGCTGCCTCTGAGTTGGACCGATCCGAATATGCGTTGTTTCCAGAAGCGAAAGGAGCGCCAATCGGCGCGTTGTCGCCTCGAGCTAAGCGTCGCACTCGAGCACCGTTTGCGCGGTGAAGAATGACGCGTGCGTGAAGCTAGCTCACTGCGCGGACGCTACCGCGCAACGCAAGGGCGTGTACGCGACGTTCAGCACACAAATCGCGCAGGATGATCGGAGCCACGCCGGAGCGGCTAGCTTCAAAGAAGCGGTACATGTTCTCACTCGTACAGGCACGCTCACGCTCGCATCGCTCTCGGCGTGTGTTTAGCTCATTCCTTCTACTGGACTTCTGCCCAAAGATTCGATATCTGTTTGGTATGGGCTATGCACTGTCGCGTGGTCTTTGGTTCTGCGAGAGAGCCGGGAATATTTTCCCCGCTGTGAAACATCGCTGTGCGTGTTTTAGCTAACATTTACCGTAGCAACCCATTCCTTCCTTTTCTCGACGGCACTCGTAAAGAGTCGCAAATTTTTACTTGCCAGTATAGTGTGTACTTCTATTTCGTGCGTAGTTATGTGCAGTGTGTGGCAGATTCTTAATCCGCGCAATCTCATTTTCTGTCCACATTTCCTTCTCACAGGTTACGTATGCAGTAAATTCCCAGATGCTAACGTGTTCTACGCCAAAAGCACCTTGGCGTCGTGCAAGAGACACCCGTTGATATGTGGCTGATTCACTAGCAAGCTCGCATCTCTGTTGCCACTCTCCATCAAGTGGGATTTTCAACTATTTTTTGTGTTGCTCTGTGGTGTACTAGCTGCCGCATGGACGCTGTGAAGGCTTACTTTCGATTTGCTCTGGCGTTTAGTAGTAAAGGATGGGCTACCTTTTGAGGGGAGGCATTTACTTTCGTTTGTGAGAATGTTTACCAGCCTAACCAAGTGATACGCGGCTACTGTAAACAGCAGCACGAACAGAGGCGGACGACGAAATAGGTAGGAGCACACACGAGCGCAAGCTCTACTAAATGTTTGCTTTTGATGACAAAGGTATTAAACACACTGGTCAACTTGGCAAAGGTAAAAATCCGTGCGTGGCAGAAACAGCCACGTGCGACAAGAAAAAAAAATATGAAAAAGACATGTCATGTTAAACGTGCGTGAAAAACGAGAACTATCGGTGAAATCTATTGAAAAAGCGAAAGATTTGTCCGATAAGTGATATTACCCAACGGGAAATACTCTTTTGAGAACAACTTTTTCCCATTAAGGGCAACAGATAACTTGGTTATGCAATTGTTTCGTTTGTGATCAATAAATATTGCTTCTGGAACTCCTCTGGTGTTGCGGTATAGAGCAGAAAGAACGATTGTTTCATCACAAAGACCAGAACACAAAAGGACTTATGGAAGCATTATTTATTGATCACGAAGAAATATTCATAAGCAAGATTTCTGTGACCCTTAGTGGGAAAGAGTTGCTACAGTACTTCTCGTTACTATCGCTTACAGGAGAAACCTTTCAGTTTTCATGTTTTTGTTAGATTTTGACGCACATGTTTATTCTACAGGACGTATTTCGGTCCTTTTTTGTTGTGCCGGGCTGTGTATGCTGCGCATCCATGGCTTTTTCTTTGTGAAGTTGGCCAGTGTGTTTAAAATCTTCGTCTTCACGAATAAACTTCTACTTGAGTCAGCGTTCATGTGTGTTCGTACCTTAATTCATCCTTCTCGTCTCTGTTTGGGTGGTTGTGAAATATAAATGTACACCGAATTGTCGAAGTGTCCATAGAATTGATACATGAAGTTATTTGCGCTGTTTATTTCAGGAAGAACGCTATAGGGTCTTATTTTCTCTTTGTTTTTGACACTGAGTACATTTTTCTAGTTCAATTTCAAGGAGTCCCCTGAGGAAGCCAATAAGAGTGATGGTAACTTCCTTTGTGTGTAAGATTTATTAATTTCGTCCATTCAAGGCATGACATGGCACATGCCTGATTGTAGGTTGCAAGCATTCATAGTAAGATCTACTTTTCGGTTCTCATGACGCTTCTTTGTACTGCGCTGCATTCTCCAGGCACATGAACCTTTTTATGCTCTAAGTGCATGCGTTCTTTTTCTATATGTTGGAGCGAAAATTGTAAACTTAAATATGCATATATATCATTTTCCTTGCAATCTTTTTCAACATGGGTGCAGTAGCTCCCTCTGTCTTTCAGTTACTGCTTTGTCCCAGTTTTTATGCAACCTTTATGTATTTTATGCAGCAGAATTCTGGTGCTATTTTAATAACATTTCATCTGCAAAATTGAGGTAATTGGTGTTTCGTATATGCATTTATTTGCGTTTTTCACTGTCTCAGCAATCTGGCTGTCGAGTCATTGGAACCTTTTCTCATACTGTATGACTATTTCTGGGGTGCTTGATACTGAAAGTGCAGGTGACGATTTATTTGGCTGTTTGGAATTGTGTTAGCCATGTGTTACTACCAATTTTCTGTGCTAAATAATTATTTTTTCTCTTATCGTTCAAGGTATTAGCCTTCCCTTATCTCTTTATTGACTGACTTAGTTGCTGGGTATAGGAAAAAAGGCCCCAAAAAGTGCTTTAATTAGCTATGTGCAAGTCCAGAAAGATTACCTGAAAATGAGCTCACTAAATTGAGGAAATGCCACTAACGAACCCCTCTGTACCCCAAATTAACATAATCAAATGGTGTACTGTTTGTTCTTGACTTGCGCCAGGGAGATAAGCTGCTTTCATTACACAAAAGCTTCACAAGTTTATTTCTGAAGAAAGCAATCCTGGCTTGTCAGAAACACGATTCAGGTGTTCATCATGCCCGACAACTTTCTAAATGATGTCTCGCCAAATAATAGCTAAGTTGAGTGATGTTATTTTATAAAATAATTGGGCAACATGAACATATATGTATCTCGAAGACAAAGCTCAGGCAAGTCTACTTTGGTACTTCATTAAATTTTAATCGCGGTGAAAGACGTGTGCTAAAGGTTGTATATATTTACGTGAAGTCATTTGTTTCAAGTTGGTTATTTTGCCTTCTCACAGTCAGCCGTAGCTCTTCCTGTGACGTGTTAGTGTACGCAACATTTTAATGTAACATATTCAGATGTCTTTTGTGTGTTCACGTGCAAGCAGTTCCAAGTGTTCATGTGTTCCAAGTTGGTTGTTACAAGGGTATGCTTAAGCCCTGCCTTTTGAGTCGCTTTGCCTTCTAGTCATAAACATGTCGAAAGTGAAGAGCACAATGATCGTTTTGATTGGATTCATATGTATAGGTATTTTCAGATGTATTTACACTGCTAGAGTGCTGTAGGTACTGTAGCCTGTGTCTCCAGGTTCGATGTAGTGGTGACTTATGTATGTAATAATGTTTCACGTGCACGCATCTTTAGTGTAAATAAAGGTACTTTGATCAGTCTCTCCTTTGATTTTGTTTGTGTTTGGGAAAGTTATGAACAGGCACCGGGGCATGCAAGTGTGAACAGCGAAGTAATTTCAATATATGAATAAAAATACACTAGCCCAACGAAACGTCAATCATATTTCAATGGCGACTTCTGAAATCTCAATGGCATCTCAACTGTGCCACGATATGCTTTTCAATGCTGTGGCAATAATAACTCAACAACAGGTCAACAGAACTACCACAACGTTAGTTCAACGCAGAATCAATGGTAACTCAACAACCATTCAACAAAACGAACACAACGGGCCGTTTAAGCACAATGGACTTTCAATGGTAACTTAACAATTATTCAACATTGAGGTACCCAATGGTGTTTCAATTCGATTTCAGTGGCCAATATTCAAGAGTGCTCAACGGTCAACCCAACAATTCTCCAACATACTCTCAATAATTCCTCAATAAAAAACTCAACATTGACCAACAATGTTTCAATGCCTTCTCAATAATTTTTTTTGTACGGGTAATATCTATTGTTTCATATGAACCACAATGGACTAGGTAAAATAATTAGAGAGAACGTTGAAAAGGGTGTTCGAGGACTTGAGCAGCTTATTGTTCATTGAATACGTTAGGAATATTGTCACGTTGTAGTGATGGTGAGCAACCACAATGGCACAATGCAAGTGATGAAATTAACTCTTTATTGAGTCAACATGTGTCTAGCCAGACAAGTAACGTACAGCACAATAATAGCGGCGAGCACACTTGTCCATCGTCGAAATCTGATTCTGTGGTTCAGCCGCGCCCGCTGTTTCTACTGGACGGATCGAATGGTTCAGCGTAATCCGTGGTGCTCGCACAAAGTCTAGAATGTGCAACACTGTTCGCGTCCAACGTGCAAGCTGATTACGAACGGTTCCGCTACCACGCTTGAATTGATAATGTAGTGATACACGCAGGCGCATCTTGTGCCAAGCAACAACGTTTAACCTTTGTTCGCCAGTGAAAAGCCTGTTTTAGGCTTGTAGCGCAGCTCGGAAGAGGAAAAAAGGAATAAGGTAGGGGTAATCAAAGGGAACGGGAAACAGAGTGAGCGCTAACTTCCAACTGACAGTTTATTTCGTGACACGAGACTACTTATACACTCGGCAAACCATATGACATCAGGAGATAACAAAGACATGAGAGAGGGGTGCGACGTCTAAGCTATAGAAATATAATAGAATTGATATGATATATGAAAATATGATAGAATTGGCGTATCTCCGAGTGCAGCCACAGGCTGTCTGAATGTTACCACTTGGTCACTATCGGTTTTGTTGCTTCATGTCTTTGTTATCTCCTGATGTCATATGGTTTGCCGAGTGTATAAGTAGTCTCGTGTCACGAAATAAACTGTCAGTTGGAAGTTAGCGCTCACTCTGTTTCCCGTTCCCTTTGATTACCCCTACCTTATTCCTTTTTTGCTCTTCCGAGCTGCGCTACAAGCCTAAAACAGTCATGACACACCAACTCGCCCAAACTGCTACGCTTTTGACAGTGAAAAGCGGTTTACCTGTCAATATCGAGTGGTTGGTCCCTGCTTGAGTTAGAGGACAGCGAGTAATTGGTTATATTCGTGCTCGTGTTTAGAAGCCGATTAAGTGTCCACTGTTGTGTACGGTCCGCATTTGTTTGTATTCGTTACTTTTTTAAGCTGAATATATATTTTTCATGCGAACACTTTTATTGAACTATCAGCATACAAATGATTGAGAAAACTAACATTATTGACTTTTGCAATGGTGACGCAATAGCTACGCACTATACACTGTTATACACTTAAAATATGCTCTAGAAATCCCATGCGATGCGCTGTTATGTAGCATTGAAGGGAACACCGCTGCCTCCCTAGTTTAAGCCCACAACACTCATCGACTTGTTCGACCTATCCCATCTCGTATATTGCGAAGTAGTAAGTTGGTTGCAGATCTATAGCTTAGACGTCGCACCCCTCTCTCGGTTTTCTTTCTTGCATGGCCGAACAGCAGTCACTGAAAGCATTACGAGGAAATATGAGGAAATGTTCAAGTGAACAAAGAGTTAGTATAGTGCTCTACTTTCATTTTCACCAAAGATATGTTATAAACGAATTATGATTAGTTAGTTACGTAGCCATCTATGCTAACGCGCCATATTAATGATGATAAGATTTTTACGTGCCATTGCCACGATCTGTTTATGAGGTACGCACTGTTGGGGAACTCCGGATATATTTTTGGCAACCTGGGGTTCTTTACAGGAGAATTTTCCCAATTCGCCTTCATAGGAACGTGGTCGCCGTAGCAGGAATCGAACCCATTACCTCGAGCTCAGCAGCGCGACGCCATAGCCACTGGGCTACCGCTGTGGGTAGTGCCGTATTAGTCACTTTTCATTCGATAACGCTAAAGAAATCTTGCAATCGCACTGCCTTTATTATCAATTTGGTGTTCCCTTTACGTTCGGACAGCGACGTTTACTTTCCTGGAGTCAAAATAGTCGCCCATCTGACGTGGAACATTGTAACCGAAAAGGTCGGCTTTTGTCGCTTCTTGGCTTTGCGTGCACTGAATTTCAGCGACTACAGCGTACGGCGCCTTGCAACCGTAACCACGTGACTGGCGGCGCCGTTAAATCGTGTCGCCTGCTCTCGTTATATGTTTTTTTTTTTTTTTAAGGGCGCGCGTACCTTATCGCGATTAATCTCGATCAGAGGCGCAGAGACGTATCTCGCGGAACAGGCTTCATGCACGTACACGCCAGCGAGGAGGGCAGAGCGCGGAGAGATGCGGGGGCGATCTTGGAGGAGGAAGAGGGAGAGCGGACTGCAGAGAAAGTGGCGTTAAATTCAAGAGTGCACCGGCGGCATGACAAATGCTTTTCCTAAACGGTTCTCGCCCCGTGATAAAGCATCGCAGCTTTCGCCCCCCCTCGCGTACCCTCTCCGCGAGCCGCCTATAGAGCGCGGGTTAAAGTCAGCGGGCGCGGCGGCGGGCCCGACAAAATGAATTGAGGAGTCGAGCCATTTTGTTGTGAGTCAAGCCCCCCTCATTTCCCCTTCTTTCGAGCCGCCGGTTTAAACTGCATGGCTGCGGCTGCGGGACTTAGTTAAAGAGCTGTCACAGCGGGAAGCGGACGGAAGCGAGACGAGTGTGCGCCGGAAAACGTTGCGCCAACGCTTACACGGCTGCTGTCCGACAAAGTGTCAATGACAGATCGGCTATATACGACTACGCGCAACCTATATGCGTCCTTCCGAGTTCGCTGCCATGGCACGGCTTTGGGTTGATTTATATACGCACGGTAAAGTATGCTGGCACGAATTTTGTGGGCACCCGCCACGCAAGGCGGCTCAGTGGCTATGGCGTTACTCTGCTGAGCGCTATGCCGCGAGTGTGATTCTGGCCTCAGCGGCCACTGTTTTATGGGGGCGGAATACGAAAACTACGGGTGGAACTACAGATAAACTACAGGTGGATGAAATTAATCAAGAGCTCTCTACTATACGGCGACCGTCGTAATCTACTGTACAGCTATTGAACTTTAATCCCGCCCTCCTTTTTTTTTTACCTTTGAAAGCATCGCGATAAACTGCTTGTAGGTGCCTCCTCGGCCTGAACATTTCTTGGAGTCGCGGTTGCGCGCATTCCATGTCGGAAAATGGTAAAGTTAAAGCTGAATGTTTAGATAGCGTTTGATTAATGGACTTTTCAAATACAACACGAATGTCCAATAAAAACAACCTCCTTATACGGAATTGAATTCAACACTCTCTCATTTAAAAGCAAGATGAAGTATTTAGTTTATGAGCTGGCTGGTCGGTGAAAAATTAGACGCATGCACGCATTATTTGACACGTGTATTTAATACAATTTGTAACTGAATGTTCAGTCAGTTCAGGAGCTTGTAAAAGACCAGTTCTTTCTTTCTGTTCTGTGGCGCATCATGACAACGACAATATTAAAACGAGGGAACAGCGACCACAAGGTGCTCGTTGAGTTGCGGTTTTGTTAAATGAGAGAAGGGTGATGCGATAAAGTCTAATCCTACAGCAAAGAGATGCAAACAAGATGGCGCTGAGTCGTGCTCCCCAAAGGGATTCAGAAAATAGCTCATTTTACTCTTCACAATCACACACACACACTCTCTCTCAAACAAGATGACACCGGCCAAAGAACAGAGCAGGTCGCCTTTCCCTGGACGGTAAATTTGTATATAAGCTGCTGAAACGCGAGGAATTCTTGTTGCATGGTTGGAAATAATGAGAAGTTGCATGTTCCACTCCCTTGCGCAGGAACTGGTGCCTCTGTGCTACCAACGCAGATATCCTCCAGCGATATCATCTGGAACAGCCTGCTCTTGCATCAGTCTCTCCCTCGAGATTCTATTTGGTGTTATTATCACTTACATTCGAACAGCACACCAGTGCCTCATGTAACTTTTATGACTGCGACGAGACCACAGTTTATCTCCTCATATATTATGCCCTTCTTTTAAGCATAAAAGGCAGACTTTGCGCGCTGCTTTAAGGCGATCTGACGACAGAGCATCCAAAGGAGGAAAGATATTGGGACCACGGAGTCGAGTGCCATTTGCACAGAAAGCCATAAGAGCACTGCTGCACCTTGTCAAGATGATTGCGCCCTGCCACCACCTTTAGATGCGCGGCGGTGAGCATTGCCGTGTTGGCGCGTGCATCATCCGCTACCGCTTTCCTTCTCACGCCTTCTAACGGCCCCTTTTTCCTTTCTCCGCCCACTCCCCCTATCCCAGCTTACAGTCCCAAGCCAGGTAAAACCCAGTTCCCCTCACTGAAATTACCATTCCTTTCTTTTCTTTTTCTCTCTCTCCTGACACACAAAGACACGCACACACGCTCGCGCGCCCGCCCACAGTCATACACGACATTTGCAACAGTAAAAAGCCGCCCTTCGCCGCAGGTTCATTCAGCTTTCATTGAACTTTCAATATCAGTACAGTGTATTTTACAGATGCTCGCTGTTGAATTATTTTTGAACGTGCCTACGACATTTACAGACAGGGCTATTTGACTGGCAATGAACTTCTTCCCCACATTCGAATTAGCAGCAAGATCGACTTCAAAAGTTTTAAACCATGCGAGTTATGCTGTTTGAGCATATTTTGTGTTGCTGCTTCTGAAATGTATGCGTACGATCAGACACCACCACTATAGGCGTCTGCGTTGCGCGCTTCGAAAGTTCCGCGCCACCTGCCGTGTGGGTAAATTGAGAAGTGGTCGTAATTACTAAGACTATAGCTACCAGAGAGAGAGAGAGAGAAAGGCAAAGGAAAGACAGGGAGGTTAGCCAGAGATTATCTCCGGTTGGCTACCCTGTACTGGGGGAGGGGCAAGGGGATGCGATAGGTGAGAGCTATCAGCTACCAGCTTCATATCAGTGGCACACGGGCTAGCAATTTCATGCCCTGTGGTGCGCTTTCGGCGACTGTCCTGTGTGCATTCTTTCTGTCTCCTGTCCTCAAAATGCGCCATTACAACTATGTTTATAAACTGCTTTCTGTTGTTATAATTCCTGCAATGACGTCAGTCCCGCGGGTACATTGCATTAGCGGTGAGCACCGACCAATCACAGGCGTCATTTTCGGCAAGCCGTCGGGGAGGCTCTTTTTGGTTTGCGTGCAGAAGCCCGGCTCTTTGATATAAAGAAAAAAAAAGAGTGAAAAAGACAGAAAATATAGATGACTGGTTAGCACCAACAAGAAAGAAAAGAGCGGAAAGAAAGAACGAAAGAAAGAAAGAAAGAAAGAAAGAAAGAAAGAAAGAAAGAAAGAAAGAAAGAAAGAAAGAAAGATAGAAAGAAAGAAAGAAAGAAAGAAAGAAAGAAAGAAAGAAAGAAAGAAAGAAAGAAAGAAAGAAAGAAAGAAAGAAAGGCAACGGGAACGATACCGGCCTACGTGGGCAGCAGGCACGTGCTTCTTAAATAAGACATCGGCTCATGAATGTGTCATGAGCGCCCATTTCTTATAAGCGGCAGAATACACACGCTCACGTATTCTGCCGCTTAGAGAGCGCTTCCAATGTGTCGCGGCCAGAGCTACGTAGGGCGCACCACAATGCGCGCTACATGTCAGCCTGCGCGTCTCGTGTAATCTTCCGTTCGTGGCGTCTCTTTAGTGTACGCGAGAAAAGCGAAAGTGCGCCACGACTCAATAGCTTACGCCCGAGCGCAACGCCAGCCAGCCAATTAACTAATTGGCCGCCCGCCGCGTTCACCTGTGTGTATACGGCCCCCGGAACGCAAGGACCTGCGGGGCAGAGCCCGGGGCGCAGAACACGCGCGACACGCCAGCGCAATGCCCTCGACATCGAGAAGCGTCTGCGCTCGCTTATGACGACGTGAAAAATCGAGTCGCCAGAAACGAAAATTGCGCAAAATGCGCGAGGTGACAGTCAAAACGCGCATAGCGAGCGCGGACGCATCGTCCACTCCCGGCGTGTTGACACAGTGGCCGGTCCCTGCCGTGCTCGAAGCTTTTCGTTATTCGCTTCGCGCGTGTTGGTCGCTGTAAGCCCGACGCGTTGCACGGGCCGCGGTGTGCTTAACGCAGCCGCCCACGCGCGTCGTCATCTACGCTCAGCAGGAGAGCGTAGCCGGAAAGGCGCCGCGCGTAGTATGCGCTTCGGCCGTGCATGGCGGAGAAGCACGCAACAGTGGTGTCCGCGGTGACCCGGCCGCGGCAAGCGCGATGTGTGTGCACACACACAGCGAGGCGCGTTTCCGCAGTTCTGTGGCGTCGCCGTGATGAGTGCTTACACAGACAGCTCGCTTTATTTGCGTTTCGCTTTGCTATGGGACTATGGCAGTGCTGGGTTCCAACCCTGCACCACGAAGTGGCGACACGTATTAACTTGAAATTTATTTGGACAGTTTATAGACTGTCCATCAAGTACTGAATTCAATAGACAACACACTTTGTCGACATAGAAAGTCTGCTCGTTTTATTTGTAAAGTACCGTATACATGTGGACATTCCGTACAGATCCTGTATTTTTAAAAAAGTACGGCATCTCAATCAAAATTCCAAGACTTTACATTTTTCGGCACTAAAGTGCAGGAAAATTTTAAAGCAACGTGTTCGGAAGTCGCTAGCCCAAAATATGTCAAGTATTACAGCATTGCTAACGACTTTAGTCGATAGACGGGACATAATAGGAGAAGGCAACGTAGCCTGCAGGAAGCCTTCATACAACCTTTAGACTCTCTAAAATTATTTTTATGAAGGAACCTTGCATTTCGTGATGCTTCTTATAAAATTGGGTCCGCATGAGCTGCTGAGTAGAGCAATTATTAGACAAAACAAAGAAACTGACCTTTCCTACGCACTGCCTCTTCTTTTTTTTTTTTTGCGTCTGCCCAGAGGCGATGGTTTGTTCTCATAAATGAATAAGGGAGGACAGATTGTAATCATCCAGGTCAGCGCAGCGGAAGTAAGTAATCGAACTGAACATTACTGCGTGTAAGTAAATAGCTGTAACCGGGAGTAGCAACAAGCAGTATTATCTGGTTGTTCTGGATGTTACGATCAAAAGACGCCGACGGTATGCGTAGGTGGGACCATGGGAGACGTCAATGAAATTCGCTCCTGGAGCATACGGTGCTTCTTAATAAATACTTCAAAATTTGCAAAAAGAAATCATACCTGCTTCTTGTACCTATGCGTGTAATTGGCCCATGAAGCCCGCGCACACTGCCAGGGCAAACTTAACCGCAGTTATTACCGTCACGAACGCCATTGCCAATAGAATTCTGATGCCTTTCGTGCCCCGAAGCTTATTACTGAATGAGTACACAATGGTGCTAACTTGAAAGAACTCATAAGGCAGTGGCCCAGCGTAGAAATTGGGTAAAGCTGATGAAGGAAGAGAAAAAAGAGAAGGGAAGTGACAGACACTACTATGCACGTGGAAGGACACGCGCTTATATTTTTATATTTCACCATATACCAAACGGAATAATAACAGGCAACCACCTGAACATGCCTCTGTGCGAAATTTTTTACCTACACTTGGGGCGCTATAACGTAAAGCTATTCCAAACTTTTCTATTCCGATTCTTCAATCAGCCCTTCACGATTGGTCGATAAATTTTCGGGCCAACCCCACTTCACCTCTCTGTCACGTGATGTCACGGAAACCGCGAAACGCCCCATCTCACATGATATGTACACACTCATTATGCATGGTTAGGCCGAACAAAAGAAGCATTATTATTTCTGATACGACGCTTTTTTGCCATTACCTATCTGCTGCTCATCAAATGTTTTTGGGCTGCGCCCACTTGACCTGTCTGTCACGCGACGTCACAAAACCGCGAAAACTGACCACGGCAAAGTGACGTGTACGCATTAAAGATGCATTAATATGCCGAACAAAAATGATTTTTTTCTGAATAGCCGCAGACTGCCCCGTTCTGAAAGGAATAGAAGATGGCTGCCCACCGATCGCTCAGGCATTGGCTACTCGCACCTGCCGGAGAGCATGGGTTTATTGGCGTGTAACAAAACTTTTTGCGCAGCCGTATAACGTTATCAAGCCCTTTCGGCACGCATACGACACCATTCTGCCTCTATCTCTGGCAATTCTACTTTGCTGAGGATCCATTTTAGGCGTATTGTTAACCTTCCCTTCCGTTGCACGCCACCGCCATTTCCGACCAGCCACCGCAAGGAAAGCAAGGTGTAGCGGACCAATGGCAGACGCCGACACCACCCTCCTCAACCGGCTATCTATTTGTTTTTGTTTCTTTTTCTTCTGGTATACATCGTTTGATACGGAGTGACCGAGGCAGAGAACCACCTTGGCTACTCCCCTTCTCAATGCTCTACAGCCAGAACATTCACAACAGAAAGAATAGAGACCTTTAGCGTGTCCGGTATTCCGGCAAGTGCGGGCGGTTTGCCGGTATAGCGGGGGCGTCAACGTTAGCGGCCAGATTGGTGGCGCCAGCTGGTGGCGCAAAGCTCAACCACACAAACACAGGGCTAATTACTATATTCTGCTCAGCTGCTGGCGTAAATTTTCGACAGTGGCATAATCGTGTTCGCAATTACGCCGCTGCCTAAAAATTGCACGAGTGGCGAAGCAGGATATGGTGAGTTACTGCAGTTTTAGCTATTTGTTTGTCTGGTTGAGCTCTACAACACCAGGCGGCTTCACCACTCCGGCCGCTCACGTTTACGCCCCGACCATCCGGTAATCCGCTTAAACCGCTCCCCTTTACCGGAATAGCGTACAAGCTAAAAGTCTCCATTAATGCGCAGGCAACCGGTAAATGAATGGCGCACCACTGCTTGCGTTCAAGTCGACGCTACACTTCGTCCACCTTCCAGGAATTCTGTATTCTCGAAGGAATGCCACTCGTGCTCCATATCTATACCAGGGACGCGAGGCGTGCAAGCCCGTGTCTTCCGCGACACCATTGCGCGTAGCACTGCTCCCGGATGGTTCCAGGAAAAAAAATGAATAAAACACGGGAGATGTGTCAGAAAGAAAAAAACGGGGCGCCTCAAAGCGTATTTGCTTTAATAATGGTCAAACCATCTCAGGCACGGCGGCAGCGGCTCGCTCAATAGGTTGGCGTCATTTGTGGACCCTTGCCTTGTCTTCGTATAGCGTGCAGACGATCGTATAACGTATACTTTCGGCAGCAAGAAGAAGGGCCACGTATCCCACTACGCGATTGATTGCGAGCCCCGGTGTGGCGGGGCGCATTGTTCCGGACGCGGCGCGGTGTTCCCGGAACTAATAACTTCCACCGCCGGCTGCACGTTCCAACTTCCAATCGTCCTCGAGGGAATGCCGACCCCACGATGGATCCCTGTCCAACTTGCAATGGCTGTCCGTTCTTTCGTTTTTTCTTCGTTTAATTTTTGGTATCCTTTACTTTTTCGGCTGAATCAACTGAGAGACCGGTGTGGGAACCTAATACCAGCGGACGGCGGGAAAATCTGAAACGCGGATATAAAAGCGCTTATGGGAACAACGAAGGGCCCGCGCTCAACAGGAGTCCACGACCATTTTTAGAGTTCTTGGAAAGAGGAAAGAAGTGATGGCCGCCCCTGTTGTAATAAACGGACACTGATGGTCGAAAAGGTTGTGTGCCGAGCAATTTGCCTCTTGACTGTCATTTCTCGCTTCATTCATCACACGATTGGAATGCTTCGTGGCGGATGACACACGCACGGTTGTGGTGGTATTTTTGTACAAGTTGTTTTTTGGAAAATGCAGTGGTCAACGCATACATACATATATATATATATATATATATATATATATATATATATATATATATATATATATATATATATATATATATATATATATATATATATACATATATACATACATACATATATATATATATATATATATATATATATATGTGTGTGTGTGTGTGTGTGTGTGTGTGTGTGTGTGTGTGTGAAGTGATCTTGGATAGCACATATATGCAAACAGTTCCGAAGTAAACGATTGCTGTATTTCAGATATAAAGACAGAGCTTGTCACCACATGCATTTCACCAACCCTCCTGTAGCAGGCACAAGAACCTCTATAACAGATTAAAAAAGAAAGAACATAGGAACAAAAACATAATTTGCAAATATCACAGAAACAAAGCTATTTGTAAGAGGCCCCTACATTTATCTTTGGCCACTTTATGGAAGGTAGTCCATGTTTCTGGCGAATGAGCTTAGATCATTGCAAATTCTAAGGTTGCATATTGATGATATACAGGGCGTCCGAGCTAACTCTAGCCAGAGTTTAAAAATATGGAAATACCACGTAGCTGGAAAGAACAAAGTTAACGTTGTTTGTCGTCCCTTGGAGATACTCAAACTATCTCTTTCATTCCACCTAATTAGATAACTAGTCATAATCAATGAATCAACTTCTCAACTATTATTATTATTATTAGATGAAAAGTGTGAACGAGAAAATGGTAGGGCGACATCAAAAACTCCCGATACAGCTTTCTGCTCCTCAATACGTGTTACATGAAAGTGTTTTTCCGAGCGTGAAAGAAGCCCTCGAATACACGTAATGTTGCGTGCACTTGCGGGCTTATTTCACGCTTGGAAGAAGGCTTATGTAGGACGTATTGAGGAGCAGAAAGCTGTATCGAGAGTTTTTCATGTCGCCCTACAGTTTTCTCATTTACACTTTTCATATAGTTATAATATTTAGAAGTATATTAACTAATTAAGACTGATTATTTAATTAGGCGGAATGAAAAATATAGTTTGAGTATGTCGAAGCGACAGCAAACGTTACCTTGCATTACATGGCGTTTACAGTGAAAATTTTATACAATGTTGAAGTAAGAAAATACGGATGAGGTAGCTTCGGCTAGTGCTTCAAATGCGCTTGTCTTCCTATTATCCGAATTTGTAGAAATAAAGCGAAAGTATGAATTAAAAGTCGTGCATGTCCGCGCCAACAATGATGCAGTAAGCTGTTAGCCACAATAAAATTTTAGGTGAGAAGGTCGAAGCAAGTCAAAAGGAACCTCAAATGGTGTTGGTGACAAAAATCTGGTAATGACATTTTAAGTGCGTGGGGCGAGGTAGGCTTCGGCATCGCAGGGAGGTGCTCTGCCTCTCCGGAAAATTCCGGAAGATGCTCGGGCTTCAGAGCCCCCCCCCCCCCCCCCCCCCCCCCCCCGTAGTCGCCTATGTGTAGTCTACAGCTTCCTTTCTCGATATCACTTCTAGTCGCCAGCGAAGTGTTCCAAACAGCCAGATCCCTTTGTCGTTTCGTCCCCCTTCACCTTTTCACGCTTGGTGCGCCGCACTTACCCCGTTTATCTCCGAGTAGGACACCTCCGTATATTCCCAACGCCATCGTTAGCAAATTCGCATGGAGTCTCACGGCACTCAAACTACAGCTGCAGAGACGCGGTTCTGCCGCCCTGTGTTCACCGGGGGAGAGAGGAGAAGAAAGGACAAAGGCGAAATGCGTATGAGAGAGAAAGAAAGACCCGCAAGAGAGGTGCGGAGAGTGCGATGCGGACTGCTTAGTCAGACCAGAAGCCCTCGGAGCAGCAGCAGCTCGTAGGTCCCTCCGGGGAGCAGCCGATCTCCGACACCGTAGCTCCATTTACGAAAAAAAGAGAAAAGAACTAAAGAAGCGACAAAAGAACAGAAACTTACGCGGCTATCTTAGGACACGAGGAGGCCCCCGTGTCGCTTTGTGCGTTCGTTGCCGGGGTCCCCAGGTGTCGTAGCCGCTCGGTAGGAGATGCGCACCTTCGATTCCTAAAGGTGCCTTGTGCCGGTGATTAGCGCGGAATCACAAATGGACTGCCTGTTCTTTCTGCCCTGGCCTTCTCCTCCTCAGGCAGCGCATCCATGTTGCATGGCCTACGCGTAACCTCCGCGATACCACGGGCGCACTTCCTTGCTTCGGAGCGCCCCTTGTTTTCCCCCGCGTAGCACGCTCACCCCACGCACTCCTGCCCGGCCACCTCGCGCGAGTGTGAGCTCGAACAGCGAATCCTCGACGCGGCCATCGGCTACGCGTGATCGCTACTTTCGCTCTCCCCGTGACTTTCCCTCTCCCCGTGATGCTGCTTGCCCCACGCGGGGTGACTACCGACTAGGCGAGAAACCTGTTACGGTGATGGAGAACGGTTACCGTCAAGCGACGAATAAAATTGCCGCGCGAGCAGCCGTCTTCGAGCGCTCGCTCCGTCGCTGGCGGGTTTTACTTTGTCGCGCCGAAATAATGGTTCCCCCGTGTCTCCGGGCTAATGCCGAGCGCGGTCTCCCGTGTCGACGTTAACGGATTGGTGGCCGATTGATTTTCCCATTTGCTTAGCGCCGGCCTTTAGCTTGGAATGGGAGCGCGGAGGACGTTGTCCTTCCGCTGGCGCTGTCTCGCAGCTCTGAAGACTCGGCGGAGTTGGAACGCGCAACTTTGCCGTACGCTTGCATTCAATAAGAAAAACCGAGAAGGGCTCTTGTGTACGGATGTTAAGAACGTGCTGCCGAAGAGGCGGTTCGTTGCATGCACTATGCACTGCGGCGAAAATGAGCAAGCCGATGTCGAAAGACTGGCGATGGAGAAGCACATGATACGGTGCACTTGTCAGGCTCTGCGTTCAGTTCGCGCTGATAAATATAACGTATGCTAGATAGATTGTCATAACCATTTATAGCTGTCAGGGGACTGCAACCCGTAATCTGACTACAGCGTCCGTGTAACACTCCATGCGAAGCATCATAGAAGCTTCGTTCAAGGAATGCTTGACGATGAAATCCATTTGAATGTGGCACGAAGCTATATCAAG
Organism: Dermacentor albipictus; assembly: GCF_038994185.2. Lineage (NCBI taxonomy): Eukaryota > Metazoa > Arthropoda > Arachnida > Ixodida > Ixodidae > Dermacentor > Dermacentor albipictus. The sequence continues at coordinate 347,544,015 of NC_091821.1, read as the reverse complement.
GAGTTTATTTCGGGCTTCTCAGAGAAGAAGACTTCTCGGATGAAGCAAATTTGGTCCGGAGATCGAACACCGCAACACCACCTTACAGGAGTAGTAGTTATGCCGTGCCAGTGTAACACGGGAAATAATTTCGCTCAGTTCTATTAATTTCGCATCATCCACGGTGCACGGCTGGCCGATCTCGGGGATAACGTGGGCGGAGCGCCGCTAGAATCACTGCAGGACGCGTAAAGGAATAGCATTGCTATAGACTCGTTACATTATATCCGCTTGATAAGTGTCCATGATAAGGGAAGCTCAGACCAAAGACCAATATCACAGCAAACTGTAATGCCAACCTCGCAAGCCATATCGCAGCAGAGGGAGACGAAGGCACTGGTACAATTTTTATGTTCAACAGGCCTGTACAAGCGACTGTAGCCTAAATTGGTGTTTTTTTATTGAAATGAAAATAAAAGAAAGAGACGTAGTCACCTTATAACGGTGACGTCTACTTCTTTTCTCATAGCGGAAGTAACAATAGGAAAAATATGTAGGAAAATGAAAAGAAGCCACTTCATACAGTCAGAAATCCACAGCACAGTCCTGTACGCCCATGAACATAACAGTATAAAAGTCAAATGCAGGTTGCACCAAAATGAGTTCGTAAACAAAGTCACAAACACGCACAAACGGTCGTGATGTAGACTTCGATGAGCATAAAAACAGATGAGGAATTATACAGTGTTAAAATAATTTACGCTCAAGAAATGTATAACTAGTAATATAAAAGCACTAATAATTACGAATAATAGAAGAACGTTATAGTGACATCGTGTGATTATTCAGTGTTCATTGTGCTGCTCACCATCCTGTGATCTGATAGTATGCGGCGATCGTGACCGGCGGTGACCATGTGTTTCTGCGCTCGGACTCTCTCTCAACTTCTTTCTTAACCATTTACGCTTACCATTCCGCCGTTCTTTAGTTTAGGGTACCAAAGTGGATTTGCCTTTCAAGTTAACGTCCCTGCCGTTCATGTTTTTCCTTCATATATATATATATATATATATATATATATATATATATATATATATATATATATATATATATACATATACCAGAAGAAAAGCAGTTCTGGGTCCGGGTAAATATCCACAGTGAAGTGAAGTAGACGCGCGTATGAAGCGGATTATTGACGTTTCGGCCGGGGTACGGCCTTCATCAGAGACGCGCGTCTACTTCACTGTGTGTGTATATGTGTATATATATATATATATATATATATATATATATATATATATATATATATATATATATATGTGTGTGTGTGTGTGTGTGTGTGTGTGTGTGTGTGTGTGTGTGTGTGTGTGGCTGACAAAGCGCAGCGTCGTCAGCTGAGGATGTTTGGAGACGATGCAGGTGAGGCTTGTACGTGCGCTGGAATACCGTATAATACACGACTTTAACTTGCAATAATTCACTGTAAGACGCGTGGCTTTTCTACAACCCCGAAGGGAACAGGAACAACGTTCCGAAGTCACCTAAAAGGCCACAATTTTTATTCCGGAAGCTGAAAAAACAAAAAAAAGAAACAAATTCGGTGCTGTTACGACATCCAACCGGTGCCAGCAGTGTTACGAACTTTCACCGCTGCACCCCGATTACGGCTTTGTGGTCCCGTAGCGCTCGTCACCCGTTTCGTGACAGAGCGTTGGTAGCGAAGACTCCGAGCCTGGCGTCGATGAGAATAACAAAAGGGACTTTATACATTATATACAGGTTATCATACAGGACATGAACGGGTCGGCACTGGGGCCGAGTGCTCACAACAAACGCGACTGTTCTCGCACGACGACGTCCGGCGGAAACGCGTGACACATCTCCCCCCAGTCGGGAGCGACACTCTCTCCCGGTGGGACGGCGGATCCTGTTTTTCAGGCAGCGCGTTGCTGCTTTTATAATCCCCGAGGAACCATTGTCGCTCAAACGGCCCAATACAAAGTCAGCACACGACGGTCGTCCGAGGGGTCCAACCAGCGACCGCGCTGGCCACCCGGTTCAATGTTCGCGCGCGCGGTGACCTCCAGGCAAAGGGAGGTGCGGCGCCGGGCTGTCTGGCACACGCTGACACGTCCAAACTTGCGGCTCGCCGAGGCTTCTCCCGCACGCTGCCTGACGGCTCAGCATCTTGACTTGTGAAGGGAGAATTAGGGCGCTCGCAGGATAGATTCTGCATCTTGCAGATTCGGAATCCAGGCTTGTGGTAATGGCACAACAGCATCCCCGCCCTCAGATAAGGCGCCGGGAAGACGAGCTGCCTCCACGTGGCTCGGATGCCAGGCGCGCACGTTCGTCAGGCTCGTCCAAGTTCACGTCCAGTGTCGGGACGCCAGGTAACTTCACGTGCCCAGGTCCGACTCGCCAGGACAGGAGCTCTGCTCACCACGTCGTCGCCAAGGCACCTTGACCAGCTCCGCTCGGGTCGTTCCTAAGACCTTGCTTCTCGCCACTGGTCCCGCTTGGTCGTTCTGCAGCTTGCAAAACCGACCGGCAAAAGGCAACACCCAACACGAACAAGTGCCCTCTGTCTCCCGTCAAACACCAGACAAGGCCATAATTCAAATCAACCTAACTAAATTGCTATCCCTCTTTTTGCTCCCGCTGCAACAAGAGGCAGGTGTGAGATCTAGTACACAAGGCTCAAACAACCAGTTTTCAAATTAACAACACAACAAAATAGAAACAATTATTAATCAGCAATAATAATGACAACTAGAATGGTCCCCTTGAAATCGCTTGGACCGAAAACATACTTCTGAGGAAGCAAATGAGGTCATTCATTTTTCCCGGCGATATTTTCGCGGAATCCGAAGCTGCTTATATTTGCGACCCTGCTTATCCGTGTAGCGGCGGTACAATAAGCCAGATTCCTTGCCAAATGAAACCCCTTTTTTTTTCACTCCCCGTTTGACGCTCTTCCTCAGATCGGCTAGTGAACAATCTTCCTGTTGTTCGCGAATCCGAGTTTCCCTTTCAACTGCAGCCTGCTCCTGCCAGCTGGCGGAAACCGGAGCGAGTGTGGAGCCCGCGTCGCCTAATTGCGGCGTCGCGTCTCTATCGCGGCTAGCACTGCACGCGTCACTCCCACTCACCTCAAGGACCCGCTCGCCTAGGCCAGCCTCCGAGCTCTGCCTCTCCCGTGACTGCTCGCCACTCAAGTTACCCTGATCGGTCCCTGTACCGCACCGCTGTTCGCTCACCGACGCTAAGTCAAGTTCCCTCGACAGCGGGCGCGCTTTGGATCGCGTGGGGGCCATGTACGCCACGTCGGCAAAGAATGATTTGCCGTGATCCCTCAGCAGCTGCTCCGAGCTATTTGAGAAGAGGTAGGAAAATTGCTCCGGGAGGGCGGCTGACACAGCGGCTTCGGTGTTAAGTTTCCCAAACTCTCCTTCAATGATAACCGTTGCGATCGGTAAACAGACACTCTCCTTCTCGGCCACTTGCCGTATCCTAACGCACTCTCCCGTAAAATCACTCGAGGAGACGAAAGACGGGTGAACAACGTCCATAGTTGCTGCAGAGTCCCGAAGTGCACGGCACTTCTTGCCGTTTACCTTAATTTCCTGCACATAGGGCTCCAATAGACGTATGTTTTTGTGAGTTTCCTGTATCGTTGCAAAAGCAATTCTCTCTGGGCAGCTTGCAGCGATGTGCCCTTGCTTTTTGCAATTGTAGCAGGTTAACGGTTTCCGTTTTTCAAAAGAACGCGTCATTTCGTTTCGCTGTTTCGGACCATCGTCATCATTCTGAGATGCATTCTGTCCTTCCCTTACAGTTTCTTTGGTAAGGGATTCGTCGTCCCGAAACTCGCGACGCGTGATTTGCTTCCGTTCGCCGGGCTTCCCGGAAAACCCATCTCTTCTATCAGCTTTTTCTACGCGCACTGCCTTGCTGTGCAAGCTGCGGCGGGTGTAATACTCTTCCGCTAACTCTGCTGCCTTGTTTAGCTTAACCTCCTTTAGCCTATCTTGCAGCCAGAGCCGGACATCCTCATCAATGCAACGGTAGAACTGCTCCAACGCGATGCATTCGACAATTTTGTCGCGGTCGTCGTAAACCTCTTCGCCCTTCAGCCATTCCACCAGGTCGGCTTTTAGACGAAACGCGAAGTCAACATTCGACTCCTTACCCTTTTTTGCATACCGGAACCTCTGCCGGAAAGCTTCGGGCGACAATTTGTACTTCCGCAGTAGCGCTTCCTTCACATCACTGTAGCTCTCAAACGCCTCTTTCGATAAGCAAGTTATTACGTCTGATGCCTCCCCAGGAAGCAAGGCTAACAGATTCTGTGCCCAAAGGGATCGCTCAATGCTATTCCGTTCGCACACGTGCTCAAATTTCACGAGGTATTTGGCCATATCCTCTCCGACGACAAAGGGTGGAAGTTGATCGCGTATTCTTGGAACATTAGAAGTGAGACTAGGCGCTGGCGAGCTATTTCGGGTCTCTAACTCTTTCATTTTAAGCTCGTGCTCACGAATCTCTCTCCTTTCCTCCACGCAACGTTCCTTCTCCCTCTTTTCCTCCTCGCGACGTTGCTGTTCTCTCCTTTCCTCCTTTTCCTCCTCGCGACGTTGCTGTTCTCTCCTTTCCTCCTTTTCCTCCTCGCGACGTTGCTGTTCTCTCCTTTCCCGCTCGCAACGTTCCTTCTCCTCCCTTTCCCGACGTTCATTGATATCCGCCCAGGCCTCTGCGGCTTCCTCCGCCGTTACGTCCCCAGTCCTCATGACCTCAAGGATCGCATTCTTTCTTTTGGTCGAGCCCAACTCAATGCCCAACTCCTCACAAATTTCGAGAAGTTCCTTCACCTTGTACTTCTCCATTGTTCACACTGTCCTCCTGCTGTTTACCCTTTTTGAATATACCTGCCGTACGCTACTATAACACTACTAGTAAGACATATGCAAGTATTTCACACACTGCCCTGTTTACCCCCTCAGCATCCCCTGGTTTTCAAAACACTCTTACTAGGCTTGAAACACACAAGGTTATCACAATGCAACACCAAATCCTTCCCTAAGCTACTATAACCTGTGTCAGAGAAAGTCTGGTGTTTGAGGTAAACTTCAGGCACTCACCGCGCCGAGGTAGCTGATGCCGGTCAATCCCGTAGCTGCCATCCAGTGTTACGACATCCAACCGGTGCCAGTAGTGTTACGAACTTTCACCGCTGCACCCCGATTACGGCTTTGTGGTCCCGTAGCGCTCGTCACCCGTTTCGTGACAGAGCGTTGGTAGCGAAGACTCCGAGCCTGGCGTCGATGAGAATAACAAAAGGGACTTTATACATTATATACAGGTTATCATACAGGACATGAACGGGTCGGCACTGGGGCCGAGTGCTCACAACAAACGCGACTGTTCTCGCACGACGACGTCCGGCGAAAACGCGTGACACATCTCCCCCCAGTCGGGAGCGACACTCTCTCCCGGTGGGACGGCGGATCCTGTTTTTCAGGCAGCGCGTTGCTGCTTTTATAATCCCCGAGGAACCATTGTCACTCAAACGGCCCAATACAAAGTCAGCACACGACGGTCGTCCGAGGGGTCCAACCAGCGACCGCGCTGGCCACCCGGTTCAAAGTTCGCGCGCGCGGTGACCTCCAGGCAAAGGGAGGTGCGGCGCCGGGCTGTCTGGCACACGCTGACACGTCCAAACTTGCGGCTCGCCGAGGCTTCTCCCGCACGTTGCCTGACGGCTCAGCATCTTGACTTGTGAAGGGAGAATTAGGGCGCTCGCAGGATAGATTCTGCATCTTGCAGATTCGGAATCCAGGCTTGTGGTAATGGCACAACAGTGCGGAGGAGTAGCCTACTGTTCACAAGACGAAGCCTGTCATTGAGAACAAAGACGAGCTTCATGCGAAAGAGGACAAAATGATTGCCTTTGATTTGTTGCCTTCAGCCTTTGCTGAACCAAACGTGTAGACAGCGCTGATGTGAACAGCCGTCCTAAGTTACAACCTGCTTCTTTCACAAGGCAAAACAAGCGCCTGTGTTATGTAGCTCGTACCTCTACGACAAGTTGTCGAAGGCGCGAACCTATAGCTGCAACGAGTATTCAAAGTCAGCGGTAGCTCCGTTTCGTTCACAAGCAGAACTCACAAACGCAAAGGGAACTCACATGCCCAACGTCCCCAAATTTACGCCAAAATCTCCCTACTGCGCAGTTTGACATGAAGCCTTTTCAGATTCAACAAGCTTGCATGCCGGAAAATCGTATTTTATTGTTGGAAGCAGTCTTTGATGCACTGTTTGGACAAGATGAGAGATCTATATTATATACGCAAATCAGTAGTGGAAACAAGTTTTATGGCGCCAGGCAGTTACGAGCTTGTTATCGGAATATTTCTAAAGTGTCATGGTTCCCTGTTACAACACGCTAACTCAAAACATTACTGCTCATTTTAACATCGCGCTCGAAGCCTCGGAAACGGAAATAAAGATTAGGCTTAATTTACCTGCTAGCAGAATCAGTGAAAACGGCGCACAGCGGAGTTCAAGTGTATATAAACACCAATCTAGAGCACTGCTTATGTGGAGCATTAGTTCCGTTGTGTACAGCTGCGGTTGCTAGATTATGTGAAGGGGACGTTGTAATGGAGCTGCTTAGCAAAGCATTGACTTGGGATTGCTCATCGTGTATGTGCATACGATGCACATACGTGCATCCACATAGGTCCTTTCGATAAAGAAAAGCATAAAACACATCTGTTGTAAACATGATAGACGATAAGGCGGTCGTTAACAATGGCAAGCAGAGAATGATTGATGACGACATCCGCTTGTAGCAAGGGGGAGTGACGTCAATACCTATATAAAAGATAAAATGCGAGTTTGTGGCAGCACCACTTACACAGGACACGACGTCACTACATTACACATACACGCATATATAAAAAAGGCCCACCTATTAAGACATTGAATTAGTGTTATGACAGTGCTATGGGAATGTTACGTAGCACGGGTGAGTGAGAGCGCTTGTGGGAGCCAGTTAGTACGCCCGACGACAAAAGTTTACGGAACATGGAATCTCCGCAAACGTTCGATTCTCGAGCAGCCAATAGCAGTAGCCAGTAAAACTGTATGCGACAATGTAGTTAGCATATCCTAATCGAGGCCCGAAGCTCGAATACTAGACTGCGTTCTGAGGTTGCGGAGATATTCAGCTTTTTCTCAGTTCTCGTGCCCTGTAATATTATGTCGCCGGGTGTACCTATACGCCAAGGGCAAAACTACTAAACGGGCAAATTTATAGCGTTTTATTAAACGCTTCCTAAATGTTTCGTTTTACATAGATTCAAACAGATGCGTTGGATCTGAATTTTTTTAAATATTCATGCTAGGTATGATTCGAAACTTCTTTTATGCTAACATGCCTGTCTTTTATTATATATGCATATATATCCATTTATACCGTTCCCTCGCAGACGGGGCTCTAGTTCGCAACTATGGTGTTACTCTACATATTTTCAACAGCCAGTGTCAGGCACAAGTATTCGGAATATGAAGCCCGTCAGCATGCCTTAGATTCTATATACCTCGCGCAGGCCGACGCTGCTGCGGCGATTCAGGAAGCGAACACCGCGCGCGCTGTAAAAAAAAAATAAGTATAAAATAAAAGCGAGTAAATAAGAGGCTCACGCAAAGGCAGAGACATATGGGCGGCCCGTGTTTCTGATTTACAAGGTGCTTACGGCCAGGGGTCGCTGGCGGAAGCGAGCCGGAGCGCCATTCGCACCCCCGCCGCTGTGTGGATGGGCAGGCGGCCTCTTCACTGCATTGCCTCCGCCGCCTAGAGCCTGGACGCTAACGAACCGTAAAACGCGCCTCCCCGCGCACGCCAACCCCCTCTCCCCGCCACTTTTTCTCTCCCGTGCGTCGTAAAGCGAAAGCGCGCGTTGGCAGACCCAGTCACAAGTGGAAGAGCAGCGGCGGCATCTACGAAAGAGATGGCCACGCAAAAACCAAGGGGTTGTGCCTATTTCTCTCGCCCCCGACTTTATTTGATGCGTGTGCCTGTTTGCGTGCGCGCTTGCATGTGTGTGTTGTGCGTCCTCCCCTCCTCCATCGCCCTTGCGAACAGCGTCCCCTTCGTCGGTATCTCGCTCGAGAGGCCAGAAAAAGACAGCGCTCGTAAACAATTCACTTGGGCCTTCGTCGCCGTTTCTGCCTGGATTTGGGTCTCGTCTTTGTTCTTTCTGAGGTTGCTCGTAAGGCTTCTCTCATTCGCGCCTCACACGCTCTCACTTGCGGTCCAGACGACAACTGTAAGGACAGCCGAGACAAGCTTCCAGAGCGTGGAGGACGAAACAGCCGAAAAGACAGCCAGTCGGACGGACGCGTCTTTGTTTAATGATGTTCAACAGGTTCGCGCAGCGGAGCGTTCCGGCGCATGGGAATCCACGTGCGTAGACTCCTGTTTCACCTCCGTGCTAATCTTTTTGTTTGTTTGTTTGTTTGTTTGTTTGTGCTGCTTCAGTTTCAACAAAGAAACAAAACGTTGTTATGCGCATAGGATGTCAGTAAGCTGTGACTACGTTGAAGACGTAGCATATCCAGGATCAATAACGTCAAGTTCGCAAAAGCTCTCGCGGACGTTCCGTCATCGTGTGAATCGCAGAAAAGGCCAAGCTGCCTGAAATGGGAAACGAATGCGCTTCTGAAGCACGACAATTGTGTCAACTGCTCCTGCTTTTGCAGTCTGTACGTGAACTTGACGAGAAGAAAACTTTGAATGCAAAGGCTGACAATAATCTTGCTTTTGCACAGTTTCTTCCCCGCAACCTATATACTTTCTCAAGGACGACAGGGACAGTGTCGTGTCATGGAGAGGCTTACCCGTCTTTCTTTGCCTCTTCAACAGACGAGTTCAACAGAGGAGTTCTATAGCGATGTTCTTGGAGATGCGAATAAAAGCTAGGTACTGTTTGTGGGCATCAAGGCAAAAGCTGACAGCAGAGATTATTATTGTTATTGGCGAAATGGAGAAAATGAATAATAAATAAGCAGTTAAAATTTCTGTCAACGCTTCCTTGCGTATAGGGATAAAGAAAGAAAAAGTAAAACATGGAGGTGAACCCATGCCTTCTGAACCATACAGCTTGTTATGTCGCATAAAATACCACCTGGCGCTCTTTATGTGCGTGTGCGTGCGTGCGTGTGTGTGTGTGTGTGTGTGTGTGTGTGTGTGTGTGTGCGTGTGTGTGCGTGTGTGTGTGTGTGCGCGCGTGTGTGTGTGTGTGTGTGTGTGTGTGTGTGTGTGTGTGTGTGTGTGTGTGTGTGCGCGTGTGTGTGTGTGTGTGTTGCACAAAAAACGTATATGAACAAATATTTACAAGTAAGGCGAACAGCACAGGAGTCACGGCAGCCAAGATGGTGAGGAGGAACATCTACCTCTTCTTCGTCGATACCAGCCTAATGCGACAGGCTCCTTCTGTCTCACAGCATTACCCCCCGGGCGAAAATACTCGCACCATCCATGTAGGCTAGAGTACAGGATGAACGGAAGGGTCATACAGTTTTAGCCGAGCAACGTGAACTACATCAGTCTGGACGGGAGCAGATGGTAACATTGGCTTTGCTGGTGCAATCTCATACGTCACGTCGGTAACCTGGCGCCGAACGTGATAAGGACCTTTGTAGCGGGGTAGAAGCTTCGCTGATAGACCAACTCGTCAAGTTGGCGACCAGAGAAGCACTAAGGGTCCTGGAGCGTAATGTACATCCTTAAGACGGCAATCATAACGCAACTTCTGTGATGCCTGCAAATCTTAAGGCGGTCACACGCGATATGACGCACAGCGTTCGCCCGTACGATGACATCTTGCGCGGGCTCCAATGGTTGTTGCGGGGTGGATGGGAGTAATGTATCCATGGGGAGCGTCGGTTCACGACCAAAAAGAAGATAAAACGGTGAACAACCTGTAGAATTGTGGCGTGACGTGTTATAAGCGAATGTAACAAAGGGTAATGTAACATCCCAGTCGCGGTGGTCGGCGCCTACATACATGGAAAGCACGTCGGTTATGGTGCAATTCAGTCATTCGATCACACCGTTTGTCTGAGGATAATAAGCGCTGGTGACCTTGTGTTTTAGTGGAGGAGGTCATCGATGATACGGGATTAGAAGTAAGGACTACGATCGGTCGATCGGTGAGCAGCCGACGAGGAGCTCCGTGATGCAGAATCACATCGCGAAGGAAGTTGGCAATATCGGTAGCACAGCTGATTGGAAGAGCGCATGTAATATATAGCGTAGCGCGTGGCATAGTCTGTCGCGACAGTGACCCATTTGTTCCCTGATGCTGGTGTAAGGAAAGGTCGGATCAGATCGAGGCCGACGCGACTACTGGGACGTCGGTAGGCTGAAGAAGGACGGCCGGCTGGAAGCGTCGGTGGCCTCCTGCGTCGTTGACACAGTTCGCAGCTGCCAACGTACTTTTACACGGAACTATAAATCCGAGGCCAAAAGAAACGACACCGTACGCCGTTTCTCGCCTGCTGATGGGCTGCTGTGGTTTCGTCGTGAAGCTGCTGGAGGACAGTAGAACGCATGTGGGAGGACACCACCAGCAAGTGCTCAGGGCCTTCGGGGTATGCATAGTGTGGCAGTATAAAGTTCTACTATGTAAGGTAAACATCAGGCGCGACTCGTAAGAGGCCCCTGAGCTGAGACGGCTGATGATGAAACGTAATGCCGAATCACGCCGCTGTTCATCGCCGACAAGAAGAAAGACCGAGATAGAAAGAACACAGACATCGGTGTGAGAATTGGTGTTGTCGGGTGGATCAACGGGATATCAGGACCGGCAGTCCACGTTCTGCTGTAATTGGCCAGACTTGCGCACGACGGAAAACGAATATTCTTGTAACCGCAAAGCCTAGCGTCCAAAACTGCCTGTAGGATCTTTCAGTGAAGAAGGCCAGCAGAACGCATGGTTGGCAGTCATACCGTGAATGGACGGCAAAAGAGGTACGGCCGACATTTGGAAATGGCTCAAACAAAGGCAAAACATTCACGCTCAGTAATTGAGTAATTGCGTTCCGGCGCAGAGAGCAGGTGGCTAGACTACTCTATGACGCAGACACGACCACGTTGGTGCTGGGCAAGGATGGCTACGATTCCGTATCCACTAGCGTCCGTCCGAACTTCCGTAGGAGCAGAAGGGTCGAAGTGCGCCAATAGAGAAGTCGTGAGAAGGCGGATAAGCGCAGAAAAAGTAGGAGATTTTCCACGGTCACATAAGATAGCCTTGTCTTTCTTTGAAAGTTCCATGAGTGGATAGGCACTGCCAGCGAAATTTTTCACAAACCGACGGAAGTAAGAACATAAGCCAGTGTAGGAGCGAACGTTTTTGCTAAAGGAAGGTACGAGGAAATGCTTCACGGCGCGCATTTTTTCAGGGTCAGGTCGGTTTCCTGCATCGTTAACAAGGTGACCGAGCACTGTTATTTCACGACGATCAAAATGCCACTTGGATGAGTTGAGTTGAAGACCGGTACTACGGAACACTTGGAGAATGGCCGACAGGTGCTGAATATGGCTGGAAAATGTCGCTGAAAAAACAATAATGTCATCCAGGTAACATAAGCAGGTCGACCATCAGAAGCCTCGAACGAGCGAATCCATCATGCGCTCAAATGTGGCTTGCGCATCGCATAGACTGAAGGGCATAACCTTAAACTGGTATAACCCGTCAGGTGTCACAAATGCAGTCTTCTCGCGGTCTATAGGATCTACGGCAACCTGCCAATAGCCACACCGTAGATCGATGGATGAAAAATAACTCGCGCCGTGGAGGCAGTAGAGGGCGCCATCTATGCGAGGCAACGCATATACGTCCTTCTCAGTGATCTTGTTCAGGTGTCTGTAATCAACACAGAAACGCTAGGTGCCGTCTTTTTTCTTGATGAGCACAACTGGAGATGCTCATGAGCTAGTCGAAAGTTATATAATGTATTTTTCTGCCATCTTGTGGACTTCTTTATGTATTATCGCCCCTTCAGTAGCAGAAACGCGATACGGACGACGGTGAATAGGATTTGTGTCACCGGTGTCGATTCGATGCATGACAGCCGTTGTCTGGCCAAGCGAGCGGTTGTCGAAGTCAACAACATCCCGATTCCTCGCTAACACACGGCAAAGTTCCAGCGTGTGCAGGTGCAAGATCCGCGGCTATAATTTTGTCGAATTCGCTGGTGGGCAAGTTAATGGATCCTGCTGCGCACGTGTTAGCGACTTCAGGTGTTAGCGTGGAGATATGGCAGTCGTTTAGGGATGACAACGTTAGAAGCGCCGTTCCGGAAGGTAGAACATTGGCGGATAAGCCGAAGTTTAGCACCGGCAGATAGGCTTCATTGCTGACAATTTCGAGAACCGTGTGTGGTAGGGTCACATTTTGTACCGAGACCACGTCAATAATAGGGGTTGCAACGTAATGCCCGTCAGCGCCAGAAGGAGAGGGCGTCAAAAGTACATAATTAGTGGATCGGGGCGGCAATCGCACGAACTATAAGAGTACACAACTGCGTAGGCCTAGCAGCAAGATTCTCGGGGACAGAAAGAAGTTCAAGTTGAAGAACACCGGCGCCACAGTCGATGAGCGCTGAATGTGTGGACAAAGGGTCATTGCCAAAGTTCACGTCGTATAGGGACTGCTCAAGCACAAGAAACAAAACACTTCTCCGATGGCCGGATATAGTGCCACCGGCAGTACATGTTCCAACAACGGCAGGTGCGCTTCCATCGGTGACTCTCACAGCACGTTGGACGGCAAGTGTCAGGACTTTCTTCAGCTTCTGACGAAGACTAGCACTCATCACCGAGGTCTGCGCATCGGTGTAAATAATTAAGGGCTGTAATAACACCGTCGACTTGGACTTCGAACAAACTAGAACGGGTAGAGACAGTCAGACGAGGATCTAGAAACCGGGTCAAGAATGCAGCGTCACCTCCGGGGCACTGCACTCGTTAGTTTTCCGGTGCGTAGCGTCCAGGGTTGGCAGGCGACGGAATACGGTGGACTTGCGATGAAGGGAACGGGCGGGCTTGCGGCGAGCGAGATCGGCGGTCGCGCGGTGATGGTGACCTGCTACGTAAACACGTTGGTGCTAGTGTCTACATCGGACGTGTCAGTCGGTAGAGAGCGCGACGGTGTTCTACGGGAGTAACCTTCAGGACGAGGGTTCTGGGGGCTCCAGCCAGTCGGCGACGTCCGACGGCTCCAGCCGTGCCGCGCAGTATGCCCAACTCGAGAGCACGCGTAACATATTGGGCGATCATCCGGCGTCCTCCACACAGCGGGATTGCGGTATCGCGGGTGAAATGACTGGTCCCTCGGTGTGATTGGTGGAACTGATGGTGTTACTGGTGTGACTGGTGAAACGCGCACGGTGCAGACAGAGGAGAGTCCCAAATTAGCGACCTCCTGTAGAGCCATGGCTTGAATCAAGGAAGCCATAGGCTGGTTGGCAGTCGAGACATCGGGCGCGAGAGGGGCTGGTGACATTGCCTCTATTTTAAGACGAACGATATGTGTCAGTGTCCGAAGTAGGCGATGGTAAAGTCAGTGGCGGGTCTTCGCATGATGGCGGTGCGACAGTATTAGGGAGCCTGGTGAATTGGTGGGTGATATGGTGGGATTTTGATTGTTCGAATCGCCGACACTCTTCTACAATGGCATCCGCGGTAGCACAGTTCGCGAATACTAACAGGTTGAATGCGTCGTCGGCAATAGTTTTGAGTATGTGCCCGATCTTGTCCGTTTCGGACATGTTACCGTCAACTTCGCGACAAAGCGCTAGAATATCATGAATATACGAAATGTATGATTCAGTGGATGACTGCGCGCGAAGGCCACGTTCTTTTTTAGCTGCTAGCTGACGACCAAAGGGCTTGCCGAACAAGTCATTCAGTATTTCTTTGCATAGATCCCAGCTGGTGAGATCGTGCTCAAGCGTGTCGTAACGGGTGCGTGCGGTTCCCTTAAGATAAAATACCACATTTGCCAGCATAATCGCATCGTCCCACCTATTCTGCTTGATGACACGTTCATACCATGAAATCTAATCCTCATCGTCCACGTCATCCGCGATGGCAGGTATGCTGAGATGCATTAGGTATATTTCCTATCATCGAGGTGCCGCGAAAAACAAAAGTGGTAATTGAGAATTCGGTGACGCGCACGAGATTCGCAGCGTTATTTTATATTATCTCAACACTTGTTACTGCTGGGATACGAAGGGTTAACCAAGTTGCACCTGGTTTGGTACCCTGCACTAGAGGAGGGCGAAGGCAGAAAAAGGAAAGCAAAGGCAAACCAGGTGGCATGCGCGCACATGCATATTATCATTGACTTTTTTTTCCATGGAATACATTGGTCTCGTTTTTCAGAAACGAGTAGCTTGACATTATGTTAGAGATCACTGAATAGCTCAGGAATCGGAAAAAAGTCTGAACTGTCGTCGCCTGTGCTGAAACAACTGTCTCTGCTTCTTCTGCACGAGAGGTACGCGGACAGGGAACACATTTATACTGATGGTTCCACAAACATCGAGTGTTCGTCCGGTGCTGTGGTTGTCCCAGCAAAAGCTATTACCATCAGCTTTAGGACTGACCACCCAACAACATCGACATCTGCTGAACTAGCTGCTCTTCGCGCTGCACGTCGTGTCGTCAATCGGGAGCCACCTCGACAACGGTCAATCTTCAGCGATTCAAAGGCAGCCCTACAATCTGTACTATCAGCTCTGCATCGCGGGCCATTCGAACAGCTCGTATTCGATATTAGATGCCTACTCCATACATCACAGGAGAAAGGACACCACGTGACGTTTCAGTGGCTGCCAAGTCACTGCGGCGTCAGTGGAAATGAAGACGCCGATAATGCCGCTCGGGCAGCTCTTGAAGACGCACAAAAAGAGGCCATACCGCTGTCACGATCCGACGCAGCTAGCAGACTTCGAGTGCTTGCACGGGAGATCACGCTATCTCTATGGTGCACACCAAACAGCCAGACCACCCAGAGCAACCGTCAATACCACCTGCCCTCTTTGATGCATCTCTATACGCCAACTGGACTCCGTCGAAGAGAGGCGACTCTGCTTTATCGCTTATGGCTAGGGGTGGCTTTCACTAAATCTTACTCCTTCCGCATTGGAATGGCCGACAACGCTCTCTGTAATGCCTGTCTTTGCGAGGAGACGCTGGAACATGTTCTGTGCGACTGTCCTGAATATAATGTTCAGCGACAGTCCCTGGCATCTGTTCTAGCGCGCCTTGACAGTAGACTATTGTCCCTCGACACGATTTTCACATGCCGCCGACAGAAGACATCGCAGGTGAAGGCGACAAAGGGACTACTTTGGTTTTTGAAAGAGACGGGATTGGACAAGCGGCTGTGAGAGTGATGTCGCGTACCATGCCAGATTGATGGACTCCAACGGACGATGTGTGTGTGCTGTGCTATGTGCTCTTTCTCCCTCTCCCCCTTCCCCATCTTTAATCTCCCCATCCCTCTCCCATGTGTAGGGTAGCAAACCGGTTAAGCTAAACTGGTTAACCTCCCTACCTTTCCTTCTCCACTTTTTCCTTCCTTCCTTCCTTCCTTCCATCACTGAATAGCTCGTGTGCTAGTTGGAACAGCCACTGGACTAGAAAATGTTGCCCTGGAAGACTAGCGTGGGTCGTAAAACCTTTCTCTCATACAGGATGATGTTCCGTCTTGTTTTCGTCTTCCTTAAAGACTTTGTAGGTATTGCGTACCATAGCAACGACCTGATAATGAGGCACGCCGTAGTGTGGAACTCCGGAAATTTCGACAACCTGGGGTTCTTTAACGTGCACCTAAATCTAAGTACACGGGTGTTTTCGCATTTCGCCCCCATCGAAATGCGGCCGCCGTGGCCGGGATTCGATCCCGCGGCCTCGTGCTCAGCAGCCCAACACCATAGCCACTCAGCAACCACGGCGGGTAGCAGGTCTTCTTCTCTCTTGACTTAAAGAAAACAAATTCCCCGTGTATTTTGTTTTGTCGGAAAGGATAATGAATGGGAATTACTAGCGTATTAAGTTTCCTGCACTTGAGATTTATTATTTTTTTTCAGAACACAGAACATCTCACAACGCATTCATTCTATACTTCAAGCCGGCATAGGAATGACGAAGAATATAAAGAGAGGTAGAATAAAATTGGGGTCGATGACATCGATGTGAGCCAAACTGCAATCGATTAAGTAGTTATGCACATGTCTAACTTGAACGTTTCCACGTTACTTGGTGCGAATGCAGCAATCAATAACGCAAACTGAGCGAAACGCCGTACAATAACCCTCATACACGGGAAACTATCACAAAACCAAGGCATTTCGAACTTTATAATCTAAGTACTCTTAATGAGCGGTACGTTTAACTGTAGCCACTAATTAACGCAAAAAATTTAGTTACGACTGCATTTCGAGGGCATCCTCTTTGTCCAAAATAAAATTGATAAAAGGGACTTAGGTGTCTGGGAAACGACTGGCATCTTCCTGGCTCTCAAACATCGCGCTTAGACGAGCCTCTTGAGGGCTCTGCAAAGGGCAGACCTCTCCTAAAGTGGCTTTTTTACGAGGCCCCCTACCGCCCTAACTGCCAATTGTGGTGTCCCATAAGCGCTAAAAAGTACGGTCTCTTGAGCTGTTTTAAGCCGCCGTTCGTAACTTGCCAGTGCGTTACTTTTCTTCCCGCTTCGGAAAGAACTGCCCGCGTTGAGTGTCTTAGAGAAAAAAAGCACCAAAGCTTCAGGGACACTTCTGTGCTTAGAACTTGTACATTTAAAGAAACGAAAAAAGGAGAGGGGATAGCAAGACTACTGAAGATTGTTTCTCGGTAGGTTAGAGAAAACGCAAGCTTCTGTAGGCGTCATTGTCCATGCATGAGCACATTTTGTAACGTTTGAAGAAGGTTACACATGTGGTGCTTGGAAGCGCTATCTCGGGTATATATAACCACGACATAGTGGTTGCAAATCATTCCCTAATAGAACCAAATGGTTGAATAAAACGAACGTCGATTATCGCGTCTTTAGTACTTAACTATGTGCATGCATGTGTGTATTTGGTGAAGTTATCATGGCAGTATCTGTAATGTTCCGTCAACAAAAAAATACTATACTGATGCTGAAGAGAAAGGAAGGAAGTTCGAGGTCAACTGTAGTGATGCAAAACTTTACGTAAACCAACTATCGATAATATCGATAATTGTTTCAAATATGGATAGTACTACGAATTTCATGACCACAGTTAAGTATTGGCAGTACTGTCAATAGTTTTGACATTTTTGGCCAGTGGTATTTCAAGAACTTTTGCGATAACGTACCCCCAGTTACACTCCATAAAGCTTCTTGCTGGGCTAGTTAGTTCATTATGCTTAGAAAAGGGTTACAGCGCAAAAACATGGACATGCGTCACGGATAAACTTCCAACTGAAAGTAGCGCAGTTGAAAGTGTGCGCTTTCTCATTTTTCTACCCCATGTGGTCCCTTGCCTCTTTTTTTCTATTTTTGCGCAGTGCCCACGTGACGTCACTGCACTAACTCTTTAAAACTAACATGCCGAGGATGACGAGGCCGCCTTTGATGAAGATAGGTCCTCCTATCGAAACGTTGGCCAGCTTTTCTGAGGCACCTTATCACTGTTTAAAACCTTTACAAGACAGCGTGCTATTCCATCTGTCAGCCCCTTTCTTGATTTTGGTTTTCCCTAAACAGTAACACTCAGTTAATGCAAATGACAGCGATGAAATGTCGATAAGTTTAAGTTGCAGTGCTTATGTGTGGACTTCTTGTGACGTTACATTATCGATAGTACATGATCGATAGTACCATCGACGGTGCGATAATGACTCAGCTATCGATAGTACTATTGACAATCAGGAGAGGGTGCCACAACCCTCACCTGATTTCTACGGTAATATGGTTGCGCGTATAGAAATTTTCAATGCGAATCCAGTGCCTCTTCTTGTTCTGTTTGACAATCTAACGCGCCTGGAAATAACAATCAGAACACAATACTGCCACGCGTACCATCCTTTCCTTTTTTTTCTTGCTGTAACGGCTTTCAGCGAATGATCGTTGTTGCCAGGTCATCGATCTCCTTCACATAAGACACGCTTTCTGTGCCGGAAACATCGGCAACGTTGTCGCAGATTTCGTAGCAAAACAGGAGTGTGTAACCAGATTACATGCACCACATGAACAGTATTGTAAATATCAAATTTATGGAAGGACTATCCACTGCTCTATAATCTACAGTGACGTATGCATCGATACGGGACCGGCGGTGCATTTCTCGACATTGTCAAATCCCACCATATCGTCGAATATCGCCATCTTGTCAGCTCCGATTGGCCCACTGGGAAGCTACGGCCTCTCTGATTGGCTAAAAACGCCATCATGGCGCAATTTGACAGCGACTAGAATAGCATCCCGGCTTGAGCCGCAAGTTCTGCATTCGCCTAACGCCGGTTGTTCTCGCTCGACCCTACTGATTTTGTCATTTGCTTACTTTCTGGGTGAAATTGGGCTTTCATTCTTCATTCGTTCCATTTGCTAGTGTCCTTGCTTTTTCATCGTCACCGCGCATCACAAGCGGAATTCAGCGGTTCGCATTCTATACAAAGTTCATGATAAGCGGTGCAATAAAGAATAGTGCCGGCGATTGACACCTCAAAAACGCTTTACGCTATAGCGTTCAAGTACACTCCCAATGTTTCACAGGCCTCATCGACGTAGACTGGGGATCATCTGTGATTTCCTTGCCTATGATGACTACATTTAAAGTTGCTTTGTAATCATTTTTATTCTTTTTTGCTCTATTTCGCTTCACTGCTACACCTATTTTTGCTCCATCTCACCGTCAATTGACGCTTCTCCATACAGAAAAGAAAAGAAAAAAATCCGATGACACTTAAGCACTTCTTACGAGTTGTGAATCCCAAGGCATTACAGTTCAATTGAAAGCCGCTGAGCGCTTTTCGGAGTTATGAACTCTTCGCGGGCAAGCGAGCGCATTGAGGTGCTTGGCGCGTTTTGATTTGGCCTTACCGAGGCGCAGTTAGAACGCAGTAGAAAGATTTCGCGGACAAGGAACACGCGCATAACACATGCTTCCGAGAGCGAGAGCGATGGTGACGTGGCGTCGCGGCGATTCCTTCTCCCCTCACGCAATCCGTAGCGCGCTAGCACTGCGGCAGATGTCCCCTTTCGCCCGCTCTGCTTTGTCGAGGCGCGTTCGTGACGTGGCGTCGCACCCAATCGTTTCGCTGCTCCAATCGACAGACGCCGGCTTTTTCGCTCACCGAGCCATTTGACGGTTTCGCATCAAATTTAATTTTTAATGTAGGAGCTGCACCACAGTAGAGTACAGCCATTTAACGTTAACGGGCAGTACCCAAAATTCCAACACAAAGCGCTGCTACCGCGGACACCACGCGTGCATCTTAGCTGCAAAGGATTAATGCGCCGGTTTTCTTACACGGAGGAACTCTGTTCGAATCCTATAGTAGCGTGAACACGTCGTTCTTCTTTTTTTCATTTGCTCAAGTGTCTTCCGCGAAACCATCGTGACCACAACGTAACCCTCAGTCAGAGTTTACACGTGGCAGTCCTAGAATTGTATCCAATTAAATGTAAAGACACATGCAGTGCTTAATAAAAAAGAAATAGAGGTAACCCTGTAACCAGCCTAGATGCTCTGTAAACAATTTTAAACACAAAAAAAAATGTTTCTGAACCGAATTCACTCTGCCTCGTACCTTAATCGTGAATCGCTGAACAGAGTAGACATGACGGAGAACACGATAGAGTTATTTGTTCATTTGTTCTTGCTTGCTTCGCGTTTCAGTCTGCTTTGTTTTCTGGCTTACGAAGGAAAGGTTTTCTAAGTTATCCTACATGCATGTCGCACACTGTGTAAATCTCTGGCGACCTAATTTAAATACTTAAGACACGAGGCCGCTCCGTTCAAGAGAGAGAAGAAAGGTATATTATACTGAGAGTTATACGCTGTGCGCCGGTAGCGTGCTCATTCAAGACACAATCGCTCATTAAATTACATGTCTCCTCACCGTCGCATTTGAAAAGTTACGGCCGTAATCCCTTCCTACCGACGAGTAAGCCCTTTTTCTGTGCCATCGTGTCACCTTGTCTGTGGGGCTCAAGCGAGTGCCGTGCAAGACACTCGACCGCGCCAACCGCGTCTTTCATTCCCTAACGACGCACTTCCTCTGCTTCGCTTACTCGGCACATCGCCGCCAGCAACATCAAAATAAAACGGGCCAGTCAAATAAAGACCGTTAAGGAGATTCTCCGGCATCCGAACTGGTGCACCCGCGCGCGCCACTGTTTCAAGCGGGGCGCGCTTCCTGCTCCGGCTCTGGCGCGAAGTCTGGTTCCGGCCGACTAGGTCCGTAGCGGCTGGCAGAGCAAGAACGTGGGGCCCTCAAAAGCTCATTTGTAAAATCACCTCGCGGCGACTTGCAGGGGATCTCGCAGAGATTTGCTTGTTTCATCGTTTTTTTTTCATTTTCTTCTATTATTTCACTTTCTTTCCTTTGTCTGTCTGTCTGTCTGCCTGCCTGTCTCCTTTCTTTCTTTCTTTCTTTCTTTCTTTCTTTCTTTCTTTCTTTCTTTCTTTCTTTCTTTCTTTCTTTCTTTCTTTCTTTCTTTCTTTCTTTCGTTTTGTCTTCTGCAAGGCACCCTTTCTGGCAACCATCCTTTCTTGTCCTCTAGCTGTTTCTCTTGTTTCTCCTTCTTTCGTACGCTCGTCTGCATGAGTACAGCGCCGACAATAAGAGACACGCAC
Organism: Dermacentor albipictus; assembly: GCF_038994185.2. Lineage (NCBI taxonomy): Eukaryota > Metazoa > Arthropoda > Arachnida > Ixodida > Ixodidae > Dermacentor > Dermacentor albipictus. Next base: position 347,523,126 of record NC_091821.1, on the reverse strand, counting down.
TCCGATGTGATGAACTTGTGCCTGGGTTGCTTAATGTTACAGGAACTCCGGGAGTTGCGGGATTCTGAGCTAACCCGGGTGTGTTTCGCAGTGTAGGTTATGAGCTGATGCGAAATCAGCGCGCCAATGCAAAACACACACATCGAAGGAGGCGGCCACATTTCAGAAATATCCTTTCCGGCACAAAACCCAAGTGTTTAAGCAGTGAAGCTCGTAAATCTGTGCGTGCAAGCCTTTGTTATTTAGTGAAACAAACAAAGAAAAAAAACAATTAGGGTGTTTGACCTGTTCGCGCCCGGCTATTTTATTATCTCAAATACACTATCCAAGAAAGGAAAAAGAAAAAAGAAAAAAAGACAACAAACACTACCTACACGCACTAAGGCAAATCGCAATGACACAATCACGCGGGCCGAAGCGCAGGCAGTACAGTCTAGTTTCTGGGATAGTCACCGCATCATGATAGGTAGGATACCGACACATTTTTGCAAATGTATGTAGCTTGCAAACTTCCGCTCAGTCCACTACCGGGAAGAACAATGCGGCCCTGACACTCAGATGAAGTCCATCGATACTCATCAATACAGCAATGTGACATATTCACAGATAAGCTTGCAAAATAATTACAAGCATCTCATAATTACTCGTCCTTTTTCTGCTCTTTAGCATTTCTCGTCAGCATATTCTTCATTTTCTCACAAGAGAAAGAGAGAGAGGGGGGTGGGAGGGGAATACAGGAAGGCAGGGATGTTAACCAGTGAATAGTCTGGTTGGCTACCCTACACAGGGGGATGGGAGAAGGGGAAGAGAAAGAAGGGAGAGAGAAGGTGTAGAAAGTGTACGGACAGCACTTCAGTTAAAGTCGCTCGAGCAAATCAGAAGTTCTGAGAAAACACAAAAGTGCCTTCACTGTCTTCTGAGCCGATGATCGGTCGGGACGGTGCTCTAATATGGTCTGTTCTCTCAGAGGACAATCATCTAGTTTCCTCAATGTGTTGGACAAAGGTTGTCGTTGTGCTTGAAATTGAGGACAATGACGCAATAAGTGGTCAATGTTCTCCTCGCATCCGCAAACATCACATGCAGGAGTATCAGTCATTCCAATTAGTGCTGAGTAGGCATTCGTGAAGGCAACTCCAAGCCATAACCGACACAGAAGAGACGCTTCACGACGTTACAGACCGGCTGGAGGTCTGAGTTGAAGTGACGGGTTTAGTCTGTGCAGTCTTGTGCGCCTTGTATGTACAGTATTCTACTCTGCTAAGGAGATCGTGCGTGCTAGATTGCCAAGTCGCCTCGCCGCGTCGGTCCTTGAGAGAGGAATGGGGACGCAGCGGTCTTCTTGGTTTGACGTCCGAGCTGCCTTATCGGCGTCATCATTTCCAATAATACCACAGTGACCTGGTATCCACTGAAAAGAGATATCATGGCGTTTTTCTCTTAAGTGATGGACAAGTTCCGCGATTTCGCACGTGAGCTGATGGTCAGTTCTATGTCGGAGAAACGACTGCACACATTGCAAGGCCGGCCTTGAATCGCAGAAGACTGCCCATTTTCTAGGACTGTCAGCATTTATCACTTGAAGCGCGGCGCGAAGAGCCGCAAGCTCTGCAGCTGTAGACGTAGTGACATGGGAAGTCTTGAACCGCTTAGTTATTCTCATTGCTGGTATAAGTACAGTGCCACCGGAACTGGTTGATGTAGTTAATCCATCAGTGTAGACGTGTGTGCAGTCGCTGTATTTCTCGTACAAGAGAAGTAAAGTTAGCTGCCTGAGCGCTGATAATGGCAAGTCCGACTTTTTCTGAAGTCCTGGGATTGTAAGGTTCACTTGAGTACGGCGCATACACCATGGAGGAATGGAAGGCCTTGCCGCAGGTGTGTAACCTGACCTGAAAGAGGCACGGTGCGCGAAGGCAGTCGCACTGAATGTCACGTGGGGCCTGTCTACTGGGAGACTTGCTAGGTGGTGGGTAGGGGTCCGGGCGAAGTGTCTTATGTGCACGCGCATTGTTTCAATGCTAATGTGCGTTCTAATAGTGAAATCTTGAGCGACTGCAATAACTTCAGTCGTTGACGCACTCCGCGGTAGACCGAGACATATCTTGAGGACTTGGGCTTGGATGCTTTGGATTATATTCAGGTCAGTTCTGCAGGTGTTGGACATGACCGGTAGGCTCTACCGCAGGAATCCAATAAAGAGGACCCTGTACAGTTGCAGCATAGAGTGTATTGGCACTCCCCAGGTCTTCCCTGCAAGGTACTTAAACATATGGCAAATTCCTGTCAGGCGTTCTTTCACATAATTCACATAAGAAGTCCAGGAAAGATTTTTGTTAATGACCACCCCCCAAAATCTGTGACTCGTGCTGTACGAGATCATGTGTCTGTCGACGGATATCACGTATGGAGACATTGATTTCCTGGTAAGTGCCACCACTGTGAACTTCTCGTATGATATATTAAGTACTTGTTCTCGAAGGTAGGATGATGTTAAAGTGGCTGACTTCTGAAGCCGCGCGCGAAGCTGCAGTCGCGTCACAGCCGACGTCCAAATGCAAATGTCGTCGGCTTAGATGGAGAGCCTAACGGCGCCTGGCAGGATGTCGGCGAGTCCAATGAGTGTTAGACTGAAGAGTGTTGGGCTGAGTACTCCGCCCTGAGGCACCCCACGGTTACTGTAATGCTGGGAGGTCGGGCAATCCTCGGTAAGTACGAAAAAAAGATATCTTATGTAGATAGCTGCTTATCCAGAAAGAGACTTTGCCGCCAAGTCCTACTGCCTCTAACGCGTTGAAAATCGCTTCGTGCGTTACGTTATCGTACGCTCCTTTAACAGCTAGAAACAGGGCAGCAGATAATCTTTTGCAGGACTTCTGGTGCTCGACGTACGTCACCAAGTCGATAACGTTGTCTATGGAAGAACGGCCACGCCTGAAACCGGCCACTGCATCGGGATATACCTGGTAATGTTCGAGGTACCATTCGTGCTAGAACCATCCTCTCCATTAGTTTTCCAATGCAACTGTCGATCGCAATTGGTCGGTATGATGCAATGTCTACAGGTGACTTGCCAGGCTTAAGCAGTGGTATTAGGCGAATGGTCTTCTAATCCTGGGTAACCGTACCTGTCTGCCAGGAGCTGTTGAACAAGAGCAGGAGCACTTTCCGAGCCTCGAGCTCGTCCATGGAGAAAGGACTATCCATGCGGGGGTCGCGTGAAATCGGTGAGTGGTGGAGCATCGATGTTCCAGCGGAACTAGTTTTTCCAGCAATCCTCCTGCAGAAAGCTTCCGCTACGTCAATCTCGCTGCATTGTTGGTGAAGGGCCAAAGACTTAAAAGGGTGGCGCTGCTGAGGGGTTCCATAGAGACCACGAACAGTTCTCCATATGTGAGACAAACGTTTTCGTGGATCCGAAGATTCGCAGAATGACTTCCATCTTTGCGATGCAAGTTTGTCCATGCGACGCTGAATTTTCTTTTGAGTTCTTCTGGCCAACCTAAAGTCATGTACAGACTTCGTGCGCCTGTATCTTCGCTCTGCACGACGACGACGACGAAGCTTCTCTAGCTCAATGTCGTATTCAGTGCGTGTATACGTTCTCCGAAGCGAATGTTTCGCAGCCTCTAGGGCCCCTTTTATGATGTCCTCTACTCTAGAGGACAAGTCATCATGACAGCCGTCTTCGACAATTGACTTGAACATTGGCCAGTCGATACATTGTGTGACGCCGGCTAACCTGGAGTCCGTCAACCCTTCAATCCTAAGATAAGTGGGTAGGTGGTCACTTCCCCGCGTTTCAATATCCGGAAACCACCTGACCTTTCTAGTAAAGGAGCTTGAAACAAAGGTCAGGTCCAGGCAGCTACAGTAGGCAGTTCCACGTAGAAAGGTGGGACTGCCATTATTTAACAAGCACAGTTCTTGTTCGGAGGCAAATGACACTAATCCTTTGCCTCTCGAGTTTGTCTTAGAACTTCCCCAGAGATGGTGGTGGGCATTAAAATCTCCAGTAATCACCACAGGCTGCAGAGTCGCTGTCGTGATTCGCCGTAATCTCTCGCAGTCCAACCGACTTCAGGGCGATATGTAGGCTCCAATTGTTGTGAAAGTGAGCTTGCTTTTCTTCTTGTCAGACATACGTATTGGTTTTCTTGGTCAGGTGACACTGTATGATGGACATACGTAACTATTTTTTCCGGTTACTTGGGAGCGCTTATTCGCGCGCCGTCATGGGCACGTCTGCGCAGCAAACGCTTCCTCAGTACCTAAAACATCGGCGGTTCGTTATCGGACACGTCCATGTAGCACAAAGATTGCCCTTTGTTGCTTTGTAGAATGAAATATTTCGCACCAAAGTTGCGTCGCACCATGCTTGCGTCGATAACATTTAGTCGTTGTTCTGCGCTCCGCAGCCGTCACTTGAACGTGCGAAACATTGTTCATTACCGCAAGTGCATTGGCGTCACGATCTGCTAGCTGAACAATGCTCAGCTTTTTTTCTTCTTGAAATGACCGAAAGGGGGCGGGGTGTTTAGTCCTCTATAACCGTATCCACTACTCTCTTTTTTCGGCCATGGCGGTGGCATTTCGATGGGGGCGAAATGCGAAAACACCCATGTACTTAGATTTAGGTGCGCTTTAAAGAACCCCAGGTAGTCGAAATTTCCGGAGTCCCCCACTACGGCGTGCCTCATAATCAGAAAGTGATTTTGACACGTAAAACTCTATAATTTATTTTTTTTACTCTCTTTTTTCAAGTATAGTAGTTTATTATTAGGTAAAGACGACGACATGGTCAGGTGTGCCACCGTGGTGTCATGCCTTACAATTCCGAGACACTCTGGTCTTGACTCGGCTTACCTCACAGCGCGATCCGTAAGCTGAACAGACTTCATGCGAGAGGTAACTTGTCTCATCCATTTCTTGACATAGAAGTACGCCTAGACCATCTTGCAGCTTGAGTCCGCTAATCAATTTCTTCTTCTTTGCATTTTTCTATGTGTGCCTGGAAAATAAGTTAGGGCTCATGGTGTTAACAAAGCTATATTTACTTGTACTTACGGAGCAGGCATTTTGTGAGAAGGCTATGAGGGTTGTTGAAAAAGAATTTCATTCCCGTTCCCCTTGAGGCCCACTCACGGGGCTCAAGCAGGCTGTGGCCCTTTTGAATGAGTGTTGCCTGAAAAGGAGGTTGTCTTGGCAGTATCAAAAGCGTGGGAAGACACGCTTAGTGTTTTCTTTTCCGTCGATCTTCGTTTACTTTGCATTGTCTCTGTACGCCACGTTTAGCAATAACATGTGCTACATCTTCTGTTAAGACGTCTGTTAAACATCAACATCAACAGACATTTTAAACATCTGTAAAGACATCTTCGTCTCTAGATGGTAAATATCATTTTCGTGCGTCAAGTTCTGGTGATACTGTCGACTTTTTCCGTACTGATAACCCAAGTCTTTGTGATGTTATCAATCTAGACGTAGAATGTTTGTTATATTCACTCCCACATGACCAGTTGATAAAGTCTGTAAAGGAGCGCACACCTGAACACAATGCTGAGGCTGCTTTTATAGACAGTTGTTTAGTAATAGTTGACGCCTTTCCTAGAGCTCCTCAGCTCTAAAGGTTGGTTCTAGAGGGGCTCCGATATTAGGTGACATATATTTTCGTGTTGTAAACTGGTTGGTAGAGCGTGAAGTACTCGACCTTGTGGTTAATATTTTTTGCTATGTGGAATAATTGGTTTTGCTTACGAGGTAATCCGCGCCTTTTTTACCATGTTAACCTAATGGAGATATTCAAAGGAGGTGCTCTCGGTTTATAAATTTCATGTGTGAATTGCGCAAAGAAAATTCTTCACAGTTTCTGGATTTGCGTTTATTTCTTCAACCTGGAAATCTGGGCTTGTCCTTGGCTCATATAGACTAAAAAATAACTTTAAGTCATTCGTCCAGTCATTACAAGATTGTAAGGAACGCTATTGCTCTAAATTCTCTAGATTCCTCCATCACGAAGTCTTGCGCCCCCAGAGCTTACGATAGTTTTCAGGGCCAGTTTGGTCGCCTCAATAACGCAGGTTATCCTGCTCTTCGGCTGGAACTGCCGTAAGAAATGCTTATCAGAAAATAAAATCCCGTCTTTAAAGGGAGACTGACGTAATTGTCGAAAAGAAAAACCGCAGAAAGTTGCAACTATGTACATTGTTCACGGGCTATCTCATCGCTTCAAGAAAATTGCCCAAAGCCTTAACGTGGGCGTTGTTTCTTCTTCCAACCTAAATCTTAGAAAGGTTTGCGCCGCGATTGAGAGGAAGGAAGTTAGGATAACTAATGCTATTCGCTCTGTAAAGCATCGAAACCTTATTGTCGTTTGTGCCGCCGGCGTCGTTTGCTAGATCCCACTATCTTGCGGAAAGGCCTAAATTGGGCCCACTAACTGAGCGAATGGGCGTCTGCGTCAGCACAACAATACCGTAGAGGAAACGCCTGCCTTCCATTTCTCGTCTGCCCTCTGCCTTCCACATTCTCACGTTCGGAAGCATTTATTGTAGCAAGCTATTCGATCAAATAAAGGTCACCCTCAAGCACAGAGACAAAAAAGCTCGCGAAATTGTACAAGCCTTTCACGTACAAGAGGTACATGATGACTGGGTATCAGAACCGTCTATTTGTTACATTGTGAGACTCAAATGTTTGGTGATCGCTCTCAGGTCACTTGACGACGTGCGCATGAAAATGGCGTCTTCCTTTTGTCCTCTGTTCTTAATGAAGTTCAGTTGTTAAACAGCTCTCGTCCTGCGTGCTTCTCCTTTCGTGTTGCCGTCATCTTTCGTGCCGATTCAACGAATGCATGTATTCCCACTCTACCAGCTTTCTACGGCACTATTCTGCTACCTGATGTTTTCGTTCTCATAACATCTAAACTAAATTCGCGCTCCAGACTGATTTGTTCTCGGCTCATATTTCGCAACAGATGCATGATTTTCGCTTGACGCCGTTCTGAAAAGCACTTTGGCATTTTTCACTCATCGCAGTCACTCGAAGAACGGTAAACCTCATCATTGTGGATGCAATGTGCTGCAGGGCATTAACTCCTTCGTTCTTTGTCGGCAAATTAATTACCACACGAAGCAGGAAAAAAAGAAAGGTGGTCTGTTTGATTTCTTAACCAAACTAGGTGACTGCGGGAGTTAAAAAATTATGAGGTTTTGCGTGCCAAAACCACTTTCTGATTATGAGGCACGCCGTCGTGTGGGACTCCGGAAATTTCGACCACCTGGGGTTCTTTAACGTGCACCTAAATCTAAGTACACCGGTGTTCTCGCATTTCGCCCCCATCGAAATGCGGCCGCCGTGGCCGGGATTCGATCCCGCGACCTCGTGCTCAGCAGCCCAACACCACAGCCACACTGCGGAAGTTGAGGCTGATGAGCGAAGCAGGAAGAATGAAAATGAAGGCAATGCAGCGTGGAAGGAGCACGGGCTTGGTGGTAGTCCCAGTGTACACTATGTAGCACGGTCGCAGCGCTTCGTGCCGGTTTCGAAGGTCTTCCATCCAATGCTTACTCTGGTGGTGTTGCCCAACTCGGTTAGTTGGCTTCGTTGCCATCAATGCAGCGCTTCCTCACGCTCCCAGCGTGTTGCCGCGAAACGTCGCAAAAGCAGGTGCCTCTCTGCAGCTTGGAAAACAGAAATCTACAATAAAATGCTAAATTTATCTGGTACCCATGGGATAAGGGCCTCTCGCCAAGGGTGGGTTCAAGAGTCGAAACAAATGCATAGGACTGTTATGACGCGGCAAACGTAAAGGAGTGTTTCACTCGTCCTGAGACGCAAGATTTCGCGTGCAAGAGGAAGCGACGGTGCTTTCATGATTACCTCCGTAATAAACCTGTAATTTCTCGCAATTGCACAAACATTTCTTTGTCGTTTGAAATTTTAGCGAGGAATTCGACGCATGCGAAGTAGTTATTTCGAAGGCAGGAACCGAACCTCGCCGCAGCTGCATCGCCGAGTCCGCGGCCGGCAATCGTCCCGAGGACAAGTCCCGCAAGCTTCGAAGAGGCTCAGCAACGACCCCTCCACTCTCACCCCCACCCTTCTCTCTCCCTTTCCCGCGTCGAAGCCATCGCCAGCGGCGGCGGCGCTCCGCGCGCGCGCATGCCCAGAGAAGCCCGCGGGCTCGCCCCCTTCCCTCCTGAACCATCCCCGCGATCTCGCATCCACGAGGGCCCGCGACGTTGTCAACACAAAGGCTCCTGGGAAGTTAGGCGGCGCACGCGTGCTGCTGCTGCTGCGGCGCCGGAAGAGGCGTTCAGCCCGCACACAGACACGCGGTCTCTCGCCTCTGCTCCTCGGCCGCGTCTCAGCTGTGCCGTTCTCCTCCGCTCTTCACGCCTCGTTCTGTTTCTCCAGCTTCGCCCAGCTGCTGCTACTGCTCCTGTTACTGTTCCGGGATGGGCATGCGATATCGGCGCGCTGTGCGGGCCGCGGTCATGGACCAGCGTTGCCTCTCCGCTCTCGTGAGAAGCGCCGTGCCACGTGATTGCCGGCTGTGACTCGTTCTCGCGCACTCTCGTATCTCGGCCTTTGGTGAGCTCGTTCTCACCCCCACGCACTTCTGCTTTACAGCCAAGCAGTGTGGATTTGTGTTTGCCGTGTGTGTGCTCAAAGAACGTAAGACAACTTTAGAGAAGAGAGAGAACAGATGTTTGGAGGCATGACTTTGACGCCTCCGGCATCGTGGACGGCCTCGCTGGGGCTCTGGTGGTGCCTGTGGTGGCACGCGCGATGCCTGGTCAGTGTGGGAGTGGTCAACGCGGCGTGGACTTCTGGAGGTGAGTTTTTCCTCAGTCGGTGCATTGCGTTTGTATTTTAGTTTGCGAAGGTCAATTAATTAAGAACTGTTTCATGCTAGGCAACTCGTAAAATGACGCCACGCTGAGGCTTTGGCATCACGGTCGCATGTGGACTGAAATTTAATCATGTTTTTTTCTACGTGGACAGTTTCTTCACCCATTAACTTGATCCTCAGGAAATCAGCAACATTTTACTGGAAAAGGCAAGCTTATGGGCTCAAAACGCATATCTTGCGTTAGCGGAATCGTGACCAATCATTCCTGGTGGGTGGCAAAATACACAAAGAACGAAAGAAATAAAGCTGGGTCTGCTGGATTTCGTACTATAGCAGTGATATTAGTAAACAAATTATATATGTTGTACTAGCACGTGACTCAATATCAGCATATAGTTCATGCTTGCGCTGATATTCGCAATCGCGACCCTATGCCGTCAACGACGAGCAGTCTCCGAATGTGCTCGGTACGCCATATAAATGCTGCTTATGACGGTAATGTGAAAACACATTAACGCAAGGAAAGAAGGAAACAGCTGGCGCAGCGTTTTGAGTAAATATAAAAACTAATTCGCTATATATGACAAGGCAGACATGCGAAAAATAGGTGCATCAGTCATAACACCGGCCTACATCTTTGGGCCACGTCCTCGTGGTGCCTTTCTACCACAGGTGTGATCATTAAGGCATCCTCAAAACACCGAACCGATGAACACCAGGGCGCCCCGGCACGATTTGTCGACGATGCCGTAAGTCAAGAGCTGTCCGATCAGACTGTTCACGTAAGGGAAGACCAAGCTAAGTCTTGGTACAGCTTGAAAAAGCGTGCTGCATTTGCGTTCAAGTAAGGCGTCTTCTCCGTACGGTGGAACAATGCACGTTTCTGTGGCGTATGGTTCCAATATAATTAAGCATCATGATCTAAGGGTCTCCTGATTACTATGCCAACGATTGATGTGAATTATCAGAATAAAGCGGGGTGTCTCTAGCAATTAGCGTCACTTTCTTTTAATATGGGTGTGAAAAATACTTGCTGAATTACTCAAGCCAACTGTCGCTTCGTGTAAGCTTTGAAGCTGTAACCATCTTCCTGCGAGCGAAGTATCGTTGTGATTCAAGGTTAGGTTACGTATAAATTTCCCGAGCTCACGCCTATTATTTTTGATGTGAAGCATTATTAAGGGTGTAGGTCTGAAAAATTCTTTCCGTCTGTACGTGGGAAAGAAAAAAGAAATCTGGGTTGACCTCAGAAAAAGTGCACTACCGGGCTGACTGTGGCCCGTTATTGAATTCTTCGCCAGTACAGGAGGAGAATGCTCAGTTGAAGCTAATTGTATGCGCCCTCGACGACGACCGGCGTGTGTAGCGTAATAACGATTCGTTTTCCGCGCAAACATTATGCACATCGCTGTAATACAGTCTGCGCGTCAGTCTGACACCCTTTACGGATGACTACGTGCCTTCTAAAAGACAACGAGGACTCGTCGATCACGTATACGTGTACGTGAAAACACCAAAATACGTGTCATACTTGAGCGCCCATAGACCCGTGCGCAGTACACTGCCATCATCATACACGTACAAGAGGAACCACGAGGAAGAAGTACCAGACGCATACACGAGCGAAAGAGAACACTTTGCACGTATGGAATGCGGAAGGCAAAATACGAGTCTACGTGAACGTGTACATATATATATATATATATATATATATATATATATATATATATATATATATATATATATATATATATATATATATATATATATATATATATATATATATATATATATATATATATATATATATATATATATATACACGTTGTCTGTAATTCTATACACATACGCAAGCATTCTTCTCATAACTCGTGTAGAAACAGCAGCAGAAGCAAGGCGACGCCGAATATGACACTACGAATATATTGGATAATTCTCGTTCGGGAACGTTCAGCTAGCGTTTTTTTCTTTCTTTTCTTATTTCGTCTCGTTTTCTTTTTCTTTCTCGCTATTCGCAGGTAACAAGAGTGCCATGCATCACTTTGGCCGAGTCTTTGCGAAAGAAAACAGCTACTTCGCTTCGCTTTACAGCACTTCCAAAGGTGAGTAGCGTGGCGTGGATGTTTTATCTGTTCATTTATCCTTAGTGTCTGTTTTCAAGGAGATGTTGGCACCTGTAGGCAGCGCTGGCTACTTTTTTTTATCTCGTGATAATTGTGCGCGAAACACTACAAATAATCTGCGCAAGAATGACAGAAAATACAGTGACATCAAACCTGGGCACTCGAGCATCGGTTCTTTCGTGAGTGCCACGTTCCAATTGAAGAACACTCGCAAACACTGAAAGAAAAGCCACGAGAAAACGAAAATGGTTCTTTCATGTAATGATTTTCATGTAATGTTTTCTTACCTTTAATGGGGAGCTCTTGACGACTCCTCGCGTCAATAATTTTTCATAGAGCGCGAGCTGCATGAAGAGTTCGTTATACGTACAAAAAAAAAAAAAATTCCGCCTTCAGTGATATGCAACAAAAGCACACAACAGTGGGGACTATGAAGACAGCGGTGGTAGTCCGCCGGCATCGGGTGATGCAAGGACAGCGCTTGAAATTGGCGATGCCGTAGAAGGTAGAATATAAGAGCGCGTATTCACAAAAAGTACTTACTCTAGAATTGTTTGTAAGAGAACATTTCAGCTAATCCAGATGCTGAACATATCATTAGCGAAAGCTAATGATATGTTCGGTATTGTTCTGTACCAAGGCCGTCCGGTACCATAGACTACTTACGAAAGAAATTTAGAGGGATTTGGCCCCAGGATGCTACAGCAAAACGCAAAATATTTAAAATGAGCACGTTCACAGAGCAGCCGCAATATGCAGCTTTTCTTTTTCGATATCCTTTCGTAAAATTAACAGAGGACAGCCGACAGCAGTTCAAAAGTTCTAGCGCCCTGTCAAAGGGTTCCCTTCTGATGCGTTTGTGTGCTTTTTTTACTTTCGATATTCGCACTTCCCACCTACGAACTCTCGACAACCACCAGAGTCACGTTCACATCTAATCGGTCGATCTTGAATGAATTCTATACGCATTATTCAAACACATCCGTACAGTTACATTACGAAGCAATCGACAACCAATGTGTATAATTCGGTGCTCACTTGGCACGCGGCTTAGAAAACAACGAGTTCCGAGGAGGAAACATTATATATATATATATATATATATATATATATATATATATATATATATATATATATATATATATATATATATATATATATATATATATATGTTAGTGTGTGAGGGAAAGGTAGGGAGGTTAATCAAGGTTGTGCCCGGCTGGTGAGCTCCTCCTATACGCAGACACCCGATTTCTTAGACAATGCAAATACTTCAACCCTAGTTCTATATACTAGATAGCTTTTGCTCTGCGGCGATTGATGAGCCTTTGTTTATTTATTTAGCGCATATCGATGGCAAAGCTTTTTATTCTCCATGATAACATTCCTGGTCCTACGCACCCGCGTAGGTGTACTATCGTTGTGGCGGCTGGCACCGGTAAAACGAAGGAGAATGCAGAAGTAGGCTTCTCCGCTCAAAAACTCTCACTGTGGCGAAGTAAACTATGACGGCGTGCTTGCAGCGGCCTCCGCATAGGCGAACATTGACATACATTTAAAGGCTCTAATGTTGGGACTCGACCTCGCTACGCAAACCACCTACAAATTCATTTGGGTTTAAATGCCTCCTCAGTTATTAGGATGGACTTACATTTAGTAAGAGGCTAGCAATTTTGCGCAATACTCACAAATTGCACCGTAAACCTGTGCTGAGCACCTAAATTACGCCTAGCTGGTCGAAATAACTACAAGCTGTCTCTACCTGAATGCTCCTTTGATATGTGTGTAATATAAATTATTTATTACTAAAAGATTAAAATTGGCTAATATTACGTTTGAAGGAAAAGCTACAGATATCCTTTCTGAACGAGATGGATGATGACTTACACAATACACTTACACAATACCTAACGGCTACAACGTGCACAATGGGATTTAGCAATTTTATAAAATATTTCCAAGTGGGCATTTGTCGGCGCGTAGAACAGCTACAAATGATACCCTTGGGAAGCGGCTAATTCGCTCGCTTTGTTAACTACAAGCCTTCAGTTGAAGATTAAAGAACACGTGCTGGGGCCAGTTAGCGCACCACTGGTTGTAACAACCAGCAGCCCACACCGCCGCCGCAATAGAACAAGCAGGCGTTAATGCGTTTTACGTGTGTTCCGAGCCCAAAACGGGCGTTGAAAGTAGTCGCAGACGAATGAAACGTGATATTGCCAGAGCGCATGACCCGCTGTAGGTGCTGCACCAAGGTTAAGCGTACGCTGACAGCAAAAATATCAGCAACAAGCTACTAGCACATGTGTCCTCCTACATCCCACGTTGAAGTCCGCTTTGCCCAGCAAACAAAAAACAAAATAAAAAACACTTGTCTGCGCATCTCGACACCGTACATACCCAAGGTCACACTGGCTCGCGTCATTACGTTTCATTCGTTGCCGACTACACCTTTACTAAAGAACACTAGGACTGCAGTGCACAGGGAAAAGCAACTGAAATTACAGAAACAACTCGAGGCCCACGGGTGTGATCCTTCAATGTCTCGTGTGTTGTTGCGATGAGCACCGCGGTGGAAAACCGGTGCTGTTGCCTAGATCGCCGGTTATTTTGACTGATCTGTGGCGGAGACTGTCTGCGCTTCCACTATATGGCCGCATCTACTGCACGCGGATAGAGGAACGCCAACGTGGGTTGAACACACCGTCGGCTAGCTGGGATTGCGGCGCATACGTGCCTTTGGTTTTGCCCGCCGACAACACGTGCGTGTGATGACCGAGGCAAGGTCGCTTTACATCACGCTGGTGGCCGCTCTAAATATCGGGTTATGGCAGTGTTCTGTTCGTCGCGAGCCCATATTCTTTACCTAGCTCGTTTATATCAGTCGGTTACCGACAAGTCGGCTGTGCCTTAACGCACAGTAGATGCATCACCGGTGTAAAAACACAACACGCATGCTTTGCGCGCTTGAGGGCTTGCGTTGGTTAATTATGCTTGTGGCGCTCTTTAACCCTCCATGTCATTTTAGCGGCTATGGCGTTACGCTGCTGATCTCGAGGTCATGGGTTCGATTTCGACCGCTGCGGCCGCATTTTTCGGGGGGGGGGGGAAGCAAAAACACTTGTGGTCCTATATTTAGATGCACGCCAGGTTGACAGGCGAGCTAGTTGGATGACGTTCATATTCGGAGATGTTCAAGGCATGACCCGAAGTAAACGTCTTGTCCTGTCGTTTTTTCCGTCTTTCATCTTTCGGTTGCACTTTAAAAATTTCCGAATGTGAACCTCAGGTGGTCGAAATTAATTGAAAGTAGCCAACTATGGCGTGCCTCATAATCAGAGCGTGGTTTCAGCACGGAAAACCCCAGAGTTTAATTCATTATAGCAGACCACGGTAAAGCGCGCACGAACGAGGACAGTGTGAGGAGTGGACAGCACAAGCGCTTACTTCCAACTGATCGTGTATTTACAAAACTGCATCATTTGAACACTTTCCTTCATGACGTCACGAGACCGAAATGTCGACATCAGGTGGCCATGCTCAGAAACTTAGTTTCTTTGGACGACAGAAAAACAGAAGGTGCGCTGACACACGACGCATCCGCCTTTCTAATGCAATCTGCTTCAATTGTCAACCTAACATCCTGGTTCTTATTTTTGGCTACTATCTTACACATGTTGAACAAGGGTTTACACGGCTTCTTGTTATTTATTCCACAGTCATGACAATGCGCAACGCAGAAAGATTCCCATCGCGGTAATTCTCCACCTTGCTCCTCTGTTCTGGAAGCCTTTCATTCAGGTACCTTCCAGCCTGACCGATAGAGTTGGAACCACATGATAAGGGAACTTCACAAGGGCCCTCTGCGGTGTGGTTCCGTGTGGTTCCAGCTATATCGGTCAGACTGGAATGTGTGTGAATGAAAGGCTTCTAGAACACAGGCGGGTGCGTCGTGTGTCAGCGCACCTTCTGTTTTTCTGTCGTCCAAAAAAAAAAAAAAAACTAAGTTTCTGAGATGGCCACCTGATGTGGGCATTTTGTTCTCGTGACGTCACGAAGGAAGGTGATTATATGCTGCAATTTTGTAAATACACAATCAGTTTGAAGTAAGTGCTTGTGTTGTCTACTCCACACTCAGTCCTTGTTTGGGCGCGCTTGACCATGATCTGCTATGCGTAACCAACAAGCCCAAAAGTCAGTGCTCTTTAATTAATTAACCCACTCTCTCTCACTTTCTCTGGTGGTTTCCGTATGCACCGACATCGTTGACCTCAGTTACAAGTATGCAGCAACAAAAACCCGAGAAGTTTGAACATTAGAATTTCTAGAATGTAACATGTGGTTACTCTATTCTCGACTGTCGCATATCCGATAGCAATCTCGCACAACGCAGGAACGATTAGTTTGTTTTTGGTTTCCTTATTTCTTTCGCATGGCAGCGAACTTACTCACTCATCATAACTTGCAATCCATCTCTTGAGCTAAAGTTGTTCTCGTGTGTGTTTCTACACTTACAAAATCCTATCTACATGCAGTTCGACAAGTTGACGAAGGGTACATATGTTATATTATAACCAGTTGTTCGAAACTCAAGAGCAATTTGTTCCAATTCACTTGAAACAAAACAAAGGGCTGCATTTTGCAGTAATTCATTTCATTTTTCATTCTTCTTTTTCTGTCGTTTGTCGTGCTGACTGGAACGTCCTTGCGATAACGACAGCTTCCAACCCGTAAAGGACGAGGAAGACGAAGTGCTTCTCTTGCGGAACACATCTCGCCCGTCTCTGTGTTTTTCTGGACTTCTTACTGCACCTGTGGGGTCTACCGCCCCCTCCATCGCGGTGATGGATGTACAACACCCTGAGGATCCTCCCGGTTCCCGTTCACCCGCGGACATCGGTTCGAGGAAGCGAGGAAGTACGTCGAGTGGTAGCGAGGACACGGAGCTGTACTGCGCATCAGGTGACGAGTCCTCGGAGGACAGCTTTCGACTTGTCCAGTACCGCAAGGCCAAACGAAGAATTATCAACTCATCTTCGGCGTCCAGCTCGAACACTGTGAAAACAGCTCCTCAGCGATGGCCTCACTCCATCCTGTTTGTGCCACAGAACGCTACCGACAACCTGCGCGTCCTCAACAGGCAAGCACTCTCCGTGTATCTAGAGAACACCGTGCCAAATGAGATCAAGGATGTTAGAATAAATACTAGACGAAACATCCTGGCAATCGATGTGATGAACCCGAGTGCACTGACCATACTACAACATGTAACGCAGCTGGGAAACATCAAGGTCCGATCCATCGTGCCAACGAATGGTGCCACAATAACTGGAGTCATCTATGACATTGACAATGAAATATCTAATGCGGACCTCCCAATTCTCATAAAACCAGCAAGCGAACACAACGTGATTGTGCATGTTGGTCGCCTCGGCAACACACGTTGTGTGAAGATAACCTTCAAAGGCGACTGCCTTCCACCCTACGTGAAGGTCGGCCACTTTCGCCACCAGGTTCGACCATTTATTCCAAGACCAATGCAATGCTTCAATTGTCAGAAGATTGGACATGTGAAGGGTGTTTGCAGAAATTCGGCCGTGTGCCCTCGATGTGCCGAACCCCACTCAGAAGACAACTGCAGCGCAACCACGTTCAAGTGTCCGAACTGTCAAGGTGATCACTGCGCCTCTTCCAAAGACTGTCCCCAGATCAAGAAAGAGTTCACCATTCTTAAGCAAATGGTGAGAGACAACTCTACCCACAAAGAGGCCGCTGTGAAAGTACGGCGAAGACGACGTCACCGACAACGGTCTTCACGGCGGAAAACATCAAGCTTTCAGGAAAAGTCCCCTCGTCAAGCATCATCATCAGCGGACGTTTCCAGCACTCCGATCACCAATGTTGGAAGGGAGCAAACTGCCAGATCTCTCTCCACAAAGGAATGGCCGCCACTTCCACGTACACGACCGCCAGAAGAGCCGCAGAAGAAGCCGCCCCCAGTACAGCAAGGTGCTATATCCGAGGAGTCGCGGAAAACAGATGAGCAAGTGATAGCACTTATTAGGCCTTTAATGAATGCCATTCGCGTGCTGCTAAGCAACATGCACACACCGTCTGCCAGAAGTGCGCTTCAAGTACTGGACGCTCTGAGTCCGGTGCTTGCAACCCTTGAGTAGATCATGGCTGCACAGCCACGGTCTTTTAGGGAAGACGTCCGACAAGCAGCTATTTTTCAGTGGAATGCCCGCGGACTCAGAGCGCGCCTTTCGGATTTCCGTCGCTTCGTGTTCGCCAATATGTTTCCCATTATCGTCATTTGCGAGCCGAACTTATCGAACAAAATCAGGCTTTCTGGATATGAATCATTTATGTCGTCAGCTGTTTATGAAAACAGTAAGGTTTTGGTGTTCATTCGCCGTGACCTCACCTACACTCATCAGCCTGTACCACCTAATGACAGTAATCAATATGTATGCCTCAACGTAAGGAAAAAGAATCTGGCCTTCACTTTTGTAGGCGCCTACCTATCTCCGTCAAGTCGATTTGATTACATAAGACTACGAGACATCCTTTCCTCAACTTCCAATCCCTGGGTCATCACTGGAGATTTCAACGCCCATCATACACTCTGGGGAAGTCCGATCATCAACGCAAGAGGCAGAGCTCTGGTATCTTTCGCCTCCAGTAATGAACTTTGGCTGCTGAATGATGGAAGTCCTACGTTCTTACGTGGCTCCACGTACAGCAGCTGTCTTGACTTGGCTTTCGTCTCACGAAGCCTAGTCAGGCGTGCAGGGTGGTTTGCGGACATAGAGACGCACGGAAGCGACCATATCCCCACCTACATCAAGATCAGAGGATTGACCGCTTCCAAAATACGGGATACGATCCAAAGAGTGGACTGGCCTAAATTTCAGTCTATTATGGAAGAACACTGCGACGCCAATCCATCTTTCGACTTGGAAGAGGCAATCAAGAGCGTGGTGCAATACACTATGCGTACTCTAACATGCTCCTCGAAACTTAATGATTATGATGTGGAACTAGAACGACTTCGAGCGATCCGACGACGTGCTGAACGAAGATACCGACGTACGAAAACAATGGACGATCTACGGACCGCCAGGCGCACGCAAAAGAAGATACAGCGCCGGTTAGACAAGCTCGAATCGCAACGTTGGGCTGCCTTCTGTGAGTCGCTAGATCCACGCAAGCCTTTATCGCAACTATGGAGAACGGTGCGCGGACTGCAGACACTTCCCGTACAGCGATTCCCATTCAAGGCACTTGCCCTCTCTCAAAAGAGATCGGAGATTGACGTGGCAGAGGATTTCTGCGCCAGATTATCCGGCCAACTCACAGCTACCAACATTCCATCGCCTTCGAGCAGCTGTCCGCCACCACGTGATCACCGGTTGGATCTACCATTCTCGATCCACGAACTTAAGGCAGCATTAGCTTTGTGTAGCCGCACATCAGCGCCAGGACCTGACGGAATTTCCTACCGAGCTTTGTGTCACCTGGGGGAGCGAGCGAGAGGGGTTCTTCTTGAGGTGTACAATGAATCTTGGAGAAATGGCACGCTACCAACAACCTGGAAGACAAGTCGCCTTGTTCCACTGCTGAAGCCTGGCAAGTCGCCGTTGGAGCTCTCCTCATATCGCCCGATCGCTTTGGCGAGCTGTGTGGGCAAAGTAATGGAGAGGATGATCCTAGGACGCCTGGAGTGGTACTTGGAGTACCACAACACCTACCCAGATGCCATGGCGGGCTTCCGACGCGGTCGATCATCGATCGATAACGTCGTCGACCTGGTCACCTACATCCAACATGAGAAACGCCGTAAGCGTCTCTGCGCATCCTTATTCCTCGACGTTAAAGGGGCGTATGACAACGTTACGCATGAAGCCATCCTCTCTGCTCTCGCAGAGGTAGGAGTGGGTGGTCGGATGTTTCAATGGATACGGAGCTATCTATCCATGCGATCCTTCTTTGTAAGCACCGAGGAAGGCCATACTTCTCTACATTATAGCTACCGCGGCGTCCCCCAGGGCGGTGTACTTAGCCCCGTGTTATTTAATCTAACACTAATTGCTCTCCTTGAGCACGTGCCAACCACAGTCAGGATATCAATGTACGCAGATGACATCTGCATATGGACATCTGCAGTAACACGCCTACAGCTGCGAGCGAGAATTCAGAAAGCCGCGACACAAACTGCTGTCTACCTCCGTAATCGAGGCCTGGAAATTTCCTCCGAGAAATGCGCACTAGTGCCATTTACGCGCAAACCCATGGCAAACTACAGTGTTACGATAAATGGCCAAGTAATACGACGGGTCCGATCGTACAAGTTTCTAGGTGTCATAATCGACAGGGACTTGTCATGGAGCCCACACATATCTTACGTGAAAAAACGGTTGACAGGCATATGCCACCTGTTCAAATTTTTCGCTGGCAAGACCTGGGGAATGTCGCCTAGTGCCATGTTACAACTGTACAGGGTGCTTTTTCTGGGATTTCTGCGATACAGCTTGCCAGCAATAATCAACACAGGCAAAACGAATCTACGCACTATACAAAGTCTTCAGGGTCAAGTGCTCCGGATCTGTCTAGGCCTGCCTCAGAGTGCTTCAACAGTGGCTACGATAGCAATCGCTAGAGACCACCTTGTCAAGACCCACATTGACATTGAAGTACTCAGGACCCATATAAGGCATCTAGCCAGGACTCCTCGTCACCATTTAGCCTCTCTACCAGCGGACAGGCCACACACATCTTTCAGCCAAACGATAACTGCATATGATGAATCATTGCCAGCTTGTTTCACTCCGGCTGCGAGACCTTCGATCCCTCCATGGTGCCTCGCTCAGCCGAAAATCAACCTCGCAATACCTGGTATCTCGAAAAAAGCTGATCTGTCATCACCAGCCCTTAGACAGCTCACGCTACTATATTTGTACGAGAACTACCGTGACTCTACGCATATTTACACTGATGGATCTGTCCTTCCAAGCAGCTCCGCGGCGGCAATCGTCATACCAGCGCAAGCTACAACAATCAAATTTAAGACGACCCACGCGACAACATCGACAGCAGCAGAGCTCGCAGCGCTCTTTACTGCTCTTCATCACATTGGTGATGAACCGCCACACAAATGGACTATATTCTGTGACTCGAAGGCGGCACTGCAGTCTCTACTGTCACCTCTACGACGCGGACCACATGAACAACTAATATTCCATATTACAGAGACATTACACCATATCAGTGATGCAGGCCACGACATAACCTTTCAGTGGCTTCCAAGTCACTGCGGGATTGTGGGCAATGAACGGGCGGATGACGCCGCCCGCTCAGCCCATACTGAGGAGCGCCACGTCCCCATTCCTCTTTCTAGAACTGACGCTGCACGGAAGCTCCGCCTACTTGCTCGGCAGTGCACCGCCTCGCAATGGAATGAGCCACATTTAAGAAATCCGCGACTGCACTCACTTGATCCAACATTAAGTCTTCGAGCGCCATCACAGCTTCGCCGTAGAGACGCCACGCTTTTATATCGACTTTGGTTGGGCGTTGCCTTTACTAAAGCCTATGCCTTCCGCATAGGGATGACCGACACCCCAACCTGTGACCACTGCGGCCATGAAGAATCAATTGGCCATATTTTGTGCACTTGCCCGGAGTACAGTCCACAGAGGGCAAGCCTCAGCCAGGAACTAGACCAACTGGACGACCAACCGCTATCTGAAAAACGAATTCTGCAACATCGAAAGGACCTACCGTCACAGAAGAAGGCCGTGCAAGCGCTTTTGCGCTTCTTGCGATCTACCGGCCTGTGTGAACGACTTTAACTGGAACGCCTTTTGTGTGTATGTCTCCATGTGTGCGCGTTCGTTTTTTTTTTCTCTCTCTCTGTCATCTTTCTAACCCCTATCCCCCATCCCCAGTGTAGGGTAGCAAACCGGAGACTCATATCTGGTTAACCTCCCTGCCTTTCCTCTTCATTCTCTCTCTCTCTCTCCAACCCGTAAAGGAATGCTTAAAATGCGTAAAATACCGTCTATAAATGTGTAAAGTGATAGAGATATTTGGAAATGCGGCCCCCAGCTTGTTCCCGTATGACAGTATGCCAATGAGCTAACTATGAAATCTTACTAAGCAACGTAACAGACGCGTCTACAATGAAGAAACAACATCAAGATTGAGCGTGATTCAAACAGCATAAATAAACTTTTACGTTGTCTCGCAACTAGCTGGCCCCAAGAACAGCGTTCCAACAGAGATCCAAGATGTACCCTTATTTCGCGTTGTGCTTTGTTGGTTATATTGTGGAGCATTTAGTTTACTACATGCATCAACGTTGCGAAATATATGAATAAGATCGAAAGCGATTCTGTGAAATAGTGAATTGTTGAGCAGAATATTCTAAGCTCGAAGATAATTTCAGGGTCGAACACATGTGAAACACCCAACCAATCCTACGCAACCGATCATACGCAATTAAATTTCTCTCTTTGATCTGAAAGTGATTAATTGTTGGTAGCCTCTCATCCATCCTGAAAAACGTATTTAAATATTGAGCCAGACAAAGCCACTATACTTGTGCGTTTCTCTGATATCAGTAATCAGCATGTGGTATCGTACTAAAATGATACTTATCATTCATACGTATGACTTAGCCTAAACATATACTTCATTCGTACCCTGCGGCTTTATTACTATTATAAATGTGTTGCATACGCGGTTTTTTCAGTTTCTGAGCGCGTTCATATCTCCATTAGTATTCTAACCTTTAACAGTTTGCTAACGGTGCTACAGCCAGTGCTCGTGATCAACGCAAGTAAGCAGAAACTTCTAAATCTTTGCCTACGAAAATCTTAGTGCCTGCGCTGCTCCTTTCTGTTTCCTTTAATTGTTGGGCAGATTATTGGTAACGTACAGAGAACGCTATGAAAAGAAATATTATATTTGCTGGAAAAAAATGCGCGCAACAGCGACAGTGTCTCAAGTGTATTTGCTCCTTTTACACAGTATACCGGTCTTAAAACAAGCAATACCAACAAGCAACCCTGTTTGCCGATATTGAAGAAAGCACGCATTGCAGACAAATGCACCAATTCAGTGCAAACAGCGGACAGGATAAGTCTTTGACAGACTTTGTCATAGCTTGTCACTGGGCCTGGAAATACCAGTAGCAACAACTCACACAGAAGAAAGAAAATACACTTAGGAGGTGACAAGAGAGGAGCAGCAGTCAAGATGTCGAAATAGAATTGAGTTTTGATTGTAGAGCAACACCCTTTTTGTTTTAGCCAAAAATTGAAGAATGAAGGCGAGTGCTTCAAAGAGTGAACACCGGAAGAGCCTGTCAATAATTTCATTTCGCAAGCTGTCACAAGGAATCGATTTTGTGCCGTATGGCTCGGGGAGCTCCTACACTCTTTTTAATAGTTTTAAACATTGTTTTGCTTGTATTATTTTTGTTATCAAAGGGACGAAGCTGTCAAAGTCAAAAGCAGTAGAAGTAAAAGCCTACGCAAGGGACATGGTGTTGAATTTTCAGTGTATTATAGTAACGATGATATAGCTTCCGGATTCGTCCTGCAGGCGGGGGCTGTATTCCCTTCCGTTTTATATATTATGAGCGAAACACGAGGTCGGAGAGTTAGACTCAGGACTGCGAGATTTATGCTTGATCATGTGAATATTACACGCGTCGGTGCGTGTGTAACGCTTCTGTTACGCTAACAGTGAAACTGCTCAGACTTCTTAGGAGAAAATACTGGTTCAAAAATAACGGCCACCCTGTCTAGATACTTAAAGTGGCATGGTAGCAAGTGTGCCGCCGTCTCGTTGTAGGCTTCCCAGTTGTTATAGACCCCCTCTTGTTCATACCGAAAAGAGAAAATGGGCTCATTCAAATGTGCAATATTATAAATATTATATATTAGTGCCGTGGTAAGGTCACTGGTAATAAAACAAGCCGTCAGGCTTTGTAACGTACGAGTAGAAAAAGCTCACATCTTACAAAAGAACGGATTAAAGTGAGAAGTATAGTTCAGGATCATTTCTAATTTATTCCAGAAGGACGGTGTCGGTGAATTTGCCTGGGCAGTGTTTAGCTTCGGTTAAGGGTGAATAGATTTGATAACGAGAGCCAAAGGAGTGGAACCTATATTAAAAAACGCGCTCTTCAACGCACAGTTCTTGTGCTAGCGGTCTCTAGGCATCGAGGAATGCAAGGAGGTCGAAATTTAACTCGTTGCCTTTCCCCTAATCTTCAGAATGCCAGCCTGTGAGGTGCACTTGAAGTGCAAATCAGCCAAGTCAATTGCGAATAGCGAAATGCAGTACCGAAAGAGAAGTGTTGTGCGCCCGCCACGATGGCCCAGTTGCTGTGTCGTCACGCTGTTGAGTTCGAGGTCGGGGGTTCGCCCGCGACGGCCGCACTTGGATGGTAGCCAAATGCAAGAACACCCGTGATCTTAGATATAGATGCACGTCAAATAACCTCAGGTGATCAAAATTGACCCGGAGACCCCCACCACGACGTGCCTCATAATTAGATTGTGGTTCCCCCACGTTGATTTCAAGAATTTGCTTTTCCTTTGATAGAAGTATTTTTTCTTCGGAGGAAGACTCATGAAGTTTCACCTTAATTGAAGAAAATGTGCTCGTCATTGATCACTAAGTAATCTCGTTGCTTATAATTTGCTTAAGTGTTCTTTCAGGACAAGCCTAAGTACCAACGGCTTTGTGAATAGGAGCACTGCTGCTTTCACTTCACCAAGAACAATCCTGTTTTGCCGGTGTTCCCCTTTTTTACCGCAAGATATTTTTGGGATGTTGCATGAGACGAGACAGACGCTCTCTGACGCCACAGCAAACGCTAACTGAGAGAGGGAGAATAATCAATTTTAAAGGATTTAATCTTCAATACTTAATCAATGTTTTAATGACTGCTCGATCAGGTCTGTTCGAAGAACTGGGCAAGGCGAAGGGAGACCGGGCTAATACACTCGTTTCATAGTATTAGCTCTTAGAAAACTCATTGTAGTGATGTGGTGCTTACCGAAAAGTGAGACCACCAAGATCTACCGATGTTTTTTATTTATTGCTGTATTCATTTAAAAAATTTTTATTGATTGTTAATCTGTATTTTAAAATAATGTTTGCCCTATGTTTATAAATAAGCTATACCAGCATTTATGTACATATACACTGCCTTACCAAGTCCACGCTTGCGGCACATCGAAAACAGCCAGGGAGTGCCATCAGCCAATCAGGAATGCCGGAGCAAGAAACCTTGTGTGCCGCAAAGAAAGAAACCTTCGTCCACCGTCCACCGCTAATGTGTCCGCAACGCTTCTATTCAACCGGCAGCCTGCGCTGCAGGATTAACGGCGGTCCAAGGAAAAATCTAACAATCACTTTAGCATACGCTGAAGAGGATGAAGGCGCAAGCCTGCGCGCTCACAAGACATTCATTACATTACTTGAAATTTTCATTCCAATGCGGAAACGATTCGTCATCTTCTTTGCCAGTACCCGCAGTTCAGTGTGCCAAGACAATTCCTTTCCGTCGTGCTGAACCCGTTAGACGTGCAGCCTCTGTCGGAAGAAAGAATTCTGAAACACCTACACGACCATCGCATCAGAAGGCTGTGCAAGCGCTACTGCGCTTTTTGAGATCGACAGGCCTGTGTGAACGCCTGTAATTGGAACACCTTTTCTGTTACCTGTTTTATTTTTTTTCCTTTACTCCTTTTTTGTTCCTTTTTTTCTTCTCTCGCTCTTAGTCGTCTTTACAACCCCTATACTCCCCCCCCCCCTCCCCGAAATGCAACATAGCAAACTGGAAACTCGCCTCTGGTTAGCCTCCCTGCCTTTGCTCTCTCTCTCTTAACGTATCAGCGAAAGACAATCCTATTTTCCACACACAAGAAAGAAACACAAAACAAATAAGCGCACCCATAAATTAAAACAAAAGCGTTGAACCATGGGCTATGTTCAGCACTGAAAATCCCGGTTGTTAGGGTATCCTTATTTTTTCTGAGTGACATGTCTTTTACTAAATCAACGACACGGTACCTTTGAAAGTTTTGATTAACTTTCACGTTGAGGCACTTGCTCATTCTTGCTCAATGAAAAGCGCCCCACGCGGAGTATTGCTGTCGATTGCCCAAACATCGTAACGTCGAACGACGAGAAATAAATATTACAGGTCTTATGATGCTTCAGCAGTGCTACATAACAGATGGGTCTTGGCTCTTGAACTCGCACAATTAAAAAACGCCAGCTTTCAACTTCCACTATTGTGATCGGACTTTTCTGAATAGCGCTGGCTCGAAGCGAACACGTAGGTGCGTTTGTTCTGCACTGGAGGCTGGCGAGTGTCAGGTATTCCTCAGGTGCATTGTTCCGTCGCTTTAGCTGGAAACTACCGTTCGGTTCATTCTACTACAATTGAAGGTGTAACTGTCGCGCAAAAGTATGAAATTCTCGGCCGCAGTGATTTCTAGTCTACATTTTCCTAGATCTGACAACCGCTGTTCTCTCCTTTAGAATTCACAACATTCCAGTTCTGTAGAACAAATATGTATATTTTGGCAGGCTAGTGCGCAGAAAAAGAGACGTTGTATAATTTTGCTCCTGAATGCGGCGACAATGTGCAGGTGTCAGCAGACTAAGCGGAAGCAAAAAGATTGTGGCTACGTTAAGTATGCCACAGCATACTTAAGATATGGTGATTGTGACGTCTTGACAGCTGCCGCCCAGGTACCCCTTCCAAAGGTGTGATTTCTTTCACGCTGTTACGCACTTGCGTACGTTCAACAAGCCTCGAGTTTCTGTTAGATATTACCAAAAATGGGAGGGGGGTGGGGGGAATGGCTCGCGTATGATGTTAAAAATAAATGCATGACCGATGGTGGGATCGAACCTGTGTCATCCAGCGCTTTGAAACGGTGTTAGCCTGCACTGCCTTCGTGATCGGTCCATAATATTCATCATACGGAATCCTGCAAGATCATGCTCTGGAAGGCGGATGACACTTCTGAATGATTTTTGGGGGACTTTGTTGATAACCATGATCATGCTGAACTTGCATTCGTCGTTACACATCCTTCTTTTATGTCGCCATCACCCCTCACTCAGCCTTTATATCCCCATTCCTTCCTCCCCCTGTGCGGAGTAGCAGGCTAGAGCACGCTAGCTCAGGCGGACCTCTCTGCCTTCCTTCAAATAAATTATGTCTCTCTCTCATTCGAATGTGTTGTTACTTTCTATTGTTTTCGCCCGCGAAAGGTCATGGATTAGCGTGCCTTAATTAACTTCACCCTAATTAACCCCAATGTTATAAACTTCGACTCCCACCAAAGATCTAGGGTTTTGCTTCCACCAAAGGGCGCGGGTTAAAGTGCCGCAAGTAACGCTATCGTAATTAACTGTGCCTTAATTAACACCGAAAGTCCTAGTTTCGGCTCTCGACATTCACGATGTCAATTGGGATCCAACTTGGAGGTATCGCCGGTTCGCCCATACTTCCAAGTTGCGTCGTAGGTTCGAGTGCCTTAATTAACTTCGTCCTAAATAACACCAAAGGTCGTAGGTACGACTCCCCCAAAGGTCAAGGGTTCGACTCCCACCCAGGGTCGCAGTTTCGAATCTCGACTTTCACGATATCAATTGGGATCCAACTTGGAGGTGTGGCCCACATTTAAGTGAACCAGCTTGGAGCTTGAATTTTGGTGTCGCAACGCCTAACAACGGATTTTACACCCAGGACCCACCTAAGGCTTTCGCATCAATAACTCTTTTATGCGAAGCATATTACGAGGGCTCAACCCAGCTCCTCAGGCGCGGCGGTGTCGCCATGAAACCACGTGACACCGTGACGTCACGACAGAGGAGAAGTGGCTTTGGCTCAACTCTTGCAAGACGGGCTGGGTGGGAATCGAACCAGGGTCTCCGGAGTGTGGGACGGAGACGCTACCACTGAGCCACGAGTACGATGCTTCAAAGCGGTACAAAAGCGCCTCTAGTGAATGCGGTGTTGCCTTAGAAACGAGCTGTTTCTAAGGCTCAGGCGTGCGACGCTTGCTCAGGCGCACATTTCGTTGCCGCGCCGAACGCTGCGTTGCTCGACGCTCACCGCGTCCAATGCGGGGCGCGTAGTCGCTGGCGGGTCGACGGGAACGCTGTCGCGTTCCACTCTTGAAGGCGAAGCAGGGTAACGCATGAGTTGTTTCTTCGTCTAGCCAAACCAAATATAGCCAAGGAACAGCAGTTCACCAGGCTAAACAGTGGTTCAACAACTAAAATAAAGGCTAGTATGCTTCGCATCCTGGGCTTAACCTTAGCTAAGCCACAGCCATTTTTTGTGGGTCTCCTGTTTAATGGGCTGGAGCTAACTGTAGATTTTTTCGAATTATGTGTATTCAAGGACGAGGAGTATGTAAGCATGTTTATACTCGACGTTTCTACTCGCCGTGTATACCCCACGCGCTTGACCACGGCGATGCACATGTTTCCGCTGACGCGTTGGTTGCTACTCGGCCGAGTTTGTTTATGGAGCGTTCGCCCAGCCGATACAGTGATCTCATTCCAACCGCATGCAGTCCGCTCTTGATCGGAGGCAGAGAAAGCGTGACTGAGCTGAACGTGCAGCCGCTCACAATGTGAGGCCGCAAGAGGAAACACGTGAGCGCGTTCGTCTTTCGTTCTAAAAAAATAGGCGCCGACGTACCACCGCGCATAGAGCTCCCTACAATATACTAGAGGGAAGTGCGTTGCTGCAATCGGTGAGCCACCTTTGAAATCATAGGAAGTACATCGATTTGTCTGATCTTCATGCTTGTTGATTCAGACGTTCTGTGGATTAGCTTATTACGCTTTGTATGCCTTTATTGTCGTAAATTTCACAGCAATCTATACTTTGCTAAGTTCAGAAGACACTGCGAACACGCACAATCGCTACTAATTGGTCAGCTTGTCAAGCTGGCAAATTGAAACGCGCCAAGCGTCTCGAGACACTGGCTCGCCCGCGATGACGTCATATGGGCGTTATATGGCGCTTGTTGATCCATGCGTTCGTGGCGCAATGGTTTCAATATCGCGGCGTCTGGGCCAAATGTCCCGTGTAACGAATTCTGCCGTTTGACAAATTTAATAGTGTTTATTTAATTATTTATTACGCAGTACATTGTTGAAAATGACGAGTTTACAAAGTCACGAAGCCGTTCAAAGCCAGGAGGACGAAGTTTAGACAAATCCATGTACTTCCCATAATTCCCACACTGGCTCAACCACTCCCATTGCAGTTCCCGTAGACACCAGCGCCAAAGCTTCCTCTAGCAATTATTGTATGACACTATATGCCACCGCGGCACGCGCTACGCCAGCAGCGGAAGCTGCAAATGTCACGTGACCGGAACTCCGCCAGATCTCGGACGCACTCCCAACTTGAAATTGAGAGTGCCTGTGAGCGCTCTGAGTGGGGAGCACAGCGTTCTGAAATAATAATGAGCCATTCCACTATGCAAAGGCGGATGGCCAGCGAGGCTGTTTGCGCACGACAAAGTGCTGACTCAGAATTTCGAACAGAGGTACGAACACACATTTATTGGCTTGATGGGTGGTTATCGCGACAAATGGTACGTACACACGTGTATTTTAATACGTTCTCGTTCACTCGTGTTATAAATTCGTTATTACACATCCGTTATATGAATTCGTGTTTTTACTTCGCGATATACTCAGGCAAAGAATTTGAGACCGAAATCACCGCACCGACTGGCAGTGGGACAGTGCCGTCAGCGCGTTCGCAGTGGCAGGGGCATTATGGGAACGCTGGCATGATAAGCGGTAACGGATCCAGCTGTGGAAGAAGATTACGACGACGAATGTGCGACCAGTGGCACGAGCACGTTCGCGCGCTTACGCCGAGGGGCGCCGACGAGCCAGCTGGGGTAGAAGGCGACGGCGAACGCGCGAGCAGTGGCACGGGCCATTACTGGTGATGATAGTTTTTGCTTACACATAATTGAAGGCGGGCACGAAAAATGCACGAAACTCTAGCCATAAACAGCTTCGCTGTAATAACTAGCCGAATGTGTTACGAGCTCCAGATTTCGACCAGGCGAGTGCACACCATTATTTTGACAGGGCCCACAGAGCGCCAGCCCGGCCTTTATTCGTCTCGGTGTCCAGGTCTAGCCCAGGTCGCGGAGTATTCAATGAACATGTTAAAGGAAAGCGTTCTTTGTTTGCGTAATCGACCGTTCGTAATCAAACGCCTAATCACCACACACAGCATTTACATCTAAAGTTGCCTCATAGGTATCTCTAATGTGCAGACGCCTTAATTTGAAGATTGCATGGTATTCAAAGGCTTCTTTGAAGTTTCCAATATGTGACCTGCTTCCATGCTCGGAACACTGCGCGTGTGCCACTGGTGCACAAACCTCAAAGGTACTTGTATATTTGTGAATAGACTTCTCTCTGAATACACCTCTCCTCGCCGTTCTATCACCCACAGTGTTCGAACATCGCTTTGACAATTGCGCAATTCCTGCGCCGGCGTCTGGCCGTATGCATCCACCCTAACCGTTTGCATTTCGACATAGCTTGGGAACTGCTTAGTGCATAAACAGGGACATTGCATGACATTAAAGTTGAGACCTGTGAGGTGCGCACACACTGTATGATATTACACGTTGCATGAAATGAAAATGAAGACAATTGTATGTATCGCATCTATTTGTACAAGCATGCCATTTAATTAGTCGCTTCACTATTGATTTGCTCCAAGTATGTTACTACATTCACGCTGTTAAAGCTACATAATTTTAGAATTTGCGGTTACGTTGACCTTTATTTCTTTCGTTAAATATGTCTAAGCAAAGGGAGGGAGAGCGAGAGCGTAGAAATTGATTTCAGGAAATGCAGAAAAGTTAATGTATGTGAACCTCCTTAAGGCTGAGACTCCTATGCACGGAAGGATAGAAAAGGAGAAAAAAATGCAATGAGGGCTTGTGACTAAAGCAGTGCGATCGTGGCGGGCAAGTGGGTAATCACGTGGGGTTTTCTAATATTTCGAGAGCTGTCTCTACTACATGAAAACTAATGTTGCGTAATAGCTAGGAGGTCAATATTGCTGAATCGGCCAATTCCTGCAACATTCTACTGCTTCTTGACGAAAAGCTTTTTTTTTCCTTAAATTTTTTATTTGCGAACATGATTAGGTAATCTTGACTAACTATACAGTTAATGCAGAAATCAAAAGAAAAACGAAAAAGAAAAGACGTTCTAACTCACTTCGCAGAGTCCCAAACACGCTGCTGGTCGCGTCTTCATGCTCTGAACGTGAACGAGGAGGAGGAGGAGGAGGAGGAGGAGGAGGAGGAGGAAATAGAAAGAGAGGGCAGGGATGTTAAACAGAAATGCGTCTGGTTGGCTACCGTACTCTGGGGGACTGGAAAGAGGGAATAAAAAGATAAAATGGAGGGTTGGAGTGTAGGGTTGAGTTCGTACAACCTGGTGGCGCCTTATATTTGGGATGTTCGACTCGTTTAAACAGAGCTTGCGGGTCAGGTAACGAAGCTGCCTTGCAGCGTCTCTCCTGGACAGAGGAATGGGAACGCTCTGTTTTTCTTGATGTGACACTCGGACAGCTTTGTCTGCCTGATCAATTCCACAGATCCCGCAATGGCCAGCTAGCCAGTGGAAATTAATCTCGTGGCCTTTTTGTTTGACGCCGTGATGAAGGTTTCGATTTCGTATGTTAGCTGTTCCTGAGCTCCACGTCTGAGAATTGACTGCATACTCTGTACAGCCAGTCTCAAATCGGAAAACACGGCCTATGTACCGGGATTGTCTGTGTCAATAAATTGAAGGGCATTGCGCAGAGCCGTGAGTTCTGCAGCCGTGGACGTCGTGACATGTGACGTCTAGAAACGCGATGTTACTCCTCTTGTCGGCATAAACACAGCAATCCCAGAACTGGTCGATGTGGTCGATCCGTCAGTATAGATGTGTACGTGGCTACTCTATTTCTCGTACAACGGGACTAAGCTTGAATGTTTTAGTCCAAGCGGTGGGAGATCTGACTTTTTCTGAAGTTCTAGAATTATGAGGTGTACTTCAGGGTGGCACAAACACCATGGAGGAGAAACCGACCTGGCCGCAGCTGTGTACCCCGATGTTAGCGAGGCACGATATGCACTGACAGTTGTGCTAAATGACGTTCGGGGTCTTTCCATGGTCAGTGCAGCGAGGTGGTGGCAAGGGGACCGGGCAATGTGCCTGACATGTGAACCTATTGTCTCCAGGGCGATGTGCTTCGTGATTGAATAATCTTGAGCAATGGCAATAGTTTCAGCCGTTGACGCACTGCGTGGTAAGCCAAGGCATATGCTAAGAGCTTGGGCTTGAATGCTCTGAACTGTACGCAAATTGGTTTTGCAGGTGTTGGACATAACAGGTAAGCTGTTCCGGAGGAAC